>NC_139218.1:42767231-43367231 GCF_055691185.1 Crinia signifera | reverse complement strand
TACAGTTTTAAAAGGTAAATCACTGTCAGATTTGACAATGGGCCATAACGCTTTTGAAGCGTGATGTATTACTGGACTCACCACTGAAAATGTGCTGGTCCAAGGCAATACATCACTGCTACTCTTTTTGGACACAATCAGATCCGCCCTAGACATCGCTAAAACATTCCTTTTCTGTGCATCAAGGTCAATAGGGTCATACCCTCTAGCCAAAAATTTGTTTACCAGATGGTTCAAACGACCCTCTCTTTTTAAAGGGTCACTAATTATTCTGGCCACTCACATCATTTGAGAAAGAGGGAGACCCTACTTGAGGGCTGGAGGGTGATGACTGGAAGACATCAAAAATGTGTTCCTATCGACATTTTTAAAGAATACATCGGTGGAAATTATGTTGTTCAATTGTCATGGCCACATCCAAAAAATGTGCCGTGGTCGCACTACACTACAAGAATAGATATACTTAATGTGCGATGATCGGGCATTAATTTCCGACATCAGTACAGCAAACCGCACCTGGTCACCCAACCACAAGACAAGTATATCGTCAATGTAGGGGGTGTACAGGAGCAAATGCTGGCTAACCTCAGGTCGTTTAAGGAATACCTCATCCTCCTCGCTGAACATATAAATCTTCGCATACGATGGCGCAACGGCCGACCCCATAGCCCATCCGCTCAATTGTAGGTAAAAATTACCATCGAAGAGGGAGCAATTCCTTTCAAGTGTAAAACCTAGAAGCTGCAAAAATAGATCATGATTAAACATAGCATTGTCAAGATGTTGAAGCAAGAATGACTTCACCGCTGCTAACCCCTCTTGGTGGGGGATAGACGTATAGAGGATCACAACATCTAGACAACACATAATGGTACCAGTAGGTACTTCAGTAATATCACTTAATAACTTCAGGAAGCTGGTGGTGTCTTTCAAAAAAGAAGGTTTAATACATAATAAAGGTTGTAACACATAGTCCAGTAATTGGGCCCAATTATGCTGGCTCTGGTTCCCGGGGGGCTAGCAACACGTGGCTGGGCTTGTTGGAAAGAGCTACAGCTCCATCAGGCCCATTGGCATTTGAATGGCTTACGCTTCCTCTGTGGAGCTGCTGAGATATTTCTGGCTGGATCACCTTCTCAGGTAGATTGATGACGTCAACGCGTTTCGTCCCCGTAGTCTGCTGGGAACTTTTTCAAGACAAATTCGTCAAACGCCACCAGCAATTAGCCGCTTCACGCCTCACGCTGATCCAGCCAGCAATCCCTCAGCTGTTACACAGAGGAAGCGTAAGCCATTCAAACGCTACCGGCAATTAGCCGCTTCACGCCTCACGCCGCCCGGGCTCATTGCAGCACAAACCCTCCCTCCAGGCTCACCGCCGGTTGTGCACTCATCTTTCAGCTGAAGTGCGGCTCTTCTACATCCCGAGCCGCCGGCCATCAGCTGTGCACAAACCAACCATCGCCCACGCTACATCAAAGGGACCTGGGTCCACCGCAAAGCAGAATACTCCCATCAAGTCACTCCTTATACCGCCGCAGCCTGAACGGTGATTCTCATCTAACTGCGGGCAGGTCACACCGGCGTGCTGCCGAGAGGAGTGACTATTCCATCTCGAAGGAATCCCAATTTCCAACTACTGGGACCGCTTGTAGGAGACCCCTGTAAACCTACCTAAAGGGAGCACCATCATTTTGGGTGAGCATATACTATTGTGACTGCTTATTACCTCCACAAATAAAATCGACTGGCCAGTCCATATACAATTTACTCTGTATAAACCGGACTCTTCTATTCCCCTCATTTGATACTGCAGACTACCGTCATCTACAGATCTTTCTGCATAATTCTGCCTAAATTCTGCTGAGCTAAAGTGTATTGCTGTGAATTTACTAAAAGCTAATTAGCTAATTAATTGGGATCCCAACTCTCGCTATATTTTATATTGTTTTTATATATTGTATGTTTTTTGTATTATTATATGTTTTTTTTCAGATAAAGATTTATATATATAAAAAAGCTACAGTGTGTCCGGAACTCATCTTTATTCAGCCAATCAGCGTGTATTATTGTAAAATTATTTGTAACCAGCAGCGCAATTCACTCCAACCCCTCCCAATAATATCTAAGCTTCATAGAAATTCCCATTCATCTCTTTGTGCCTGCAGTTCATTTACGCCAACACTAAAACAACCCATTCCTCCCCAATGTAGGAGACATCCCTAATCAGGACAGTGTGTGACGGAGAAGGGGGTATTGTCCCACTACAGGGAGAAATGTCTGCATCCGCTTGGAAGTTCAGCTGGAGCTTAAATCCGAGGATGTTTGCAGAATGACTGACAGTGTAAAAACTGTGCAAAGCACAATCACCCTTTGTTATATATACTGTCTGATTGCTGTTTTGTGTCACACTGCATCCCTGCATGGAAGCCTGTGCATTCATATCACCCACTGGAATACACTGCTATCTCATACTGACTGTCCTTTTCCCTCACACGTTCTCACTGCATCTGATGTAATCCCACAACTCAGTCTCCAGTGAGTGCTTTCTGCAGCTGTTCAAACCCACATGACTTGGCTCTAAGTTTAATATCAGTCACAAGCTGCCTAATCCTTACATACGGGTGAAAAACACACAGCTAGCCCTACTATAGTATTACACTTCTATTTATTACCCCATACCTGCCAACTGTACAGCGATGTCTGGGATGACTCCATAATCAGTGAGTGAGCCCCACCAGAAAGAGAAGTTGTGGAGAGGTCCCAGTACAATAAAACAATGTATGTTATTATGTTCTGCCCACAGTAGTGTGAGGTTGTGTTTGTAACATCGGGTGACGGGGCAGAGAGTAGTGGTACAAATCATATTATTCCACTGCAGTGGATCAAATGTGATTTACTAAACAATCAATGCGCACTGATGATTTATAAAAGTGGCTCTACACTGGTAAACAGTCCTGAAGCCAGTATACGCTTGCTGTGCTTACAGTACCCCCCAACTGTCCTGATTTCCATGGGACAGTCATGATTTTTTGTAACTGTCTTAGCAGTGTACTGTATCAGTTATATAAGATGCTGTGTGCATGAGCACAGCGTCTTCTCCCACTGGGGACATGCCAGTGCACATAATGTGCTGGCCATTCCCCCATAATGCAGGAATCAGGAGGCGTTGCTCACAATCACAGGCTTTCCCGCAAAGCCACACCCCCATTTTCCATGACTCGCTCTGACTGACAGCGGCTATTCTCCCTCATGGAGGTCCACAACCCCCATAGAGGGAGAATAAAACCCATGGCGAGTGTAGTGTGCCACTGAGTCCACAAAAGGCTTCTTTGCGCTCACCCCCCATCAGAGTAGAGGGAGTTGGGAATGGGAACCAGATGTCAGTATACTGTCAGGGTCGGTGCAAGGCAGCTAATCGCCCCAGGCATCGCTCACCCGCTCCAGGGGGATTTGTGTCCGCCACCGAGTCGCTCCACAGGGGTGTGTGTGTCGTGTGGTCACCCGCTGCTGACCTGCTCCACGGGTGTGTGTGTGTGGGGGGGGGGTCATGCTACTGCAGTTGACTTGTCCGGTGCACAATCTACGGGGAGGTTCGGGTGCCACTCATCTAGCTCCACAGGGGAGGGGGGGTGCGTTCACCGCTGACCTGCCGCCACCATCCAGTGTCTGGCGCCCACAGGCAAATGCCTAAAGCTACCTAATGGTGTTGCCGGCCTTGTACACTGACCATCAGAATCCTGTCTGTCGGGCCGCCATACCCGTGTACCCAGATTTAGACCTCTGTCCGATCCCAAGGGATCTCATTGTGATACGCACATATTCCGAAATACGGAACAATCTGAAATCCAAAATGCTTCTGTCCCCAGTATTTCGGGTGTGGGAGACTCAACCTGTACATGTAACTTGAATCTCTGCTTACACACACACAGGTGACTACTTGCAGCTTATACACAGATTGTTTCTCTTTATGTGCCCATATAGTATTGTAATTCTCATTTAACTGTCCAATAGACATATGACATATGGTTACCATACAGCACAGAGCTCTGCAATGTATACCGAAAACCTGCTCTGGCTGACTAAGGTTAAAATAATAGTCTTTATAATTGCAGAATGCTCATGTAGACGAGGTTGTAGATTTCCTAGCGTTGAAAAGAACAGAGAAATTAAGCGACACCCAGGGTGTAAAGTTCAAAACAGTCAGGGAAAATATTGCCATCTGGGGGCTTTTTTTCCTTTATCAAACCTATAAAGTATTTTCCAATACAGTTCCTGGCGCAGCAGACCCCAAAATGATCTAATGCAAGAGCCACTGTTTTAACTCCGGGGAGTCTTAATTTAAGGATATGATTGCTTAGTAGAGAATAAAAAAACAGCCCAGGATTTAATGAAACCCTGGCTATTGCTTTGCCCTCATTCCCTAATATTAATACAGGAAAAAAAAGACTTTTATAACTGATGTTGTGATGTGTAAATGACATCTAGCAGCTGACTTCTGATTGTCAAGATCACCGGTACTTGTGCAGAATAATACTTGGTTCTTTAAAGCTTACTTGACCCGTCTTCTCATTAGCGGTGGGAATTGTGAGATTAGGAATGAACAGGCAGCAGAAAATTATACCGAGATATCACATTAAATAATTAGCTTAACCCTTACTAAAACAGTCAAGCGGAGGTCAGTTGTGAGACTTAGATCACAGAGGGGTTTCAGAGCCGTTGGCTTTCCCTTAATCCTCCAACTTCAATTTATTACTAGTTATGTGTGATTTAAAGGTATTTAAGCCCTCTTATTTGTTCAGAGATTTACATTCACAGAGCGGCTAATACACCACAACTGAATAAGCACTGGCCACACATACTTTATCTCTCATCACTTGGGCAGGACAGATGACCTCAGGTAAAGAACGTTATTAAAAAACAAAAAAGACACCCATGAAAATAAATGAAGTGTGACTATCTTCTGGAGAGCATTTCGCCTCTCCTAGCACCGTGTTCTTTTTCTTCCCTTTGATGTTGCTATATTTTGTTATTAGTTCTTAAAACATCACAGAGAAGCGGCAAAGGGCGTCATAGTATTGACTACGTGCCAATCAAGATACAGGATGTGCGATGTTCAAAGTGGCGGGGAACTCACAGGGATGCCCCTGCTTTTAGTGTAATCAATGATTATGCCAAAATGATAATAATAATTAGCACTATTATATTTATTATTTAAAGCCAATATCATATATTCGTTTAAAAAAGCACACACATTAGTAAGTAACACAAACACAATCAAGTGTCAAATTCAAAAGTGCTATCCGCTAAGTACTTGTATTGAAATTTTTCAAAGTATTTTTGCTTTTTACTTTCATTCTTTTGAAACTTCTCCTCCAAAGATGGTTCCATAAAAAGGAAAAGAGGGAATTAACTATGAGTAGACTCGTCACATAGCAAAATCCAACAGAAATACTGTAGATTGAAGAAAGATTCAATTATCAGGTTCAGGTGATCGATTACCATACCATACTCACATTAACAGTATATATTAATAAGTATATAAAGGTCTCTTTAAATGTCTATATTGTTTACTCCTGGCCTGTATTTGAAAGAGAAAGGATACAGTGCTAAAGCTGCAAGCCAATGATGTCCGGTGGTGTCTAATTTTGCAGTAGTCAGGATATAGGTCAAAGTATTGTTATCAGTGTGTACATCAAATTTGACTCCATACAAGTAATCATGGAATTTATCCCCTACACACAATTTTAACGCTCGAAATTCTAACTTGTGAGTGGGATAATTATTTTCGCTGTTGGTCAGCCCCCTATTTGAGAAAGACACAGGATTTTATTTGTCTTTGTGTTTCTGGTATAGAACACCTCCAATTCCTTCTTAGGGTGCATCAATGTGGAGTACATAAGGGAGTGTTGGATTAGCCAGTACTGGAGCACTTGTTAGCTTAATCTTTAATGTTTGAAAAGCTGTCTCGCACTTGTTGTCCCACCTTTTTCCAATCTGATCATCTGGCTTGTACCAAGATTTTAGCGTAAACTGTACTTTCTATTAGTAGGGGGATAACCTTTTGTCAGATCAGTTAATGGCCTAGAAATCTGGGAATAGAAACAAATCTACGATAATACCCACAAAAAGGTCTTAATTCTTCATGTTTATTGGATCGCGACCGGTTTTTAACCGATCAGTGGCACCTCCTTCCCTAATCACCATGTGCCCCAAGTATTTTAAGGAGGATCAACACAACAGACATTTATCTAATGATAGCTTCAACCCTCCATCAATTGATCTATACAACACGTTGAGAAGGCGACTGTTGTGTTCAGCAAGAGTAGTGCCAAAAACCATTATGTCGGCAAGGTAAACGATTACTTCTCTGTAGTTCATATCTCCAATTATTTTTTCTATGGTCCCCACTCCATCACAAAGACCACCACACCCAGGCCCTGAAAAAGAATAAAGCCTAAGAAAGCTGCTGGACCGGATGGTGTGTCGCCATCCAGCCTTAGGACCTGTGCAGCTCAGCTCGCCCCCATCTTCACAACGATATTCAGCTCCTCCCTGGACTTGTGCAAGGTTCCTGCCTGCTTCAAATGCTCTATCATCGTCCCGGTCCCTAAGAAAACACCTGCAAAGGACCTAAATGACTTCAGGCCAATTGCACTAACCTCAGTGGCCATGAAAGCATTTGAAAAACTAGTACTGAAGCACCTGAGAGAAGTGACGAACTCTCACCTTGACCCCATGTAGTTCGCCTACCGGGCAAACAGAACTGTAGAGCATGCGGTCAACCTCGGGCTGCACCATATTTTACAACACCTCGACCACCAAGGCACCTATGCGAGAGTCCTATTCGTGGACTTCAGCTCAGCATTTAACACTATCGTTCCTGGCATCCTGCAGCCAAAACTCCTCTCCTTAGGAGTCCCAGGATCAACATGCTCATGGATTTCTAATGGCAAGAAAACAGGTGGTCAAAGCTGGCGCCTTCTCGTCCAGCACAAAAACAATCAGTACTGGAGCCCCCCAAGGATGCGTCCTCTCCCCTCTGCTCTCTTCTCTCTCTGCACGAATGACTGCACCTCAGCTGAGCAGTCAGTGAAAATCATCAAATTCGCAGATGACACCACTATTATCGGCCTAATCAAGGATGGTGACGAGACCGCGTACAGGCGTGCGGTGGAAAAGCTGACACAGTGGTGCAGCAGCAACAACTTCGATCTAAACCCCACCAAAACAGTTGATATGGTGGTCGACTACAGGAAAAAAAACAAATGCACTAGTCCTGCTAACAATAGCCAACGCAGTGGTGTCGCAGGTTGAATCCTTCAAATTCTTAGGGACAACCATGTCCAGCGACCTAAGATGAGGATTAAACATAACTACAAACATCAAAAAGGCCCAACAGCGCCTCTTCTTCCATTAGGCAACTCAGGAAATTCAACATCCCACAGGAGCTGATGTGCGTATTCTACACAGCCATCGTGGAGTCTGTGTTATGTTCCTCAAACAGAATCTGGTATGGTGGCACAAGCGAGAACGACAAACAAAAACTGCAGAGGGTAGTGAAGACTGCGGAAATGATCATAGGGACCTACCTGCACCCGATAAGGGATCTGTTCTCATCCAGGGTAAGGAAACGCGCTGAGAAGATCGCGAAGGACAAGCTGGGTCCCGGTCACAACCTGTTCGACATCCTACCATACTGAAGACGGTTCAGGTCCATCCCCGTCAAAACATCCAGATCCGCAAGAAGTTTCTTTCCGTTAGCCATCCATCACTTGAACAATCCAATCAAAGCAAATGCAATCCCAATATCAACAGCCAAACAAGGTGTCCCTACTTGGCGACCTGACCACCATAGTCGTAGCTAGAAAAGGAATGTATGTAATGTCTTTATGTAATATATGTAATGTCTCCCCCCCCCCCCTTTCATCCCTGCTTGATGCTGCACTGTAATCCACAAAAAATTCCTAGTGTGCGCAAGCATACATGGCCAATAAAGTTGATTCTATTCTATTCTTTGAAAGGTAACTGGGGCTCCATTTATCCCTTGGGGCATCAAGGTGGGCAGATGAATGCTGTTTTCTCCTGGTCCTCAGGGCACACAGGAATTTGATAAAAATGTATTGCGCAGATCCAAAACTGAAAACCAGTTACTTCTAAGCAATCCAGTGCTTCTTCTATTTTTGGTACCGTATATTGGTCAGGTACAGTTCAAGCATTCATTGTTCTATAATCTACACACATTCTGAACTTTCTGTTCTGTTTCTGTGTAATTACAATTAGTGATACATATGGGCTCCGGGACTCTATGATTATTTGGTTTTCCAATAATCCTTTTGAATGTACCATGATCATTAAAAACAGGGCAATTCTAAGGGAGCGTTCCCGGAAAGGACTGTCATTAATGAGTTTTATTTGACATTCGATTCCTTTAGCAACACCCAAATCCCATTCTCCAAGAGAGAATACTTGTTCCCGGGACTCTAATTCCTCTGTTAAGTTTTTTCTTTCTTAATTAGTAATGTCACTCACTTGAAAGCAAACATCAAATTTATTCTCAACCATATTCAGAATGGTTCCTGTTTCAATATTTAGAGAATATCCAAGTTCAAAATTCAAATAGGGAAGCCACTCCCACTGCCAGTGAGTCAGTTTGGAATGACAGTTGGTGGCCGTGGGTGTGGTTACCCTATATAAATTTTTAACTGCACTGCAGCCCTTCCTCTGGGAAGTTACCCAGTTCATATTTAGCAGTTTTATTGGTACATATGGACTATCTAATACAACCTACTCTAAGTTTTTTTTTTTTAAATACAGTATACTTGTATACCATACCTGCCGACTTTTGACAATTCCTCTCCGGGAAAAGCCCGGAGAGGAGTGAAGGGGGGCTGGACGAGGCTTCATTTTGGGGGTGGGGCGAGGCCGATGTCACTAAGCCCCGCCCCCATGACGTCAGCCTCATTAATTTGCGGGTCCGTGGGTGGGAGAGAGGCTAAAATGACGCAAAATTACGCGATTTGTGTCATTTAGCCCCGCCCCCTCCCCGCGGATCCACGAAATTCAGAAATTTATACCGCAGGGAAGGGGGGGGGGGATAGGGGCTGTGGCTAGAATGCGGGAGACTTGCCCACCTTCCCGGGGGGGCCGGGAGGGTGACCTGATTTGCGGGACCCTCCCAGCCATTCCGGGAGGGAAGGCAAGTATGTTGTATACTTTTGTGCAGTACTGTACTTCAAACTTTATGTTATGCTGATAAACAACATACTGTTTTGGATTTTAAAATTTGCCCATAATGGAGCGCTATAGTTTGAGTGTAACAACCAATAACCCAATAAAAACAACAAATTGGTCACTATACTGTATAAAATAGCAGCATTAGCCTGTTGTCTTCCCATGTTATTTCAATGTATCTCATTATTTATTTCATTATTTTTGTTTTTCTAGTTAACTATAGCAGTCCCCACCACATGTTCTGGAGGAACTGCCTAATACTGTATATCTATATTGTATTGCCTTCTTAAACGCTGTTAACCCTTACTGTTACTGGTGCTTTTATTGCGACTAATACCATTTTCTCATTGCTGCCCCTGCAAAACCTTGGTTTTTGATCCTGGGTTTTTGCTGAGGCACAGATAATCTCAGCGCGAAACCCCCTTCACACTGCACCTTGGACCCGGGAAATTCCTGAGTCTGTCCCGTTCACACTGGTTCCCGGGTCTGCCCTGCCAACAAGTGTGAGGAATCTAAGAGCAGCTTTTATTGGCTGTTGAAAGAGCAGCTTTGATTGACTGTTTAAAGAGCAGCTTTGATTGTCCACATGGGCACCACCACTCTTCCTCCAGTTGAGATCATGCACCTTGGAGTAAGTTTGTTCACAACCTGTTGCTAGGTTTTATGGATGCCACAGGCAGATAGTATTTTTATATGCTGTAGTACACTGTGGAATCCTTGACAGTGCCGGTCACTTGCTTCTTTATTTCCTCCCCCCCCCCCCCTCACAACCAGCAGCTCCAGCACCTCCGCATCTCCCCACATGTCACCTGATCTCATTCCCCAATCAGCATGCTTTTTCACGTCCCGGGTTGCGTCTGATCACACTTGCAGACACCCGTGTAATTCCTAGGATTAAGCCTGCAAAAAAATCTGTGTGCAATTTCCGTGGCATTACACTCAGTAATTTCACTCACACCAATTTTTTTCTGCAGCGAGAACGGGGTATAAATAGTATGCAGTAGTGGTGCCTTATTTTCTTTTGCATCATTTCTAATATTCTTAAATAGTTACACAAATAAGATGAAATCAGTGCAATCATGTCAGAAATAAATACATGCCTAAAGACTTGTGACACTAGATGAGTGCCGTTACCTTTTTAACCCTTTGAGTGTCAAGGGAATTTGTCAAAATAGGTGTGAAATTTGTCAAGCAAACCGTTTTTTATTAACCCTTTGAGTGCCATTGTTGCTTTGTGAAAGTCTCAAAATATCCGTTAAAAATGCCAGTGCCGTCACGTCGGCTGTTCTTTATTTGGGTGCAATATTTGACTAAACTTCAATTAATTGACTTGGATATATTTGTATTTATGTAGTTGTGAGCGACACTTTCATGTTTAGCGGATATTTTGTGGATCACTCACAGCAACGTTGGCACTCAAACGGTTAAGTAAAAAAAAAATAAGCAATAAATGTTAACCAATGTCTCTATCATATAACAATTGTGCCTTCTCTATAAAGTACATTGAAAAAGAAAAAAAATCCTAGTAAGAATGTTTTGTAATCATACACAATGAAATTCGGCCTTTCCTGGATTAGTCTACCACAGTAATCATTTTTTGATATACTGTATACTGCAGAACCGAAGTCTTGCACTGACTTATAGTGCCACTGTGACCTTTGTCTTCCTGGTATATAAATAAATAGGTTGGGATCGTTTAGTTGACATGGGTCTAGGTCGACATGACATTAGGTTGACAGTAGCGTTAGGTCGACATGGGCTAGGTTGACAGTGAAAAGGTCAACATGGGGTTTTTCACTGTTTTGTTTTTTTTTACCCGAATGTCGACACAGTCGACATGGACACAGTTTTGAAGTGCAACGCATCCCCTCGCATTGCTTTCTTTGCCCGCGATGCTTCGGGCACGGTGCCTCGATACACTCGGCACACTATTTTATTCTCCCACCATGCCCTAGTGGATGGTAGGGCATGAAATACCACGTCGGCATATCTTGGCTCAAAAAAACAGTGAAAAACCCCATGCCGACCGTTTGACTGTCGATCTAGCCCATGTTGACCTAACGCTAGTGTCGACCTAATGTCATGTCGACCTAGGCCCATGTCGACCTAGATCCATGTCGACCTTAACCCATGTCTCAGGAGGAGCATATCCTGTGGGCGTATCCTCAATTATCCCTAATTATCCATTACATATCTCAAAATAATAATACAAATAACATGATTATAGATAAAATACATACATATAATTTACATCTAAATCCATATAGAAACGACATTGCAAAACATGATTTAAAAAAAAAAAAAACGGAAGTCCGGCCGCAGAGGTTTTTATTTAAAAAATCATGTTTTGCAATGTCGTTTCTATATGGATGTAGATGTAAATTATATGTATGTATTTTATCTATAATCATGTTATTTGTATTATTATTTTGAGATATGTAATGGATAATTAGGGATAATTGAGGATACACCCACAGGATATGCTCCTCCTGAGAGTGGGTATTTAAACCCCAGTTTGTTAAGGAATGACACCACCTTGATAAAGGCCTGCTAAGGTCGAAACACGTTGGTGCAGTGTGCATCATTTGTTTACCCATTTGAGATACTGGAAGCCTTAACAGCCACCTACCTGAGGTAAATTTCCCGGGCATTCCATCTTATCCTCGGTGGGTTGGCGTTGTTTGTTACATCTGGCACCAGTTACCATATGCTATGTTTTTTATTAAATGTCAATAAATTACTTTTTGGATTTTAACTCAACACATCTAAGAAGCCGTTTTTTAAAGAAACCTTGATGAGAGTGGAAAGACACCTATATAAGTAAGCATACAAGTGAGCATCATTTGTCTGAAGTTTCGATTCCTTGACAGTACCGTACAAGAGCAAATAAACCTTTATATGTGGGGGTAGCAACTCCTTAATGTAAGCTACACTGTAAGCACCTTTCTAAGCTGGCACATGTGGTGATCCTATAAATAAGATACCCATACACGGGTTACAAGAAAAAACTTTAGAAGATCCTACCCTTGTTTATCCCGATTGTTTGGACATACTTCACTATGGCCCTTATTCTGATCGGTGCGGCCCGATCAGAATATGCGGCCGCAACCGTGCAGGCGAATCCCCGCCTTCCATACGGATCGCCACCTGCCGTCCGTACGCGGATATGTGGCGATCCGCATGAAATTGGACGGGGATACGCCTCCTCCGTCTTGGGAGCTGCCCCTGCATTCGATGGTCGCCAAACATCGAATGCAGGGCCGCACGCTCCACCAGGTCCCGCAACACAAGACCACACGGACACTTGTCCGTGTGAAATCATGTATGGGGGCGGGCAGCAGGCATCCGGCGATGTCAGATGCCCGCCCCGTACCCACGCGTCACGGCCTCATTACCATGCATACGCCCCGCGTTTGCATGGGAACGCCCATGAAACGGGGGGCGTATGCATAGGGTAATGAGGCTAAGTAGCCCCTCACGCCCCTCTACGCCCCCTGTGCGGCGTATAAAGAATCCGTGCGGCGAAATCGCCTGCACATGCGCAGAGTGACCTCTGCACATGCGCAGACGATCAACATCGGCGGTCCGTCCGCATGCGGGAATATCCGCACCGATCAGAATAAGGCCCTATATGTACTTTTAATTTTATGTTTGCATGTTTTCGGGAGAATCTGGAAGAAAAAGCTGAGAGTGCGAAACTTCGAACAGGAGATCAACATACGTGAGATCCACATAGGCTGCAATTTAATTTGCGCAATAGAAAACATTTCCATTTTTCGTTTTTGGTAACATCCCGGTGGTTTGATGTATTGGGATGAACACTTTTCCCCATTCCTGTGATATCAGACCTCACTAATCGATCTTTTAGATTCCTACCAGGGGTGTAGGCCAAAACTGGACGTTTGTCTTTAACCCCTTCCCGACAATTGACGTACATTTACGTCATGGTCGGAAAGTACTTCCCGACACATGGCGTAAATGTACGTCATGGCTTGTAACTGTCACCGCGTCTATAGACGCGGTGACAGTTTCAACATGTCTGCTGTCCCTGACAGCAGACATGTCCATGCATGCCCAGGGGGGGCTGCGATGCCGCCCCCCCGTCGGCGATCGCTGTGATTGGCTGTTCAGTGTGAACAGCCATTCACAGCGTTTTCCTGTGTCACCGGCGAATAACGTTCGCCGGTGACACGGGATCGGAGGTGATTGGTGCTGTAAAGTACAGCACCAATCACCGCGGGGTGTAAGGGTGACACTGGTGTCACCCCACCTCACCCCGCCCGCCCCCAAAGGCCGTGATTGGTTCGTCGGGCCGACGGACCAATCACAGCCAAGGAGGGGGATTTAAACTAACGGTGACTGCACTGCAGACGCCATTCCGGTCTGGAATAGCGTGCAGTGCGGTCACCGTGCACAGCTGTCGCCATTTACTGACCAGAACTTTGCCAAATACTTACCTGATCCTTGCAAATACCTTGCCTGATCACTGCTTCATCACTTGTAGTGCGCTGGATGCTTCCTGGATCCTGTTACTTGTGACTTCCTGTGTTGTGAACTTGTGCTGCTGCAGTGTAATAGCGTTAGATAGAAAGAGATAGAGAGAGAGAGAGATAGAGAGATAGAGAGAGATAGTGTCAGAGAGTGCTATATTTTGTGCTGCTGCAGTGTGATATAGTTATAGATAGAGAGATAGAGAGAGAGAGAGAGAGAGAGATAGAGAGAGATAGAGAGGCCTAGTGACAGAGAGTGCTATATTTTGTGCTGCTGCAGTGTGATAGTTATAGATAGAGAGATAGAGAGAGATAGAGAGAGAGAGATAGAGATAGTGACAGATTGTGCTATATATTTTTTATATAACTGACTGCTGCCCCCCCTTTTGTGCTGATCAGTATAAATTAACTGATCAGCAACTTTTTGGGGGCGCAGGTTTTTTTTTATATATATATATATACCTGTCACTGCTGCTGCTGCAGTGTCATAGAGTGATAGATAGTAAGAGATAGAGAGATAGAGAGAGATAGTGACAGAGAGTGATAGTGAGTGCTAAATTTTGTGTCTGCTGCCCCCGCCTTTTGTGCTGATCACTATATCTGAGGTGATCAGCAACTTTTTGGGGGTGCAGAGGTTTTTTTTTTTATATATACCTGTCAGTTGCTGCCAGTTGCACTGTCAGTTGCACCAAAGGTTGTGCACCTGCTGCCCCTCACTGGTAATCAGTGTCGCATCACTGATCACCTTTTTTTTTTTTGTGGGTGCTGTGGGGTCTTTTTTTAATTTTTTTTTTACACACACTGTGATTTTGTGGGTGTCCTGTGGCCACTGTGCACTGATCAGTGACGTACATCACTGATCAGCTTTTTCGGCACAGGGTTGATCTATTTTTTTTTTTTTTGATCAAATTCCTGTTGCCTTTGAGCGCTGTTCAGTGACGGACGTTACTGACCAACATCTGTGCTCAATTTTTGGCGCAGGACCTTTTTTTTTTTTTTTTAACCCCTTCAATTTTTTTTTTTTTTAACCCCTTCAATTTTTTTTTTTAACCCCTTCAATTTTTTTTTTTAACCCCTTCAATTTTTTTTTTTTTGTATAAAGTATTTTTTTTTTCTGCACTACATACACACTACACACTACATACCCCCCGGGTTGAAATAAAGTTTGTACCCCCCCCCTACACTATACACGTGTTGAAACATTTCACTACCAGTAACACAAAAATAAAAATGTCATCCCAAATGTCATCCCAAATGTCATCCCAGTCATCCAGAAGAATGTATTCAGTGGAGGAGGCATATGCCATGCTTGCCTCTGACTCTGACACAGCCAGTGAGGCAAGCGGGGAATTTGAAGGATTCGTCTTAAGCTCCTCTTCCTCCTCTGGTGATGAGGGACCCCCTCAAAGACGCCCCCGTAGAGCAGCTGAGACCCCCCCCCAATAATTGATCTCGTATGGACCCCACCACCAGACAATTTTGAGCCCCAGGTTCCTGAGTTTTTGGCCATGCCAGGAATCCAATTTGATTCCACAGGTCTCAGAGAAATTGACTTTTTCAAATTATTTTTCTCTGATGATTTTATAAATTTAATGGTGGACCAAACTAATTTATATGCCCAGCAGTTCATTGCTCAAAACCCCACGTCATCATTTGCTAGGTGGACCCCTGTAGATGCAGTAGAGATGATGACGTTTTGGGGTCTGGTGTTTCATATGGGCATAGTAAAAAAGCCAGAAATTAGGCAATATTGGAGTACAGATGTTCTGTACAGCACCCCATTTTACCGTATGGCCATGCCCCGGGCTCGATTTGAGACGATCCTTAAATTTTTGCATTACAACGATAATGCACAGTGCCCACCCAGAGATGATCCCACCTTTGACCGGCTATTCAAAGTCAGGCCGGTCATTGATCATTTCAGTGCCAAATTTGAAGACATGTACATCCCAGATAAATTCATTTGCATAGACGAGTCCCTTATACATTTTAAAGGAAGGGTTAAATTCCGCCAGTACCTTCCCAGTAAGAGGGCAAGGTATGGCATAAAAATGTATAAGCTGTGTGAAAGCACCTCAGGGTACACTCACAGGTTTAGGGTATATGAAGGGAAGGATTCAAGAATTGAACCGCCAGAATGCCCCCCCTCCCTCGTAGGTGTTAGTGGAAAAATTGTCTGGGATTTAGTGCACCCCTTCCTGGATAAAGGTTATCACCTCTATGTGGATAACTTTTACACTAGCATCCCCCTGTTTAAGGCCCTTGGTTCAAGAGGTACAGCAGCTTGCGGTACTGTGCGCAAGAACCAAAGAGGCCTCCCAAAAACGCACATTGCCCAAGTAATGAGAAGGGGTTAAAGCAGGGGAATATGCACCGAAAATATGTTGTTGGTCAAATATAAGGACAAGAGGGATGTCCTTATACTGACAACAATTCACGGAGACAGTACCACCTCCGTCCCTGTACGAGGTACCAGTACCCACACCTCAAAACCTAATTGTATCCTGGATTACAATAGGTACATGGGCGGAGTGGATCTTTCAGATCAGGTACTGAAGCCGTACAGTGCCCTGCGGAAAACAAAAATCTGGTACAAGAAGCTGGCCGTGTATATCATCCAGATGGCACTGTATAACGCTTACGTGCTATTCCGTTCTACTGGCCAGAGGGGGACATTTATGCACTTTCAAGAGGAAGTCATAAAGGGCCTAATATTTGGGAACCAGCAGGCAGAGGGCCCCAGTACTTCTAGTACTGGCCCCCGTATTGTACCAGGGCAGCATTTTCCTGATGAAATCCCCTCCACTGGAAAAAAGGGCAGGACACAAAAAAGGTGCAAAGTTTGCTATAAAAAGGGAATAAGAAAGCAAACTATTTTCCAGTGTGACACTTGCCCCGACAAACCCGGCCTATGTATAAAGGAGTGTTTTAAAATATACCACACATCTATGGATTATTAGGTTCATAATTTCACCGTGCTTCGGGGGTCTTGCTAATGCCACATAGCACCCACCATTCATTCCACCAGAATCTGAGCCGCAAAATCCAAAAATCACTCCTTCCCTTCTGAGTCCTGCCATGCACCCAACTGGTATTTTTTGGTCACATGTGAGGCATTGCCGTACTCGGGAGAAATTGGGGCACAGATTTTGGGGTGCTTTTTCTCCTTCATACCTTCTGAAAATGAAAAATTTTGAGCCAGAACTGCATTTTTGTGTAAAAAATTGTAATTTTTCATTTTCACTGCCCACTTGTATCAAAATTGGTGAAACCCCTGGGGGTTTGAAATGTACACTATACCCCTAGATGAATTCCCTGAGGGGTGTAGTTTGCAAAATGGGGTCACTTGTGGGGGGGTTCCACTGTATTGGTGCTTTGAGGGTCTTGCTAATGCGACATAGCACCCACCATCATTCCACCAGAATTTGTGCTGCAAAATCCAAATATCACTCCTTCCCTTCTGAGTCCTGCCACTTTTTGGTCACACATGAGGCATTGCCGTACTCGGGAGAAATTGGGGCACAGATTTTGGGGTGCTTTGTCTCCTTCATACCTTCTGAAAATGAAAACTTTTGAGCCAGAACTGCATTTTTGTGTAAAAAAATGTAATTTTTCATTTTCACTGCCCACTTGTATCAAAATTGGTGAAACCCCTGGGGGTTTGAAATGTACACTATACCCCTAGATGAATTCCCTGAGGGGTGTAGTTTGCAAAATGGGGTCACTTGTGGGGGGGTTCCACTGTATTGGTGCTTGGGGGGTCTTGCTAATGCGACATAGCACCCACCAAAATTCCACCAGAATCTGAGCTGCAAAATCCAAAAATCACTCCTTCCCTTCTGAGTCCTGCCATGCACCCAACTGGTATTTTTTGGTCACATGTGAGGCATTGCCGTACTCGGGAGAAATTGGGGCACAGATTTTGGGGTGCTTTTTCTCCTTCATACCTTCTGAAAATGAAAAATGTTGAGCCAGAACTGCATTTTTGTGTAAAAAAATGTAATTTTTCATTTTCACTGCCCAGTTGTATCAAAATTGGTGAAACCCCTGGGGGTTTGAAATGTACACTATACCCCTAGATGAATTCCCTAAGGGGTGTAGTTTGCAAAATGGGGTCACTTGTGGGGGGGTTCCACTGTATTGGTGCTTGGGGGGTCTTGCTAATGCAACATAGCACCCACCAACATTCCACCAGAATCTGAGCTGCAAAATCCAAAAATCACTCCTTCCCTTCTGAGTCCTGCCATGCACCCAAATGGTATTTTTTGGTCACATGTGAGGCATTGCCGTACTCGGGAGAAATTGGGGCACAGATTTTGGGGTGCTTTTTCTCCTTTATACCTTCTGAAAATGAAAAATTTTGAGCCAGAACTGCATTTTTGTGTAAAAAATTGTAATTTTTCATTTTCACTGCCCACTTGTATCAAAATTGGTGAAACCCCTGGGGGTTTGAAATGTACACTATACCCCTAGATGAATTCCCTGAGGGGTGTAGTTTGCAAAATGGGGTCACTTGTGGGGGGGTTCCACTGTATTGGTGCTTTGAGGGTCTTGCTAATGCGACATAGCACCCACCATCATTCCACCAGAATTTGTGCTGCAAAATCCAAATATCACTCCTTCCCTTCTGAGTCCTGCCACTTTTTGGTCACACATGAGGCATTGCCGTACTCGGGAGAAATTGGGGCACAGATTTTGGGGTGCTTTGTCTCCTTCATACCTTCTGAAAATGAAAACTTTTGAGCCAGAACTGCATTTTTGTGTAAAAAAATGTAATTTTTCATTTTCACTGCCCACTTGTATCAAAATTGGTGAAACCCCTGGGGGTTTGAAATGTACACTATACCCCTAGATGAATTCCCTGAGGGGTGTAGTTTGCAAAATGGGGTCACTTGTGGGGGGGTTCCACTGTATTGGTGCTTGGGGGGTCTTGCTAATGCGACATAGCACCCACCAAAATTCCACCAGAATCTGAGCTGCAAAATCCAAAAATCACTCCTTCCCTTCTGAGTCCTGCCATGCACCCAACTGGTATTTTTTGGTCACATGTGAGGCATTGCCGTATTTGGGAGAAATTGGGGCACAGATTTTGGGGTGCTTTTTCTCCTTCATACCTTCTGAAAATGAAAAATTTTGAGCCAGAACTGCATTTTTGTGTAAAAAAATGTAATTTTTCATTTTCACTGCCCAGTTGTATTAAAAGTGGTGAAACCCCTGGGGGTTTGAAATGTACACTATACCCCTAGATGAATTCCCTGAGGGGTGTAGTTTGCAAAATGGGGTCACTTGTGGGGGGGTTCCACTGTATTGGTGCTTGGGGGGTCTTGCTAATGCAACATAGCACCCACCAACATTCCACCAGAATCTGAGCTGCAAAATCCAAAAATCACTCCTTCCCTTCTGAGTCCTGCCATGCACCCAAATGGTATTTTTTGGTCACATGTGAGGCATTGCCGTACTCGGGAGAAATTGGGGCACAGATTTTGGGGTGCTTTTTCTCCTTCATACCTTCTGAAAATGAAAAATTTTGAGCCAGAACTGCATTTTTGTGTAAAAAAATGTAATTTTTAATTTTCACTGCCCAGTTGTATCAAAATTGGTGAAACCCCTGGGGGTTTGAAATGTACACTATACCCCTAGATGAATTCCCTGAGGGGTGTAGTTTGCAAAATGGGGTCACTTGTGGGGGGGTTCCACTGTATTGGTGCTTTGGGGGTCTTGCTAATGCGACATAGCACCCACCAACATTCCACCACCAAAAATCACTCCTTCCCTTCTGAGTCCTGCCATGCACCCAACTGGTATTTTTTGGTCACATATGAGGCATTGCCATACTCGGGAGAAATTGGGACACAGATTTTGGGGTGCTTTTTCTCCTTCATACCTTCTGAAAATAAAAACATTTTGAGCCAGAACTGCATTTTTGTGTAAAAAAATGTAATTTTTCATTTTCACTGCCCAGTTGTATCAAAATTGGTGAAACCCCTGGGGGTTTGAAATGTACACTATACCCCTAGATGAATTCCCTGAGGGGTGTAGTTTGCAAAATGGGGTCACTTGTGGGGGGGTTCCACTGTATTGGTGCTTGGGGGGTCTTGCTAATGCAACATAGCACCCACCAACATTCCACCAGAATCTGAGCTGCAAAATCCAAAAATCACTCCTTCCCTTCTGAGTCCTGCCATGCACCCAAATGGTATTTTTTGGTCACATGTGAGGCATTGCCGTACTCGGGAGAAATTGGGGCACAGATTTTGGGGTGCTTTTTCTCCTTCATTCCTTGTGAAAATGAAAAATTTGGAGCCAGAACTGCATTTTTGTGTAAAAAAATTAATTTTTCATTTTCACTGCCCAGTTGTACCACAATTGGTGAAACCCCTGGGGGTTTGAAATGTACACTATACCCCTAGATGAATTCCCTGAGGGGTGTAGTTTGCAAAATGGGGTCACTTGTGGGGGGGTTCCTAACTTTTAGCATCTTATGGTGCCTAGAAACCTACATGGTGCCTAAAAAATAATCTCATAAAAAGGAGGCTCCAAAATCAAGTAGGTGCTCCTTCTATTATGAAGCCTGTGGTTTGGTCAACGTGCACACTAGGGCCACATATAGGATATTTATGAAAACAAAAGAATTGGGGGAATCAATTTTTAGTCACATTTCTCTAGTAAAATGTACTGTGTTCCTTAGAAAAATGTATTAAAATTGCAAATCTGCAAAAAAAATGAAATTTTGAAATTTCACCTACACTTTGTTTTAATTCCTGTGAAACACCTAAAGGGTTAACAAACTTCCAAAATGCTGTTTTGAATACTGTGAGGGGTGCAGTTTTTGAAATGGTATCACTTATGGGGGTGTCTCACATACAAGTCCCTCAAAGTCACATCAGAACTGAACTGGTCCCTAAAAAAATTAGTGTTTGAAATTTTCTTGAAAATTTGAGAATTTGCTATTCATATTGTAAGCCTCCTAGTGTCCAAAAAAATGAAAAGGAAGTTGAAATAATGATGGAAACATAAAGTAGACATATGGTCTATGTTAGTTATTAACTATTTTGAGTGGTATGATTATTTGTCTCACAAGCAGAAAATTTAACATTTTGCAAATCGCAAAATTTTCCATTTTTTTACGACATTTTGGTATTTTTCACAAAAAAACACAGACTGTATCGACCCAAATTTACCACTATTTTGAAGTACAATGTGTCACAAAAAAACAATCTCAAAATCACTGGGATAAGTAAAAGCAAAAAAAAGTTATCCCCACTTAAGTGATACCTGTCAGATTTGAAAAAAAGGGCTCTGTCAGGAACGCAAAAACTGGCTCTGTCAGGAAGGGGTTAAAAACTGGGAGATCCTTATCGGTGCTCACTATAGGCCATAAGGCCTTAGTGGCTCATTGTAAAATAGGATGTATGGTGGAATAATCACATACTAAAGGAATGATTTTGGCATTGTCCTTCCTAGAGGATCCCAACAAATCAGATCTAGGGATTTGCATCACCTACTGTTTGGCCTCTAACAGCTTCTGTTCATTATATCCACGATCTTGAAATTTATGAACCACATTGTCTAGACTAGAAGATCTTAATTCCATGTCACTGGTGATCAGTGCTACCCGGAGCATTTGTGAATGAGGTAAACCCCTTTTCAGGGGTACTGGATGGTAGCTGGAGGACCAACGTGTTCGGTCTGTTGATTTGTTATATACCTCTGTATGGATTCTACCATTCTGCACCTGTATTAACACATCCAGAAAGTGTAGGCTTTCCCAACTGTGGGAATACGTAAATTTGATAAACGGACTCGTGGAATTGATGTTTGACATAAGCTGTACAAAACGCTCCTCCCCGCCTGTCCACAATATACTTATATATATACTGCATATATATATATATATATATATATATATATATATATATACATATATATATATATATATATATATACTCTGTATATAGATTTGTTACCATGTGTATAATTCTCTTAATACATCTTTTACGTTTTTGATATCATTTTATTTATATCTAATTATTTAATCTTACGGTAATCAAAAACAGCAAAGCTTGATATCATTACTAAGAACATTTCACACACTGGGAATTAACAATCTGTGAGTTTCCAGTAATTGTAATAGTAGATTTCTAGCATTTGTTGCAGAATCTGTTGACTTTCTAAAGCTTTCAGACCATCTGCCCAACTCGAACTAGCCTCAAGAGGGTTTAGGCGCCTGAATGATTTCTTTATAAGGGGATCTGTTGTGGGGTCTGTAGCTTATAGTGCAGGTGGTTTAATCTTCACAACATGTTCGCAACTTGTAGCAATAACATTTGCCATTTAATCACAAAAACTGTCACCAAATGATTTCAATTCTTAGAAATTTATTTGACATCGGAAATTCTGGCTCAGGCTTGTTTAATAAAACTGAAGCTATTGTTGTGTGTGGTATAAATATATTGTAGTACAACTTATTAATTCAAACCTGTAACCTGATGCCTGAGAAATTATATTACTTTGGCCGGCTGGTAGCTAAGGTACAAATGACAGAGGGGTAACAGCCATTGATCCTCGGGGTGTAATTTAACCACAGTTCCCATCATTTTAATAGTTATACTAGTCACATACCTGGTGTACGTTGTTCAGCAAAATCTGTAACATTGAGGACAGCAGACAATTAGAATATATTTGCTAGGACACCATACAATGAGGCTCATTCAGGTGCAGTTGGAGTTGCTATCTGTGCTGTTTCCTTGGAAGCAGCAGTGATAGCGCTGTCTGGTGATGCAGCAGCAGGCGGCTAGTATTACTTATTATTATTTATTACCAGTCATTTATATAGTGCACACAAATTCCGCCGCACTTTACAGATACTACAGATGGAGGCTCCATCTTTGCAGGGGCTGGCGATTGTATTGCCAGCCGCTGCTCCCGCCAGGGTCGCGCGCGCACGAGACACTCACTCGCCCTGTGGCAACGGAGCTTGCTGCGGGTCCCCGTCGCCTCCCCCGTCGTCGCCGCTGGTCCCCCTCGCCGACTCGACCCCCCCATTGAACTGGGCAGCATCTCCCTGAAGTGGAGACGGGCAGGGAGACGCTGCCCAGCTGCCGTGATACTGGGGCGCTCGTGTGCGTAAGATGCATGCGCGTCCCAGCCCCTATCGCCGGCGCTCGCCATAGAAGGGGATCTGGCGGGTGCCGGCAAAGGATGAGGCCAGCTACATCTGTATTTGAACATTCACATCAGTCTCTGCCCCAGTGGAGATTACAATCTCTATTACCTACCACATGTACACACACACACAGACATTCAAGGGTTAATTTGGTTGGGAACCAATTGATCTACCAGTATATTTTTGGATTGTGGGAGGAAACTGGAGTAACTGGAGGAAACTTGCACTAGCATGGGGAGAATATACAAACTCCACACAGATACGGCCAGGGTGGGAATAGAACCCATGACCTCAGTGCTGTCAGGCAGTAATTCTAACCATTACACAGTCCGTGCTATTACATGCAGATACATCCTGCTGCGGTAGTGACCTAACTTGCATCCTCGGACGCAACATTGGATAAAATGGACGCCTCCGTTTTCATAAACATAGGCTATCACCGCTCCCCCCCCCCCCTGTCACTCAATGACATGTGCAGAGAGAGTTAGATTTGGGTGAGCTATTTTGTTTCTGTGCAGGGTAAATACGGGCTGCAATATAGGTTTCAGTTTAAACACACCCCACCCAAATCAAACTCTTTCTACACGTTACGCCTGCCCCACCTGCAGTGCAGCATGGTTTTGCCCATTAGAGAAAGATTTTGCTTTTGAGATCCTTACAGAATTACCCCCTAAATATGGGTTTACGCCTGGGAAAAAAATTATAGTTTTTTTTTTCATTGATTTGAAATTGATAAAATCAACAATATTCGACTTTAGTAAAAAAGGGGTAAATTTACAAAAACTTCTAAAAATTAAAAGATCTGATGTTGCTCATATTCTCTGTAAAGCGCTGCGGAATATGTGTGCACTATATATAAGAAACCGTTAATAATAAACACTTCCCCAGTGCTGGTCTTAGCACAAACAAATATTACTATTATTATATAACAAATGAAAGTATATAAGAGTGTTATATAGATGATTGATAAAAGATAATAACCTCTGGATTGAAGCACACAGATGTAGTGCCTCTCAGTCAAACGCTGTCGGAGAAGCACTGCATCTGACGAGGACGTGCGAGCGTCTCACATGCACATGAGTTCCCTTCACATGGCGGGTGGAGAAATCTCTGCCCGTCTCCTCTTCAGGGACTTCAGGGAGGTTATCACGCACACTCCCTTCTAGCGGATGGCGAGCAGCGGCAATTGGTGATAGAATCACCAGGAGCAGATCTAATGAGAGTTGCTATATCTGTATTTATAATTTTAGAGCATCCTAAAGAGGCGTAACTAGATATTTGTAGGCCCCATAGCAAAGTTTGTAAGGGCATAGGCAAACGGAGGGGGTGTTTCTGGTTGCACAGAAAGTAACCCCCCTCCTCTTGGCAAGTGCCTTACATTGTGACAACAATAGCACTGGTATATAATATTATTAAAAGAGCTGCCACCACATCAGTGTAAGGGACAAAGCAGGGCTAGTGCACATGCCCTTCTAACAAGTTTGCTGTATGTATGGATCTGAGCCTTCAAACATCGCAATGGACCTGAGAGTAGCTACAAGAAGAAAGAGACAGGAGCCGTACCATGAAGTGGGAGATTGTGCGCTTAGAAAGTACAGTACTGGTTTTATTATCTCTGTATTTATTTATTTATTATGGCATTTTTAACCTTTTCCTGACCACTTATCTTATTTAAATGTTTGAAAATATATATATACTATACTATATATACTATAGCTATACTGTAGACCTGGGGTAGCCAACCCTAGTCCTCGAGAGCTACCAACAGTGCATGTTTTGCAGTTCTCCTCACAGAATCACAAGTGAGCTAATTAGCTCCACCTGTGTATCTTTTAAAATGTGTCAGTGATTAATGAGTGCAGCTGTGCAGCAGCTAGGTTGTCTGGAAAATGTGCACTGTTGGTAGCTCACGAGGGCTAGGGTTGGCTACCACTGCTGTAGACAATCTGTACTGTTAAATATTAATACTGTATTTCATATTGTATCCAGTGTATAAAAATATTCAGGGTTGTAACCTCCCCCAGACCCCTGTACTTACTCCAATGTGCTGCAGAGTGGGAGACTTTGGATTACATTTGGAGGGCCCCTATGTACCATCTAATGATGTTAAATGTATAAGGTAAATATAATGTATACAGTAAATATGGGCTCCCTTCAGCTCTAGGCCCCATAGCAGCTGCAGCTCTTGCACCAATGGTAGTTGCTGTACACCCTTGGCATCATATTAATTCCCCAAATGTCCATGTAGAGATCTATAGTAAAAATGTGGAAATGCCGCTATTTATATACAGTACTTGCATTTTGCTTTGCAATGTCTATAATAGTGCTATTTCATCAATATACTTCCATGGGATATCACAGTATTCACTTGGAAAGTACAAGGGCATTAAAGTAAAATAGACTGATACATTTACATAATGACCCCCATTGGTTGCAGTTCAGTTTAAAAATATAAAAAAGCAATAATTATATACAAACACCTAAACTAATCCACTCGGCTTTTGGTTTTTACAGCAAAAAAAAGGAAACAATTACAAATGATTATATTGCAAAATGATATATGTAGGAATAAAAGTATATATACAGTATATATAATTTTAGTTTAAGCTATATTTAGGGTTGCCCCGAATGCCTAGGAGAGGATTTACGGTAAATCCTATTGAAAAATAAATCCAATGAATATAAATTTTTATAAAACAAATAGGCATTGTGACTTTTTATTTTTATAAACCACAAATAAAACTATAACTTTTCAAAATTGGCATTTTCTCCCTTTGTTTCGGCAAAGCGTCTTACTTACCCACCTGTTCATCCCTAGCTAGAAACTTCAGCGGCTAATTGACATGAGAAAAACAAGCAAATGATCCTCACTCATTTGTCTTTTTATCCTAAGCTGCCAATCACCACTAAGCCTCTCTTCAAAATGTACTAGCTATTGTAATAGGCTGGCTTTCATTGCATTCGTTTTAGGTTTTTAAAGAAAGAGTAGGTATCATTGACAGCAGTAGGAAAGTATTGCCCTCACGCTGTAGGTTCCTGTGTTATGATGTCATGTATTGCTCTGTTCCCTACAAACCAGGGGCCAAATTTAGGGGTATGGCTGCCACATTAGGTACAACATTATTGAGCAAACCCCCCCCCCCCAATCATGTCACTGCCCTCTTCATATTGGGGCCCCCATACACTGAGCCGATTTGGTCTGACCAAACGGTCCGTTAAATCGGACCAAATTGGCTGTCCCTGACATGCCGTCGGGTCCGGGCAGCTCGCAGGGTATCGGGTGTCCGTACACTGCTGCGAGACATTGCAGCAGTGTATGGGCACCTTTAGAGCCAAAGCAGAGCCAACCTCACCCCTACTTCACCACCACAATTTACTGCCCATTGATCTCTCCTCCCTTCCCAGTTCTAATTGTGACAGCAGACATCAATTTGAGTGAGGACTACGGAATTATTATTATTAATAATAATAATTGTAATAATATTTCTCCAATACATTTTCCTTTTCAGTCACAATCTAAATGTCAGATAATACTGAGAAACTCAAATTCCACTTTATAATATAATATATATATAATATAGATTATAATATAGATTATTTCCCAGAGTAGGCTATGAAATTGTTATAAATTATATACTGACCATTCACCCACGATTGCATTGGCTGGTAGATTATTGCTACTTTGTCTGACAACATTTGTGCAGTTCATGAGAGTCCCTATCCTGGTATACACATAGCACTTACCAAAGGAATTATAAAGTGAATTCTGCAGGATGAATCATATTATGGGGTAGATTTATTAAGCTCGGTGAAGTGATAAAGTGTCTGGTTTTTATCACCAGCCAATCAGCTCCTACCTGTCATTTTTCAAACCAAGCCTGTAACTTCACAGTTAGGAGCTGATTGGCCGGTGATAAAGGACCAGCCACCTTATCACTTCACCAAGCTTAATAAATCTGCTCCTGTGTAACTTTGCAGTGCTCACACTTTAATGCTTATTAGAGAGGATTTTTACAAACATTGCCGGCCATATTTAAATGGATAATAATAGTAAATGCAAAACACACCTGATTTTGCATTTACTATTATTGCCCTTTTAAATATGGCAGACCAACTCTTTAAGCATTAATTATTTTGGAAATCCACTGTTTACTGAATATACCACAAAATGCTAGATTTTTCCTCTGTCCGCATGAAGCAAACACATGGATAGGCTAAAATCGGATACGGTCATATTGTCGACCCGACTTAGGTCATTAGGTTGACACCTTTGGGTCAACAGGCAACAAGGTTGACAGGGTTCTAGGTCGACATGGATGAAGGTCGACAGGTGTCTAGGTCGACATGGGACAAAGTCGACATGGTTTTAGGTTGACAAATGCATTAGATCGACATGGGTTAGGTCGACAGGTTGCGAGGTCGACATGGACTTTTTCACTGATTTTTGAGCCGACATGCGCCGACAGGCGTTATTTCATGCCCTACCATCCACTAGGGTGTGGTGGGAGAACAAAATAGTGTGCCGAGCGCAGCGAGGCCCCGTGCCCGAAACTTTGCAAGCTGCGGTTGACTTCCAACTGTGTCCGTGTCGACATTCGGGTAAAAACAGTGAAAAAACCTATGTCGACCTAGTGACCTGCCGACCTAACTCTTGTCGACCTAACACATTTTTCGACCTAAACCCATGTCAACCTTGTCCCATGTCGACCTAGACACCTGTCGACCTTCACCCGTGTCGACCTAGAACCCTGTAGACCTAGTTACCTGTCGACCAAACGCTGTCGACCTAATGACTGTCGACTTAAGTCGGGCCAACAATACGATCCACACCCACTAAAATGTGGTATTATAAGTTTGTGTTTTAGTACTGTATATGTGAATGGGCTCAGGTGTAGCATTTAAAACGGCCATGTGCCCTGCAATGTAAACCTAAATGCAGAATGGCAAATGCCAAGTTCTTACTTTTATTAAAAAAAACAAGTAAAGAAAATTCTGTTTTGCTTTGTAGCTGCTAGATGTGCATTGACCCATTCTAAGAAATGTGTATTGCTGACAATTTTAAATGTTGCTTGGTAATGCGCAGCTCTTACTGTGTTATTTGATAAAAAAAAAATGTATTGTGAATTATGCTTCTCTGTGTAATGGCAGCTACTAAATGATATATTATTGTAAACACTGTATCTGTGCAGCTAAAAGGAGCTTTGTCAGAAACTGCACTTAATTTAAAACTTGCAACATGTAGTTAATTGGATACAGTCACCCAGATTACTTCGGTTAGAACATAGACAGGAAGGTGGGTGAGCAAGAGGTGGTGTGTGCGTGTGTATGGAAGAGGGGGGTTATGTGTTGTGGAAGATTAATGACTTTATTAAATTGCATAGAAGAAAATAGTTACCAAAAAAAGTATATGCTCATTAAATAGGGAGTAAAAAGAAACTTTTGAGGTTCTACTTTAGAGAAATTATGAAAAAGGCAGCAAAAATATCAATATGTATCCACAATGGAAGTAATAAGAGACAGCCATGTTTTATAAGCATCTAGCAAGATTAATAAACTAATAGGACACATTAATAGCACAAACTAAAGAGAATAATGTGAAATTATGGTGCACTAGGTGAGTACGCAGTGTGTTCAAAAATACTCAACAACTACATCTATAAATATTAAATAATAAGCATAGGGTGACAAAAGTAATGCATCAATTATTTAAGATCTAGAACAATTTATCGTATGGAAAAGACCAAAAGAATCAATCACGAAACTATAACAAATTCACAGTATACACATTTGTTTCAGGACGTAACTATCAAACTCCCAAGCCTTTTTAGACATGTTTTATGTAATAATACAAAGAAAACGTCACTCAAACCACACTCTATAACAAAGAAGTAATACATTTGATAAGACTGTTAAATCACAAAACAAGCATAAAAATTTGGGAAAAGCATTGTACGGATATAATAGAACCAAACAATCATTTCTAAAATATTTCCTCATAACAAATTTATGGAATAGAAATACATCCGATACACAGTGCAATCAAAATGACATTCACATCGCATTTTATGTTACTTAAAGTAGCAAACTGGGAAGCCATCTGTTCGTGGGGTTTTGATTAATACGATCTTTCAGATCCGCTCCTTTTCTGCATTCCGCACTCAACAGTTATGGGATAAATATTATGAATATTCTGCTTTTCAAGATGCAACTCGGTTTGAAAACTGGCAAAGCTAGTACATGTTTATTGCACTAAAAAGCTTTTTTATATCGATACATTAGAGATTTGCATGGCCAAGGGTTTAAACTAGACAAAAAATGTTTTAACATTTCAATGAATTCTTTTTGGGAACTATGCAAAATGTAATATTTGCAGTTAATAATCATTTTCTTTAGGGGATACTTGTAAATATTACACTGTATTCAATACCAAATTATTTTACTTAAGCCAAACTACACCAACATACATCTCTTCTCTTATCTCAAAATATCTTCCAACCCAAACTCTATGCTCCTCTACGTCTCTCACCACACTCAATACTCACTCCCATTCCCGATTGTAGGACTTTCTTCGGGCTGCACCCACTCTGTGGAATGCCCTCCCAAGCACAATAAGACTCTCCTGCAGTCTCCAAACCTACAAGCGTTCCCTGAAAACTCACCGCTTCAGGCAAGCTTATCAAATTCCAGAACAAGCCACTTGACCTTCATATACCGTTCCTATCTAATCACATCCCCAGTCCACACATATCCACTCTCTTCTTTTTCACATTTTCCATCCTCCTGACCCCTGGCCAAACTTCTTGGTCACCGTATCATATAGCACACTGGGAACCAACTCTGGTGGAATTAATGCAATAAAGAATTGCTATCCTTGTGTATAAATGCCTATTTCCCTATAGATTCTAAGCTTTTGAGCAGGTCCCTCATACCTTTGACTTTGTCTGTAAATACCCAGTTTGTTGTATCACTGTCTCCTAATGTAAAGGGCAGTGGAATATGCTGCGCTATATAAGAAACTGTTAATAAATAAAAATAAATAAAATTATTATTAATTGTCCCAAAAATGCACTATGGAGGATAACGAAGATATAAAAACTGATGAGTTAACGATTCAAACTTGGCCCCAATAAGAAGACGCTATCTCCAGATTACATTATTTAGAAGTAGCCTATGGGCTACTAACTCACAATTTTTTCTCGAAAACGCATTTTCTGATCATGCATGTTCTTGCTGCCGGGGTCCTGAACCAGGAAGAAGTATGATAAGCTTTAAATCAGGGGTGGCCAAAACTTTCCTCAAGATATACCAGCAGTTCATGTTTTTCAGGCAACCTGTGGATTTATAGTAGGAATGAATGCAGCAGGTTTGAAAATGCGTTAGTAATGACTACAGCTGTTCACCGGCTAGGTGATTTGGAAAACGGGGACCGTTGGTAGATATCAAGGACTGGTTTGGCCACCTGTACTTTACATGGTCACACTATTATATACTTTTGTATCCCTTTAAGAAGCATTTCTCCATATACAGTATTGCCATTAAGTATGCTATTGTATGTATCATATCAAGTTTTTCATTTAAATGGGATTTTATACAGAAAGAAACACAGAACTATGGGTCCGACTTCTACAGATTTTCAAAGATCTTCAATGAACTAATTTAACATTAAATATGTAAACCGGTTATTGGGTTAGAACTCAGAGTCCTTTGGCTTTGCTGATGTCTCATGCCACTAGTATAAGCAATGAGGCAATATGTTAGCATACTGTATTTCTGGCATGCAGGTAAAATAAAATAAATACAAGTTATGCTGCTTTGCTTTGCTTAGCTTACCCGATCATTACAATACAATGCTTCATTGCCAATATGTGCAAATATGCTAGTCTCTATGGCGTTTCCAGAAATGCAAGGCCTTAAATGACCACTTATTGTAAAAATACAATCTCGTTTTCCAGCCACACCATTATAAATGACTTAGCCTTTATGCATGGATTGTTTAAGAAGCATAGCTGGGCAAACAGTGTTACCCCATAGGATGCAAGAAAAATGTTGACATTTACCATGTTGACATGGATGTTATGTCGGCAATCGCAATGTAATGTTTACATGAAAATAATGTTGACATGTTTTTTTCTAATACTAACACCAATATTGTTAACCTACCCCTAAATTTAACCGAAACTGCAACCTACAGCAGTGGCGTAACTAGTAAATTTGTGTCCCCCCGCTGATTTCGGCAGCACCGTGCCCCCCCCCCCATCCGCCCCAAGTAAAGTTAAACACCCCCACACCTTACCCCTCTGCATGCCACTTGCCGCCGCATTCTTGGCAGGGGCCCACAGATCTGGTCTGCGTATCGGTCTGGCGCTCACCGAACTCCTCCTAATGAAAACTGACCCTCACAAAATGGCTGCCCCATTTTTTCAGGATGCTAGAAGAGGCGGCGGCCTCCTCTAGCATCCTTAAAAAACAGTCTGCTATTAGGGGCAGCCATTTTGTGAGGGTCAGTTTTCATAAGGTCTGCAGCAGGAGCTAGGAGGAGATGGAGAGCTGGGACCGCACAGGCAAGTAATCTGAGAGTCCTGGCCACAGATGCAGCAGGCGGCAGACCGGCACCTCCCCACCATCGGGGGCTATTGTTATGCCATTGTCCTACAGTATGTCTAACTCTAACTGCAGCCTATGTCTAATACTAACTGCATGCTAACCCTAAGCACAGTCTAACCCTAACTGCATCCTAACCCAACCCTTAACCTAACACTAACTGCAACCTAACACTAACTGCAGACTATCCATATCCGTAAATGAAACCTATATAACCCTATATCACAGCCTAACCCTTCCTGCAGCTTATCCTTAAACTTAACCCTAACTGCAACCTAGCCCTAACCCTAACTGCAACCTAACACTAACCACAGCCTAACCTTAACCCTTACCACAGCTTAAGCCTAACTGCATCCTAATCCCAAGTAAGTGGGATGCAAACTTAAGTTCCCAGACTTACATGGAGAAAACGCACTCACGTCCAACCCTACATCAGGCACCATGTGTGCAGCACTATATTCTTATTTTCTAACAAACAGATGTTCATTAAAAAAAAATCTTTGCTTGCAGACACTGCTGGAATTCATTAAAGAAAGTACAGGCAAATAACAGAAAATAATTATAAAGTATAAATCTTTTTAAATAAGCAAAAAGCTTTTATTCCATTAAGTTCATATCAGTAGACAGCATTCTGGAAAATATAGAACAATTATGAAGCAATTGTAATAAGTCATCGGAGCAAGAAACCTGTGTTCCCAAAAGTGCAGAATCAAATTCACGCAATAATATAATTTTTTTTTTATTTTTTTTGGTGCATAATGAATTAATTAAACATGAAATGATCTAGACAAATATTTCACATTTCAACTTCCAGCACCTTGTATTAATGATCTTGAGGGTTATTACTATACCAGCCATGGCTGGGAGAAGTAGAAGGCGCTCCTAATGATAAGCTTTATAAAAAGCATTTCCTTGATCATTGTGTTCTATGGATGCAACGCACTTAGTGCGCAGACAAGAAAAAGAGTGACCTGACATTAGCGCATATATTTGGTTAATTGCCTGACGTACAAATGAGGGGTATGACAAGAGTAGCAGCAGGGGTCTTACCTCACGTTCCCAGTAAACTTGACGCTCTTTTTTGGACTGAATGCAGGTGCTTAGAATAACTGAATAGGTGTCTATCTGGGGCTACGGAAGGGATTATTATCTCACTCAGCCTCTTCTGTAGCACCGAACAATGGTGTGGTTTAGGTTAACGTAGACGGCTATTACTCAAAAGTGTTTAAACCCATTGATGAATGCTCTGCTCCAAGTTTTCAACTTACTTGAAAGTACCATTCATTTCAAATGTCAATCTCAAATGTCTCCCCCACAGAAACGTGTGGATTAGATGGACAATTGGTTCATCATATGAGAGTTGGAACCGTCGCTCTGTTTAACCCTATTTTCTGTTTATAATTTGGTTTCACTTTCCATGCAGAGAACCTAATTTATTTCCATGCTAGTATTTACCAAAGTCATATAATAAGTAAAACCGGATCCCAGAACATTACTGACCCAAAAATACGGGTTTATTGCCAGGTTAACCTGGGTCGTGGCTCAGTGCAAAATGGTTAACCCGGGTCCAGTGACCTGGGAATACAGACCAGCTAGCTTGTAAGGCTGGTTCCGGGAAGGAAACGTGCTAAGAGGCAGTGTAATTGGGTAACTTGGGTTTATCTGACACAGAATGGGGAGATCCTCGCACTCATCTGCACAGAGGATGCAGATTCATTTCCTGGTTCCTGTTGAATACACTGAATCGGGGGCTGGATCAGTTCAGTCAGGGGGCAGAGCAGAAGGTTCTAGAGGTAAAAAGCATTTCACCAGTTTGAAAAAAAATCAGTTGGACAGAGCAAGCAGAGTTTTGGTAATCCTGGTGTTGTCAGGCTGCATGCTGGCCATGTCCCACAAATGGATCAGAGGTAAAAGTTATAGCTTCCTTTCAGAAATTCCGTACTGAATTAAGAAGAGGATTCTTCACCATTAGAGCAGTACAATTCTGGAACTCATTGCCGGTGGGGGGGTGATTACAGCAACTACTGTTAATTAATTTAAATCAAAACGGGATGCATTTTTGGCCACTAAGGGAATCCTATAGATATGACTTATTCAAGTCAGTAGTTACAAGTTAGATAGGTTGAACTCGATGGACAAAGTCTTTTTTCAGCCTTAATTACTATGTTACTATGTTACTATGTCTTTATAGGAGTAATTGGTGGCTGGGTTCAGCAAATATAATGGTATGGAAGTATTTACAGGCTGAGGAGTGGACAGAGTAAGTAATGATTTGTTTTTGGGTGGAGAAGCATGCCACCTGATTTCACTGCTACAGGGCCCATTGAAATTGTAGGATAAGCCCCAAACTTTCCAGTTTATTTAATTGATAAATAGGAAGGAAAATATAAAAAAAAAACATGAAGTTTAAAGATGTGTTTCTAAATGCATAGAAGAAGATGGGTTTAATGTGATCCTTACTCTATACAGAGTGCAGTAAATTGGTGTTTTAAGAAATGAGGAGGGCCAAATGCAAGATACTGCATTTACACAGCGCTTTCCCCAGAAATACACATCACAAGCCATCAAAGGTCTCTCTCAGGGGGTTTAATTCAATTCTCTGTGAGGGTGAGAATTTCCGTTACAATGGCGAGGAATTGCAGGCAGCTGAACTCAAACACTTCCTGGCACAAACTCACCCTGGACCAAGTCTGACAGTACCATAAGAGACACTCCCCAAGGGAAATTGTGGCCAAATAAATTGAGACCAGAGTGTCAGAGTCTTTGCAATCTTCTGTACAGTGCAGGTTCCAGATTTTCGAGGCTTACGAGTGCCCAAAAGAGCCTTTCGAAAATATGATGCTGGCGTATGAGCTGAATACAGCGAAAACTCTGGCACTCTGTGAGTGTCTTTGCTACATTTTGTGCAGATGTTTGTGATATTTCTGAAGAAAACTCAATATATATGGCAACAGTGGTCACCCAGTGAGAGCCTACTCTGTGTGCTTGGTAGAGCGCCTTGACATAAAGGCTTGTGCGCGTTGAACACCCAGCAGCCAATGAAAATGGCTCTTCTGTCGACCAGTTACTATCACCTTCCTGTCAGCTTAAACCAGCTTGGACATTTTCTTCTGATATGTCTCCTTAATATGGTTTGGTCTGAACAACAACTGAACCTCTTGACCATGTCTCTAAGCTTCTATGCATTAAGTTGTTGTGCCTTGATAGGCTCATTCAATTTTTTCAATAATGAGTATACATTAGGGATGGTCATCGACCGTAGATGAATTATAATCATTGATGGTTTATGCTCGATGTGGAATAGTTTTGCCATGGATGGGGGAGTACCAGATGGTTCCCCCACCTGTCGATGGCACGACATAGCCAAATAGTTGTTTTTTAATTCTCCCGAAAGTGCAAAGACACTGAGCATAGCATCAACAATGAAGTCACGCCTCTATGTTCTGATTGGCCCATGAAAATAGATGACCATCGATAGTCAAAAACATCCATTCGATATTATGCTGCCATCGATGTCTGTTTGTGCTATCGCCATCGACGGAAACAAACGATGGTGACCACAACGATGGCATACAGAATAAAGTAGCCACTGATTCCAAAATTCAGAATGAAATTTCTGAGGAGAGAACATGTGTTTGCCTAAAACAAAGACTCCAATGTGTGTAAAAATTGAAAACTAACAATGAGTGGAATTTTAAAGTGTTTCGCCTTTTACATTTGAGATTTGCAAACTTCAAAATGGTTAAAAATAGTAGCTCCCGCTGTACTTTTCCCTAAGTCATTCTAACAGCTTCTCAATACAGAGCAGACATGTCAGTATATAATTTACATTTAAAATGAATGGGCCAATTCAAAATCCAGCTCCCCACATCTGTTTCATGATACGAACTGCTTAGATAGTCGAATATTACAAGCAAATGTGAACAACAGTTTCCCAGTCTTTCTGGCTGTAGAATGTGTTGTGTGTCTACGAGTATTATTACTGGAACATATGATAAAGATTGAAGACAATGTTTGCCATATTGTAAACAGCAGGAAGATCTTTCTAATGTTTGGATCATGTTTGTTACTTCGTTTGCTCTTCAAAGGATGTGGACATGAACCTAACGTTATCCTCTTGTAAGAAGAGATCATGTTTAACCAATCCGACTAAGGTATTGGGAATACTGTCTGTGCGAGCACTTTATTGTTTAATTGCATTACTACAACATTTAATTATAACAAAAGACATATGTTAAGAAGTACAAACATATTTTATGCAATTTTTTTATGTTACTGTTGCTTTACATTAAAAAAAAAATTGCATTTGAGAAAGTGACTTTTGTATGGCTGGTTTTGACATGTTTTCTTTTTGTACTGGTATTTGTGGCTGTTTGGGTTTTTGCTGCAAGCTCATTACATTAATATCACCAAGTATGTGACATAGACAAATTAACCCTGCTTATTCGAAAGTCACCCATCTGTGACAATTCAATATTAAGGAACTAGCTGTCTTTCGCAAATTTCATAATACGGTTGAGTACTCATTAATCCCTCGGAGCTGGTAAACGTGAGTGTCTAGACAGAAGTGTTTTTATGGAAGTTTCAGTAAAGAATTTTGTTTTACTTGATGTTCTAGATATACTTGTGTATCACAGTCTAGTCAAATGTATTATGCAGTTTGTGGATCACCACGAGCGCTGGTAATGTTACCTTACGGAAGGGTGAAGTAACATTTATTAGAGCAATTTAGACATGCTTGGTATAGGCATATGAATATCCTTACAAAGAACTAAGGATTTAAAAGCAGGTCCTGATTAAAGGTTCCAGGTGCCCTAAGCTAATACACATGTAGTGGCAAACGCAGGATTTTTAGAGGGGGGGGGGGGGGGTCCAAATGTAATCCAAAATCTCCCACTCTGCAGTGCATTGGAGTAAGGCTGGGAGTCTGGAAGAGTGGTAACAGCCCTGAAAATGTGTCTTTTTATACACTGGATAAAGTATGGAATACAGTATTAATATTTAACAGTACTGATGGTCTATAGCAGGCATGTCCAACGTTGGCCCTCCAGATGTTTTGAAACTACACATCCCAGCATGCTTTGCAATAGTTTTAGCATTCTCTAATAGCAAAACTGTGGCAAAGCATGCTGGGATGTGTAGTTTCAAAACATCTGGAGGGCCAACGTTGGACATGCCTGGTCTATAGTATAGGCTGTTTAAAACATTTAAATAAGATAAGTGGTCAGGAAAAGGTTAAACATGCCATGATAAATAAATAAATTAATTTATACACAGACATAATAGAGCCAGTACTGCACTTTCTAAACTCACATTCTCCCACTTCATGTTAAGGCTCCTGTGTCTTCCTCCTGGCAGCTACTCTCTGGTCTATTGCAATGTTTGAAGGCTCAGATCCACACACACACACACACACACACACACACACACACAGCAAACTTGGTAGAAGAAGCTGCTCCCACAGGGCATGTGCAGCAGCTCTGCATTGTCCCTTACACTGATGTGGTGGCAGTTCTATTGATCATGTTATATACCAGTGCTATTGTTGTAATAATTGAATGCACTTGCCCAGAGATGGGGGGTTTCTGTGCAAACCCTCCCCCCCCCACACACACACATACACACTTTTGCCTATGACACGCAGCTCCCCTTGTAATGCTGCTGAACACACATGTATGGCTCTGTAGCGTGATGTACATAAAGTAATGGTTCCATCAGCAAGTTACATTGGCACAGCCATCTGGCAGTCACCTTAAGAGCTTTGCCCCCTACAGTACAAGGGAACAGGGTGATAGCTAACAAGCATGAAATAAATTTGTTTTTATTCCTCAACTGTCACCTGCAAGGCACTTTCAAAAAGGTTTGAGATTGCCTAAAGGTTAGAAATGGGCAGACTAGATGGTTCTTATCTGCCATCAAATTCTATGTTTCTATGTAATATGAATAATGTTGATTATATACATCCTGTGAGAAAGATGCAGTGACATTTTAATACAGGTAGGATCTCCCTTATCCGTGTATTCCAAAAACCGAAATATTCCGAAAACCAAGGTTTTTCCGAATATTACTTTACATACTTATCTCTTACCCCGATGTCCATGGCGGCATTCGGGATCCTCTTCAGCGGCATCTCCGGTCCCAGGGGTGCATTGCGCGAGTCACCGGCGCGACCGTGCACTCGCTCAATGCACCCCTGATACCAGAGATGCCTCTGAAGAGGATCCTGAAGGCCGCTGTGGATGCCGGTGGACACCGTGGACATCAAGGGACCATCGGGGCACTATCAGGGGACCAGATAAGTATGGGGGAAAAAAATATTCCAAAAACCAAAAAATTCCTTATCCAAAATGGTCATGGTTCCGAGCATTTTGGATAAGGGGTACCATTAAATAAATTCACTGTTATCTACAGTACAGTACAGTACAGTACATGAAAACTTTTGCATGATGCAGTTGCCCTAAAAATATATATTCTGCTGTATCAGGGAGGCTGCACCCCGGTGGGGCTATGGTGGTGACTGTAGCCTCAGCGGACATACACTGTGCCCATCTCACTAGGCTGCAGAGTGCCATTCTAATCAACCTGCAAGCCAAATTCTAGTGCCAGGGCAACAATGCTACCCACTAGGCCCTGCAACCTGGGTAGTGGCTCCTCTCATGCTCCCCTAGTTATGCCACAGAACACAACTTTACAGCATCTGAACTAACATTATGGTACCAGAAGCCAGACATTGCAGATACACCTATTGTTATGTTGCAATGTTTCCACCTGCAGCCGATTTCTTGCAGATACATAACATTTCAGGAATAATTTCAGTAATTATTTCAGTAACAATTTATACATTTCCTTTGCTTGTCTTCTGTAGTTTGGCGGTTTTGCAGACAGTACTTTATGTTTCCACATAAGGAGGCGCTAACTCCCCAAATAACCACTATATGATCTTCCTAATTACGCCTAGTTGGGCTCAGCCAAATACAGTTTATTAAAAGTGACATTTTCAATTTCTTTCAGAATTAACTGTCTTTTGGATGCTGAGTTTATTAAAGCCTGATTTACATGTTAGACAAATAAACAATTATATACGTAAATGTTTGATAACTGATTACGCACCCCAGTGAGTAGGGCTACACATAGAGTAACATTACTCGCTAACTGTATGTCCATTGTCATCTCTTGAAAGTGAATCATATGAGAGAAAGAAAAGGCAAAGACAGGGGTGGGCAACATTGGCCCTTATTCTGGTCTGTTCGTAGCAGGGCTGCTTTCGCACAGGGTCCGATGTTTTTGTACTGCGCACGCGCATTTCTGCACATGTGCATATGCAGGGTGCCTGCACCCATGCAAACAGACTTGATCCACAGGCAACACTGCAAATGCAGTGTTGCCTGTGGATGTAACGCCAGCCACCAGGACACACGCCCCCTCGCATGGATCGCTAATCAGCGAATTCACAAATCTAGCGAGTCCACCAGATGCCACCCGCAGTGCCGGCCGGCCGCCCCCCCCTCGGATGCCACGATCCCCCATGAATCCCCGCACGGCTGCGAATGGATGATTTGCATAATCAGCCATACGCAGACAGGGAGAAATCATTCGATGGTCGGCGACCATCGAATGATTTCTCCAGCGTTCGCAGATCAGAGACACCTCTAACGCCCATGAAATGCTGGGTGTTCTTATGGGCTGCCGCCACCTGCCGTCGCTCCGTGACCCTCGGCTGCACTGCTAGGTGCAAAAAGAACAGTGAAAATGTATTTCGCCGTGTCTGCTTCCACTTTGTGTCTGCACATGCGCAGAAATGCGCAGTCACAAAACATCGGTTGCACAGGGAACCAAACCAACTAGAATAAGGGCCATTGTGTATGTGTAAGGGGGAAAAGATAGTGACTGAAAATGTGCATGTATCATTAATGCAACCTACTCGCATTTGACTGTGAGGAAGCCGATGTTTCTTGATAGCGATTACTGATCCATTTGCAATTCTCTCCCGATTTTGCAGCGGGAGTTGTTTCGTTCTGTCAGGGCGGCTCTCTCCTCGCAGTGAAATGCAACTCAGATTAGCGATCCATGCTGAATTGGACCCTTGGTTCACCATTGCACGGGTTGATGTGCACTTTTATTTTAATCTGACCAATGATCACATAGATTTCATCTATGAAACCCCTATTTGCCACTTGCTAGATTCCTTTTATTCAATTTTAAAATTGGAATATTTGAAACATCCCTTAAAAATTCCTTTGTTTTCTTTGTGCTTGTTCTTTTTTCTTATTTTTGTCATACAAACAACGGAACCACAAAACTAATCACACCAATACATTTATGGCCTGATTCTGATTCACAGCCGAGTGAACAGATAAACGCGGCCCACCGCAAATCGCCGCCCACCGCACACACACCCCCCCCCCCCCGCGATTGAATCCCCTCTCTAACATGTGAGGGGATGTGTATGCTAACTAGAGAGAGTGAAGATGGCGGGGCGCTCATGTGTCTTATATAACATCCCGGTCACGCGAAAATCCGACAGCACGATGATGACGTTTTGCCTCGTTTTCGGTCCGGAATTCAGGCGGGAACTCCCGAGCCGGCTCGGATCCTGACTCGGATCGCGATGTTCGGATCTGACAGATCCCGGAGATCCGGACCCGCTCATCTCTAATGCTAACACATGGGGTCGCAAGGAGGAGAAATGTGATGTCAGCCACCAGCCCCAAGCAAGCATCAAAACACCCAGCGTTTTTATGGGCACGTACGCTTCCCTCCTTGGAACGAATGGCCGGTAAGTTTGAAACATGCATACGGAAACCCCGACAATCGGGGACAGGGACGAATTCGACCCATTATGAACAGGACTGAATCGGCCCCTTAGAGAGTCTTTAAAAACATAAAAATGAAAGCGCAAACTAGTAATCACAACAAAAAAAAAATAGCAGAGGAAGTGGCTTGCAGGGACATGACAATTTGGATTTGGTTGAGATGCCAATGTCAGTGGGAGCTCTCGCACGCTCTGAAGGACGCAGTGAGACTTGTCAAATGTAGCCAAGTTGTTTAAAGATTTGTTTCTGCTTTCTTTATAGGTTTCATATCATTTGTTTGGGCAGAGCAACAAAACGCAAAGCTGTCACTGTCATGCTAAACGGGACGAGGAAATCAAATGCAGGTCTTCAGCTTTGTGTATGTGGCACTCGCAGCTCTGGGAGAAAGTGACATCATAGAAGAATGGACCTAACAGACAGCAGGGTGTTTCAGAACAAATGCCAAGTTGTGTCTACAACATGTGAAGCGCCTGTCGGAGCTCTGTTTGTTGACAGACGGACAATCCATGAAGAATTCATTCTCTGTCGGTGGCATCATGACTGTAATGAAGTTAATCAGGGCAGAGGAAGCGGAAGCAAAAAAGTGATCCATTTTCCCAAAGCTATAAAGTTCTTCCAATTAATAAAACAGCACAGGTTACAATATATTGCTATTCAATGGGAAATACGGAGTGGCTGGTGCTCCAAACGAGAGGAGTTTATCAGAACAAATTACTAAGACATTAATAGTAACAATGATGCTTTTATGGGTACAAGTTTCCTAGCACGGCACCACCGATTTCAGTTGTATGCTATCGGGTCGGAAAAATCGGTCGCATCGCATACAATGCTATGCGACCGATTTGAGCCGATTTTTACATTGGACCCAATGTTAAATGGTCCCTGACACCCGATTTAACATTGGAACTAATGTTAAATGCCCCCCAGACCCCATTTTTAATGGTATAACCACCCTGATGGGCAATTACTATGTGAAATGTCCCCCATTGTTAACGTGAAGTGTGGCGAGCGCAGCAAGCCCACAAGGGGCAGCGTTACGCGTCCTCTGACCTTTTCATACCCCCACTATCCACATCGGCGTGGATTTGATTTTATATAGTGTGGCGAGTGCAGCGAGCCACCGAGCGAGAAAGGTTGCGAGCGCAGCGAGCCCTGCGAGGGGACACGCATTACTTCACATGTATTCCACGTCCCCTCGCGGGACTCTCTTTTATATATAATGGCATGCGATCGGGTTGGTCGGGTCCCATCGCATGCGATCACATTTGATTTTATAGGGTGTGCGATGCCATTACATTAGCTATACAATAATACCATTGTAGGACATAGAATGATGTTTTATGCACCCCCCCCCCCCCCCCGTCCTCCGACGTTTTCATACCCCCACTATCCACGTCGCTGTGGAGTTGATTTTGCATAAAACCGCTTTGTATGTCATACAATGATATTATTGTATAGGTAATGTCATGGCATCGCACATCCTATAAAATCGCATGCGCACGCATGTCCGTGCATTACATCTAGGTGTGTAACCTAATTTTTAGATTGTTTGATTTTTTATAAATAAATTGACCTTAAAAGTTATTATACTTTTTGGAGTTTTCTATCAATTTGGACCTCTCGTGAAAATAAACCATGATATTAGGATACACAGCTGGATTGTGTAAGCGACCGTGTGAGCATATATTCTGAATTGCTTGAGTGGTGTGTTTTTCTGGTTAAAAGATACCTTTATACTGTATGTCTGGCACAGTACGTATGAATGTAAGCTTCATGTAAGAGGAGAATTCTCTCTCCATCACTGTGGTGCCCTGATAGTGAAGAAAGAACTTTCCACGACCCATAGTGGAAGAAGGGTTGATCTTACCTCCATATAAATAGACTTTATTTTGTGAAAACTGGTTACACTGTGGTTTTTTTCCTTTTGTTCCTTCCACATGTTATAAACCTTTGGAAAAAAAAGAAAAAGGAACCAGAGAAAGACAATATCTTGACCACCAATCAGTCCAGGTTATAAGAGCGCTACTAATGGAACTATCCCCCATTGTCTTTTTTAAGTTGGTGACCTCTTTTCAGATAGTTATCCTCGTAGCTGCTCGCAGCACAGTTGTATTCTTTCAATTTGTTTGTTCAAATTATGCTATATAGCAGGGGTGGCCAACCAGCGGCTCTCGAGAAGAACGCCACTTACAGGTAAACCCTCCCCTCCAGCGTCCTCTCATCCTCTGTGCGGTGCAGGCGCTAGGCTGCCATACTCCACTCCTGTAGGCTCCGTACATGAGGACATTAGAGACTCTTCTGTCTTTATTCCCTGATAGCCCAGCCGGTAGCCCTCTCACTGAGGCCATTCACATGACCCAGCAGACACAGCACATTAACACCCTGCCTGCAGAATTATCGACAATTTGTTTCTGCTACCAAACAGCACAGCGCTATTGCTTGACCGGTTTGTATTGTTGTTCCTCTGCTTATATTACATTTCTGCTTCAATAATAGGTACTACCCACAGGCAATACATCTACCTTGATCAGTGCTCTAGTTTTCACTAATCTGCTCGACCATAGGCCAGTTCGATCACATGTGACCACAAGAAGGAGAAATCATTCAATGGTCACTCACCATCCAATGATTTCTCTAGCCATTGCTCTGAAAAGTAAGTCTATACTTATTTTTTTAGATGCCCGCTATACGTCGAATTGGGAGTGGGCATTGACGTCATGTGACAGCTAGGCCACGCCCATTTTGGAATGGTATTGGCTCTTTGCCTTACCATATTTTTTTGGCTCCTTGGCCCTGATTGGTTGGCCACCCCTGCTATATAGTATATCTCACTTTCTTTTTATGTGAAATATGTACTAAGCCTTGACCAGCCAATCAGCCTTTGATATTTTTCAAAAACATCCTGTAGCATGGCAGTTACTGTAGGAGTTGTTTGAATCTCTCCACTTTATCAATCTCCGAGGCTTAGTACATTTGCCCTTTTGTCTTTGTTCTGGTGGTTCCTACACTGGTCCTAAATGTGTGCCCATTGTTTTAATGAATTGACAGCAGCCATTGTGTGAGCTGAATCAATTTTAAATGCTACCACTTCATGCCTCACACCTCAGCAATAAGATTTCCCATTTTTAAAAAACACATTGTGCTTCATCTAAACCTAAGAGAGAATCTAGAAAATGGGGTGATTCTGACCCAGTCCTGTGTACTGTGTATGAGTGAAATTCTATCTCATGTGCATCTAGTGGATGCCGCCTGGGGATGGTACAACTAATGAGGTGACCCCACACCCCGACAAATAAAGTTCTAGATAAAGAAAATAGGTGCTCCTTCCACCAGCTCCCCCAGAGAAATCAAAAGAACCATACGTTCCTTCAAAGCAGAGAGCACTAGCGTTTCCGGAATCCATACTTCCTTCCCTGACAGACGGCAGAGGTCTACACTTTTTACTCCATCCGGGGTCTTTCTCAAGTCAGATGCAAATAGGAATTTTAGCGATCTGCATGATGCGTGGAAGTGAATTTACTAATTTTTGTGTAAGTGGACGATTTTGATTCGGAATATGTTGTTTGGCTCTCTGCATGTGAAAAAGGAGCATTTTTGGGCAGCAACTGGGTAACAAGCTCATGGATGCCCAGAAAAGATCCATATCTTGGGAGTGCCATGGTCATGTGCTGTAGCTAAGGTTCCACACTATTCTGTGGCACACCACGTAGAAGATTCAAAATTGCGCCAACTAAATGGATTAACTTCTAACTCTAAATGAGTCCAATTGGCATAAATCAGAGGTGGAACTACAGTAGCAGCAGTGCGGCTTATTAATTGAATAGAGTCTTATCTCTATTAAGGGACCCGCAACGGTCAGCTTTATAATGAGTCAAACAGACTCATTAATATGTCACTGCACCACTCTTTGGGCCGTGAATAAGAGAATCCTGGGGACCCATTATAAGCGGAGGTCAGGAGGAGGGGTAATCTCTGTGGGGGAGATGGTGCTGCCTAGGATGACAATTGCAGAGGCCAGGCAGATAGGATGGAGGAACAGCCCTGTCTGCAGATACAGCTAGCCCATCTCACAGCTCATCTCACAAGCTGATGATTCAGCCAAACCACACTGATCTAAAAATGGGCTGAGATTCTGCACCCAGCCCTAGAAGAAAGTAAACATATTAATTTCACTGCCTGCAGCTATCTGACAGTTTTCATCCACTGCCTTCCCAGTCACTGTCTTTCTGTCACCCGCTTTTTCCCGGTCACTAACTACCTCCGTTACCCATTGTGTCCCTGACTCTCACTATCTCTCTGTCAATCTCTCCCTGTCACCCACACTCTCTCTCTCTGTCACCCATGCTTCCCCATTCAAACACTGTCTCCCTGTCACTCACTGTCACCCCTGCCTCCCCAGACACCCACTGTCTTGCTTTCACCCACTATCTGCTTTTTGCCCTCTCCCTATTAACCATGCTTTTTCTGCCATGCTCTTCTTGTCACTCACTATTTCCTTGTCACCCTCTCCCTTTAATCCGTATCTCTCCAGTCGCACACTGTCTCCCTATCACCATTATATCCCTGTCATTCGCTATTTCTCTGTCACCCTCTTCCTATAACCCACTGTCTCCCTTCACCCACTAACTCCATGTTATACAATGTGTCCCTGTCACTCACTATCTCCCTGTCACCCATTGTGCCTCTGTCTTTCACTATCTCCCTGTCACACTCTCACTGTCACCCATTCTTTCCATGTCACTGTCTCCCAGTCAGCTTTGCCTCCCCATTCCAACAATGTCTCCCTATTGCCCATTCTATCCCATTTACCCACTATCTCCCCATCACTACTGCCTCAAAAGTCACCCAATATCTCCCTTTCATCCTCTCCATGTCACCCAATATCTCCCTGTCACCCCTATCTCTCAAGTCACTCAGTCCCCTATCACCCATTATCTCAATGTCATGCTTTCCTTGTCATCTACTATCTCCCTGCCATCCTCTCCCTTTCACTGATACCTCTCCAGTAACCTACTGTCTCCCTGTCACCCATTGACTCCCTGTCACCTACTATCTCCATGTTATACACAGTGTTCCTGTCACCCACCATCTCCGTCACCTTTCCCATTTCACCCACTGTCATCCACTATCTTCCAGTCACTCTCTGCCTTCTCCTATCAACCTCTGCCTATTCCCATCACCCACTAATTTCTTGAAACCCACTGGCTCTCCCTATCTAATTCTTGCTGCCACCCAATGTCTCCCAGGTTCCTCCACCTGTCACCAATGACTCTCCAGTCGCCATCTGTCTCTCCTTCACCCATTGCCTCTCCTGCTATCTCCACCCACAGCCTCTCATGTTGTCATTCACTGCTTCTCCCCAGTCACCCACTGCTTTTCCCCATGGGATGGAGGATGGGAGCCAAAAGCCTATTTTTTGCACATGGGTCCACCACTAGCAAGTTCTGCCACTGCTTACATGCATACTTTCATGCGCATTGCTCCCTATTTATGCTAAGTGTGGATAAAGGAAATGCAAATAAAGTTAGTTACTTAGTTTGGCCACATCACTGTTTGTGCAATTAAGTTCAACATTTCAAATAGTGTGTGTATACAATCTAGAAGGCACTGTAAAGTTAAGGTCCTTTACTCAGAGATTGCTTCATAATCTTGATCCTATACCTGCACAAGTCATTAAATCTCTGTCTCCTCTGTTTATCCAAAGCTTTAAGAAAATCTGCAATCTTTATCTGTTCAAACATGCAGTGATTACTCTCATTCCAAAAAAACACAATTCTGAGCCTAACTCTTTTTCTAACTACCGTCCTATCTCTCAGCTCCCTTGCCTCTCCAATTTACTAGAGAGTCTCGTCTACTCTCGCCTCACACACTTTCTTAACTCTCATTAGACCCACTTTAGTCAGGATTTTGTTCCCAACACTGCACTGAGACAGCACTGACTAAAGTGGTAAATGATCTGGTCACTGCTAAGTCTAAAGGCCATTACTCACTACTCATTATTTTAGATCTTTATGCTGCGTTTGACACGGTTGATCTCTTTTCATACAAAAACTACACTCCCTATGTCATAATGATACAGACCTTTCATGGTTCTCATCTTACCTCTTTGATCGCTCTTTCACAGTTAATTTATCTGACTCTGTCGGAGGTCCGCAAGGCTCAGTTTTAGGTCCTCTGCTTTTCTCAATCTAGACCTCATCTCTTGGCAAACTATTCAGCTCTTCTGGATTTCAGTATCACTTGTATGCGGATAATACTCAAATCTATCTATCAACACCAGAGTTTTCACCAATGGTTTTGGGCCGAGTCTCTGAATGACTCTCTGCCATCTCATCTTGGTTGTCTTCTCGCCACCTCAAACTCAATATTTACAAAACTGAATTAATTATATTCCCACCAGCCAAGAACAGTTACCATCCTGATACAGTAGCTCCATAACTGTTGCTAACTAGGCAATCTACTCTACCCGACAAGATCGTTGCCTAGGGGTCATCCTCGATTCTGAACTGTCCCTTATTCCCCACATTCGATCTGTCTCCAAATCATGTTACATGCATCTAAAAAACATATCCAACATATGACCCTATCTTACACAAGACACTGCTAAAACTCTTAAATATGCACTCATTATATCCCGCATTGATTATTGCAATAGTCTCCTAACTGGTCTTCCCAAGAACAGACTCTCACCACTGCAATTCATTTTAAATGCTGCTGCTAGGCTGATCTTCATAGCAAGATGCTCATCGTCTCTGCCAGTCCTTCCCTTGGTTGCCTGTATTTTACTGTTTTCAATATAAAATACTTCTACTCACATATAAAGCTACTAGGTGATTCATCGCGCCCTATGGGCGCTCTTCACACCGTCGTAAGGGGCTGCGCCCCCTTAATTTGTGAACGTTTGTATATGAGAAATATGGTTAGAATTGTATGAAAGATGCCCTGTATTGCAACTTAGGTGTCCGCGAATCGCGGGAGGGGTGGGTCGCGGAGGGTGCCGCGAATTGCAGGAGTGGGGGTCGCGGGGGGTGCCGCGAATTGCAGGAGGGGGGGTTGTGGGGGGGTGGATGCTGCGAATCGCGGGAGGGGAGGGATTGCAGAGAATCGCGGGAGGGGGGTTACGGGGGCGGGGGTTGCGGCGAATCATTGTAGGGGGGGTCGCGGGGGGTGTGCAATGAATCACGGGAGGGGGGGTCACGGGGTGGGGTGCCGAGAATCGCGGGGGGGTGTGTGTGTGCCGTGAATCACGGGAGTGGGGGTTCCGGGGGGGTGTGACGCGAATCGCCACAAGAAAAAAACAACACAGAAAGGTCAACACATGTAAATGTTGACAAAGTGTGGCACTTCATTGGTGTCCATGTCGACACATGAGAATGAATATGAAAACATTCAAAAAATGAAAAAAAAAACTTCAAAAACTCATGTCAACCTTTTTCATTGTCGACCATAGCCATGTCAGTGTTTTCCATGTGCAATTTAATTCTGGAGCTGCCGCGAATCGCGGGGGGGGGGGGGGTGCCGCGAATTGCGGGAGGGGGGGTCGCGGGGGTGGGTGCCACGAATTGTGGGAGGGGGGTTACGGGGCGGGGGTTGCGGCGAATCATGGGAGGGGGGGTCGCGGGGGTGTGCCGTGAATCACGGGAGGGGGGGTCACGGGGTGGGGTGCCGAGAATCACGGGGGAGGTGTGTGTGTGTGTGCCGTGAATCGCGGGAGTGGAGGTTGTGGGGGGGGGTGGGGGGGGTGTGACGCAAATCGCCACAAGAAAAAATCAACACAAAAAGGTCAACACATGTAAATGTTGACATAAGTGTGGCACTTCATTGGTATCCATGTCGACACATGAGAATGAATATGAAAATATTCAAAAAATGAAAAAAAAAACTTCAAAAACTCATGTCAACCTTTTTCATTGTCGACCATAGCCATGTCAGTGTTTTCCATGTGCAATTTAATTCTGGAGCTGCCGCGAATCACGGGGGGGTGCCGCGAATTGCGGGAGGGGGGGTCGCGGGGGTGGGTGCCGCGAATCGCGGGAGGGCGGGGTTCACAGGGGTTCTGGTGGGGGGTTGCCGCGAATTGCGGGAGGTGTGGGGTCACGGGGGTTGCCGCGAATCACGGGAGGGGGGGTTGCGGGGGGGTGTGACGCAAATCGCCAAAAGAAAAAATCAACACAGAAAGGTCAACACATGTAAATGTTGACATAAGTGTGCCACTTCATTGGTGTCCATGTCGACACATGACAATGAATATGAAAAAATTAAAAAAATTAAAAATAAATCTTCAAAAACTCATGTCAACCTTTTTCATTGTCGACCATAGCCATGTCAGTGTTTTGCATGTGCCATTTAATCCTGGGGCTGCTGCGAATTGCGGGGGGGGGGGGGGGGTGCCGCGAATCGCGGGAGGGGGGTCGCAGGGGGGGTGCCGCCCCGAATTGCGGGAGGGGTCGTGGGGGGGTTCTTTTTGCAGCGAATCGCGGGAGGGGGGGTCGCGGGGGGTGTTTTTGCTGCGAATCGCGGTAGGGGGGTCGCGGGGGAGCGGGTGTTTTTGTCGCGAATCGCGGGAGGGGGGGGGGCGCGCGGGGGGGGAGGTTTTGCCGCAAATCGCGGGAGGGGGGCGCTCACCTGGTGGCTGTGGAGTAGCAGTGCTGGGCAACATGGGAAGGCAGTGGGTGTCTGGCATTGTCTGTGGGCTCACTGGGCTGGTTCTCTGTCACATACCTCCCAACATGACCCTCTCCAGGAGGGACACAATGCTCTGTTTCTAGACTTCCCCTTAATGTATGATTGCCATCACCTGTTTTAAACAGGTTAATTTCTCAGAAAGGTGTTCAGCACAGATGAAGGCAATCACACATTAAGAGGAAAGTCCAGGAACAGAGCGTTATAGACACAGACACCCAATTTGAGTGACAGATGTAGCCAAATATATAGGAGATTAACCATACTACACAAGCATATATCTCTTTATTTATCTAAAAATATCTCCCAACTTGACCTCTCCACTTTGTGCAAAATCTGCATCTCTCTTCTGCACGGATCACTAGCTCCCATTCACTATTACAGGACTTTTATTGGGCTGCTCCCATCCTATGGAATGTCCTTCCATGCACAATAAGACTCTCCACTAGCCTCCAAACTTTCAAGCGTTCCCTGAAAACTCACCTCTTCAGGCAAGCCTATCATATTTAAGTTCCACACGCATAACCCTCTGAGGCACTTAGTATGTATTATATAGCTTCCCTTCTGGACTTGCAACTTGGTTGGACTGCTATGCAATTAATGCGCTATATAAGAAACTGTAAATAAATTAAATAAATAATAATATTTTAAGCTAACCACATACTGGGAAATTTGTGTCCAATTAAAGGGTGCATAGGAGCCTAACATTTGATCCCATTAGACTGAATATGATTGGGTAGCATGGAAAAACAGGTTGTCCAACGACCGCCCAATATTTACCTGAAAGCTTAGGTGCTATTACAGGCCAGTTAAAGATGCCTTATCAAACCAGGGTCAAATTCATCTTGGATCTCATACTGTCTGCTAAGGTGCTTACAGAAGTTTAGCATATGCTATTCTTAACCCCTTCCTGACAGAGCTAGTTTTTGCGTTCCTGACAGAGCCATTTTTTTCAAATCTGACATGTCTCACTTAAGTGGGGATAACTTTTTTTTGCTTTTACTTATCCCAGTGATTTTGAGATTGTTTTTTCGTGACACATTGTACTTCAAATTAGTGGTAAATTTGGGTCAATACAGTCTGTGTTTTTTGTGAAAAATACCAAAATGTCGTGAAAAAATGGAAAATTTAGCGATTTGCAAAATGTTAAATTTTCTGCTTGTGAGACAAATAATCATACCACTCAAAATAGTTAATAACTAACATAGACCATATGTCTACTTTATGTTTCCATCATTATTTCAACTTCCTTTTAATTTTTTTGGACACTAGGAGGCTTACAATATGAATAGCAAATTCTCAAATTTTCAAGAAAATTTCAAACACTGATTTTTTTAGGGACCAGTTCAGTTCTGATATGACTTTGAGGGACTTGTATGTGAGACACCCCCATAAATGATGCCATTTCAAAAACTGCACCCCTCACAGTATTCAAAACAGCATTTTGGAAGTTTGTTAACCCTTTAGGTGTTTCACAGGAATTAAAACAAAGTGTAGGTGAAATTTCAAAATTTCATTTTTTTTGCAGATTTGCAATTTTAATACATTTTTCTAAGGAACACAGTACATTTTACTAGAGAAATGTGACTAAAAATTGATTCCCCCAATTCTTTTGTTTTCAAAAATATCCTATATGTGGCCCTAGTGTGCACGTTGACCAAACCACAGGCTTCATAATAGAAGGAGCACCTACTTGATTTTGGAGCCTCCTTTTTATGAGATTATTTTTTAGGCACCATGTAGGATTCTAGGCACCATAAGATGCTAAAATTTAGGAACCCCCCCACAAGTGACCCCATTTTGCAAACTACACCCCTCAGGGAATTCATCTAGGGGTATAGTGTACATTTCAAACCCCCAGGGGTTTCACCAATTTTGATACAAGTGGGCAGTGAAAATGAAAAATTACATTTTTTTACACAAAAATGCAGTTCTGGCTCAAAATTTTTCATTTTCAGAAGGAATGAAGGAGACAAAGCACCCCAAAATCTGTGCCCCAATTTCTCCCGAGTACGGCAATGCCTCATGTGTGACCAAAAAGTGGCAGGACTCAGAAGGGAAGGAGTGATATTTGGAGTTTGCAGCACAAATTCTGGTGGAATGATGGTGGGTGCTATGTCGCATTAGCAAGACCCCCAAAGCACCAATACAGTGGAACCCCCCCACAAGTGACCCCATTTTGCAAACTACACCCCTCAGGGAATTCATCTAGGGGTATAGTGTACATTTCAAACCCCCAGGGGTTTCACCAATTTTGATAAAACTGGGCAGTGAACATGAAAAATTACATTTTTTTACACAAAAATGCAGTTCTGGCTCAAAATTTTTCATTTTCACAAGGAATGAAGGAGAAAAAGCACCCCAAAATCTGTGCCCCAATATCTCCCAAGTACGGCAATGCCTCACATGTGACCAAAAAATACCAGTTGGGTGCATGGCAGGACTCAGAAGGGAAGGAGTGATTTTTGGATTTTGCGGCTCAGATTCTGGTGGAATGAATGGTGGGTGCTATGTGGCATTAGCAAGACCCCCGAAGCACGGTGAAATTATGAACCTAATATTCCATAGATGTGTGGTATATTTTAAAACACTCCTTTATACATAGGCCGGGTTTGTCGGGGCAAGTGTCACACTGGAAAATAGTTTGCTTTCTTATTCCCTTTTTATAGCAAACTTTGCACCTTTTTTGTGTCCTGCCCTTTTTTCCAGTGGAGGGGATTTCATCAGGAAAATGCTGCCCTGGTACAATACGGGGGCCAGTACTAGAAGTACTGGGGCCCTCTGCCTGCTGGTTCCCAAATATTAGGCCCTTTATGACTTCCTCTTGAAAGTGCATAAATGTCCCCCTCTGGCCGGTAGAACGGAATAGCACGTAAGCGTTATACAGTGCCATCTGGATGATATACACGGCCACCTTCTTGTACCAGATTTTTGTTTTCCGCAGGGCACTGTACGGCTTCAGTACCTGATCTGAAAGATCCACTCCGCCCATGTACCTATTGTAATCCAGGATACAATTAGGTTTGGAGGTGTGGGTACTGGTACCTCGTACAGGGACGGAGGTGGTACTGTCTCCGTGAATTGTTGTCAGTATAAGGACATCCCTCTTGTCCTTATATTTGACCAACAACATATTTTCGTTGCATATTCCCCTGCTTTCACCCCTTCTCATTACTTGGGCAATGTGCGTTTTTGGGAGGCCTCTTTGGTTCTTGCGCACAGTACCGCAAGCTGCTGTACCTCTTGAACCAAGGGCCTTAAACAGGGGGATGCTAGTGTAAAAGTTATCCACATAGAGGTGATAACCTTTATCCAGGAAGGGGTGCACTAAATCCCAGACAATTTTCCCACTAACACCTACGAGGGAGGGGGGGCATTCTGGCGGTTCAATTCTTGAATCCTTCCCATCATAAACCCTAAACCTGTGGGTGTACCCTGAGGTGCTTTCACATAGTTTATACATTTTTATGCCATACCTTGCCCTCTTACTGGGAAGGTACTGGCGGAATTTAACCCTTCCTTTAAAATGTATAAGGGACTCGTCGATACAAATAAATTTTTCAGGGATGTACACCTCTTCAAATTTGGCACTGAAATGATCAATGACCGGCCTGACTTTGAATAGCCGGTCAAAGGTGGGATCATCTCTGGGTGGGCACTGTGCATTATCGGTGTAATGTATAAATTTAAGAATTGTCTCAAATCGAGTCCGGGTCATGGCCATACGGTAAAATGGAGTACTGTACAGAACATCTGTACTCCAATATTGCCTAATTTCTGGCTTTTTTACTATGCCCATATGAAACACCAGACCCCAAAACGTCATCATCTCTACTGCATCTACAGGGGTCCACCTAGCAAATGATGACGTGGGGTTTTGAGCAATAAACTGCTGGGCATATAAATTAGTTTGGTCCACCATTAAATTTATAAAATCATCAGAGAAAAATAATTTGAAAAAGTCAATTTCTCTGAGACCTGTGGAATCAAATTGGATTCCTGGCATGGCCAAAAACTCAGGAACCTGGGGCTCAAAATTGTCTGGTGGTGGGGTCCATACGAGATCAATTGTTGGGGGGGGGGTCTCAGCTGCTCTACGGGGGCGTCTTTGAGGGGGTCCCTCATCACCAGAGGAGGAAGAGGAGCTTAAGACGAATCCTTCAAATTCCCCGCTTGCATCACTGGCTGTGTCTGAGTCAGAGGCAAGCATGGCATATGCCTCCTCCACTGAATACATTCTCCTGGATGACTGGGAGGACATTTGGGAAGACATTTGGGAGGACATTTGGGATGCCATTTTTATTTTTGTGTTACTGGTAGTGAAATGTTTCAACACGTGTATAGTGTAGGGGGGGGTACAAACTTTATTTCAACCCGGGGGGTATGTAGTGTGTAGTGTGTATGTAGTGCAGAAAAAAAAAAAATACTTTATACCAATAAAAAAAAAAAAAAATGAAGGGGTTAAAAATAAAAAATTGAAGGGGTTAAAAAAAAAAAAAAAAAAGGTCCTGCGCCAAAAATTGAGCACAGATGTTGGTCAGTAACGTCTGTCACTGAACAGCGCTCAAAGGCAACAGGAATTTGATCAAAAAAAAAAAAAATAGATCAACCCTGTGCCGAAAAAGATGATCAGTGATGTACGTCCCTGATCAGCGCACAGCGGCCACAGGACACCCACAAAATCACAGTGTGTGTAAAAAAAAAATTAAAAAAAGACCCCACAGCACACACACAAAAAAAAAAGGTGATCAGTGATGCGACACTGATTACCAGTGAGGTGCAGCAGGTGCACAACCTTTGGTGCAACTGACAGTGCAACTGACAGGTATATATAAAAAAAAAAAACCTCTGTACCCCCAAAAAAGTTGCTGATCACCTCAGATATAGTGATCAGCACAAAAGGCGGGGGCAGCAGACACAAAATTTAGCACTCTCTATCACTCTCTGTCACTATCTCTCTCTATCTCTCTATCTCTCACTATCTATCACTCTATGACACTGCAGCAGCAGCACTGACAGGTATATCTATATATAAAAAAAAACCTGCGCCCCCAAAAAGTTGCTGATCAGTTAATTTATACTGATCAGCACAAAAGGAGGGGGCAGCAGTCAGTTATATAAAAAATATATAGCACAATCTGTCACTATCTCTCTCTATCTCTCTCTCTCTATCTCTCTCTATCTCTCTATAACTATCACACTGCAGCAGCACAAAATATAGCACTCTGTCACTAGGCCTCTCTATCTATCTCTCTCTCTCTATCTCTCTCTATCTCTCTCTCTCTATCTATAACTATATCACACTGCAGCAGCACAAAATATAGCACTCTCTGACACTATCTCTCTCTCTATCTCTCTCTATCTCTCTCTATCTCTCTCTATCTCTCTCTATCTCTCTATCTCTCTCTATCTCTCTATCTCTCTCTATCTATCTCTCTATCTAGCTATTACACTGCAGCAGCACAATTTCACAGCACAGGAAGGCACAAGTAGCAACAGGATCCAGGAAGCAGTGATGAAGCAGCGATCAGGTAAGTATGGAGCAAGGTTCTGGTCAGTATATGGCGGCAGGTGGGCACGGTGACCGCACTGCACGCTATTCCAGACCGGAATGGCGTCTGCAGTGCAGTCACCGTTAGTTTAAATCCCCCTCCTTGGCTGTGATTGGTCCGTCGGTCCGACGGACCAATCACGGCCTTTGGGGGCGGGCGGGGTGAGGTGGGGTGACACCAGTGTCACCCTTACACCCCGCGGTGATTGGTGCTGTACTTTACAGCACCAATCACCTCTGATCCCGTGTCACCGGCGAACGTTATTCGCCGGTGACACAGGAAAACGCTGTGAATGGCTGTTCACACTGAACAGCCAATCACAGCGATCGCCGACGGGGGGGCGGCATCGCAGCCCCCCCTGGGCATGCACGGACATGTCTGCTGTCAGGGACAGCAGACATGTTGAAACTGTCACCGCGTCTATAGACGCGGTGACAGTTTAAATCCATGACGTACATTTACGCCATGTGTCGGGAAGTGCTTCCCGACCATGACGTAAATGTACCTCAAATGTCGGGAAGGGGTTAAGCAATGTTAATGCAGGAGGAGGTACAGACCACTCCCTGCTTGCACTTGGTTGTGATGTATCTTGGCAACTGCAGTCTTGTATAAGTCTGTTGTCACTCAGGCTGGCCAAGTAAACTGCACATTGCAGTGCAGTCCTTGGCCAGGATATGCCCCCCATGCCCCCATTACCGGAAAACGCCAGCCATTCAGGCAAAGGCATTCGCTATTTTACATTGTGAGCACAGGACTAGTCCTTACAATGCCCAGGACAGATCCTGTGCACCCGCAGAACCGCACAATCAACTGAACTTCAGGTTGGATTCCTTATGCGATCTAACCTGAATCAGCCCCCGTGTGTCCAACAGATTGACATCATGTATTTGTTAACGTGAGATACACTATAAAGATTTCCTGGTGATATTGTTTAACAAACGGAAACACTTCAGCGTGGAACACAGTAATTTTATGTGTTCCGTCTGCTGGTAGGCAATTGAGCGATGCTATTAAAAGCTATTAAACTTTACAATGTAACAATAATCCTTTATAAACTGCCTGAATTAAACAAAGTCTTTACTTGCTTGGAACATCTTGCCATGGTAGAAAAAAATGCATAAATTAACTAATTTAATTTGTATCTTTTTAATTATTTACATGCAACCTATATACCTTCCATTCATCAAATGGGTTTCATCAAGGCCGGTTAGGAATGTATAATCAACTGCAGGAATTTTGATTTAAAATGTTTACTGAGGAAGAGATTTGTTTTAATTCAGGAAGAAATAATGTACTTTATTCTTAAGCCAAGATTCTAAGTCACAGGAATGTTATTTCTCTGATTATGTGGTAGCAAATGGAATGGATTATTACACAATGTGTATACATTTAGTGCAGACAGATTCACCTCAAGTCACATCTGCATATTGGCATGGGTAGGGGGCTAAATTTACACAGGGAACACTTGTGATATTGTATATTTTCACCCAGCAGAGGTAAAGTTTCCTAGGTAAGTCATTCTAATACACAAAAATGTTTTTAATGTTAATTCCATAAATGGATAGTGTGAGTGCACCCTTTTACAGAAGTGCTTATAAAACAGATAACAAATAAAGGAACAACCTATATAATAAAAGGCTAAAGCTGCTCCTTAATGCCCATACACACTGGGCAACTTTGAGCTGAAAGCCGCTTAACAGCAAGTATGAGCAGCTTTCAGCTCAAAGCCGCCCAGTGTGTACGGCCCGGCAATGAGCGGTGAGCTGTGATGCGCGCTCCTGCATTATCGCCGGGAAAGGAACGGCTTTGCAGAGCACTGCGCTATGCAAAGCTGTCCTCTCCCCGCTGTTGGCGCCAGGCAGGGGGAAACCGGCTCAGTGTGTATGCACTGAGCATCCCCCCCCCCAGCGATGACAGCGTTCATCACTGTCCATACACACTGGGCATAATTTCCCAGTGTGTATGGACCTTAAGTGTCTTGCGTATCAGCAAATGGTGCTCGAACCAATCAGCTCCTAACTGTCATACTATATGTTTGAAAAATAACGAGCTGATTGGTTGGAGTACCATAAGTAATGGACAGTGGTGGCTCCAGAGGAGGGGCTGCAGCACAGTTCAAAATTTAAATAGGGGAGCCATACCCACTGCCACCAACTGCCATTACAAACCAACTCCCTGGCAGTTGGTGTGGCTCCTCTATTTGAATTTTGAACGGTGTTGCAGCCCCTCCTCTAGAACCGCCATTGGTAACGAATGATAACAAGAATATTGCTCATTGTTAAATCTGCCCTAAAATATCAACAGGGATTCCAATTTCATGCAGACATGACATGAAAGGCAGTGTTGTTTCACCAGAGCCGGCTTTAGACTTTATTGAAAAATGTCTAATTCAGTGATTCTCGGGATCCTGCATTGGCTTCCCTGATAATGCCTGGTTGCCCCACATAATTACTTACATGTGCGGTGCGGCGCAGTCGGGAGCTACATGGTACGGCCGGGAGCCGGGTGGATGGGCGGGCAATGGAGCTGGGAACCATGATGCTGCCGGAAGCCGGGTAGGCAGACTGTTCTCCTGGAGCTGGGCAAGACGCAATAGACGTGGCGGGAGGGCAGCACGGCCATTACGAGACAGGCTGTGCAACCTGCGCAGTGTTATCCTGACCTCATAATGCTGCGCAGAGCCGTACTGCCGGGGATGGGAGAAGCAGCACCACTATTCTACCTATAGTTGCTCAGTTGTGTAAACATCAGCATTACTTACAAATCTAAATCAAGCCCTAGGTCTTTTGGTAGTAGACCTAATACCTGTGTCACGTTTCACCACATACAGTGGATGAAACCATTTTGTGTGACCAAACATATACAGTATCATCCTATCAAAGTACAGTGCATAACAACATTGTCACTAGTCCCTACAAAGTCAGTAGTCTGGATTCTTAGGATTATCGGTTCAGGATCTTTTATTTATTGGGCTGGACAGGATCTAGGTGTATAGATAAATGTGTAAAGGAGACCGAAATTCCAACTTATACAGCAGTTGCAAACTGTATATTCTGGGCCTGAAAGCATAGCATCCCTTCAGTGTCGGAACTTGTAGTCATTTGGCCCAGGTGCAAAAAAAAAATTTGGGCCCCCCTCCTCAACTCCAATCCAAGTTAACAACATGGAGCACAGCAGTGTGTGGTAGCAGTGGGCCCTTAGTCTTCCAGGCCCTGGTGCAATGCACCTGCTGCACCAATGGTAGTTCCGCCTCTGCATCCCTTCCCTAACTCACCCTTACCCCAAACCTCATTTAATTCTAACCCAGTCCACTAAACCCTACACAAACCTAATACCCTATCCCTAATTCCCCAACCCCTTCAATTACCCTAATACCTGAACCCTAAGTGTTTTCCTCTAAGTACTAAAAAGGTGGGGACCCTTAGGTTACACATACAAGAACCTACTGTAACATGCACAGTGCAGGCAACAGGACTCTGGATGATGTGAAGCAGTAGTTATAGGTAGCATAGGTGCCAATTCTGTGGGTGCTCAAGGGCCCGAGCACCCACGGAAATTGATGACCACCCACGGGCCTGAGTCCCGCTGCTGGGCCGCCATATTAACTTGCTAATTTGCGGCTGCAGCACCCACATTGCCGGACCCACCAACGTTACCCACAGTATGCCGGGAAGAGTGTATTCTGTCCGCTGAGTACCTGCACTGTGGGGGCATTTATGTACCTGCACTGTGGGGGCATTTATGTATGTGGAACTCTGTTGCCGTAATTTGAATATTGGAGACAACTGTGCTCCGTAATATAAATTGGTATTATTTTGTGGCCACAACCCTTCCCCATCAGTAGCGCATGCAGGGGGGGGTTTCTGAGTACCCAGAAACCCCCCCCCCCAGGAATCTGAGGGCCCTAGTCTGAAAGCTGAGGGTCCGCTCTTTCCATAAGTACAAGAATTTTAAAAATCGGCCCCGGGGAACCGGAGATATCTGACTTCAAAGCAGTGGTCCCCATCCAAGCCTGTTAATTGCTCTCCCTAGTCAGATATTTCAGTTTATGTCTGACAGAGTTTTTCTGAGGGTATATTCCAAAAGCAGGAACTCTCCTTCTTTGAGGGACACTAGAAGCTGGTCTCTACTGTGCCCAGAACCAGAGATATCAGCCTTCAACAAAGCTGGTTACTGCTCCAGCTCCACACACCTGGAGGCTGGTATGTAGTTTTATATACTCATTGGCGGTTTGCTCTGCCTCCTGAACTCTGATCCCCTAGTACCCAGTACCATTTGGTAGGTAGAATTCTCTGGTTTTTAAGTCCATTAAAAGCTAAGAAATTTATTTCCGGGAACTGGAGATATGTGCAGTCAAGCAAGCTGTCCTCCCACCAGAAAATAATGAATAATAAGCCCACTCTACTATACACCCCTCCTCTGCATGTTAAACATCCTCTACCACCCTGGAAATTATGTATTGGGACCCCTTCATTCAGCCCAATGCCCCCTTCTCCCACCTCATCTCCCATCATCTGTGCAGTAAAGGGGTAATTAGTGGAAATTACTGAGCTCTACATGCTGAGCGGTTGATATAATACCCCCTACCACCCGCGGGACATCAAAGCTTCCGCTCATAGCACCCCCCAACCCTGCCGCTGGATTAGGTAGGGGCCCCAATACATTGCTATGCCCAGGGGTCTACACTGCTGTTATGTATATATATATATATATATATATATATATATATATATATATTATTTATATACATTTGGTCTATCTATAATACTTTAACTGACCTGGCAAATACTGGGTCACCTAAGTGTCCATTCCATGCTTTGCTCCGCCCCTCTGGAAACCCCCTTCTGAAAATCCTGCGTTGCCCCTGCCCATGAAGCCACTCCTCTATATTTTTGGCTTGAGCACCCACCAGCAAAAACATAAATTGGCACCCATGATAGGTAGTGCTACTTTAGGAGCGTTTTTGACAGGATTTCTTTGTGTGGCCTGTCCAAGGGCCCCTTGAAACCCTCAGGGCCCTAGGCAGGTGCCTAGGATGCCTGCGCCTCATTTCACCATACAGTATGAGTGCAGACATTTTGTTTACTGTTATAAATAAATTATGAGGAACAGCACCCTTTAATGACATGCTATTTCTATGCACATGGGGGCAAAAACTAAGGTTTCTATCACAGGGGACATAGATTTAGATTTCCTCCACCCCCCATCTTTCCCACCAGTGGATAGTAATTAATCTCTGCCTATTTATTTACCATGGCTTCCAGGGAACGTGCAAGCTATGTCCATCACCCAGGGACAGTAGTGGGCAAGGGAGGGGGTGTGACCAGCATATGGGGCAAGTAATTACTTTTATCATTGCAGACTATTTGAGCATTACTCCTCCTGTTGTACTGTATGTTTATGTCATCTACAGATGATTACCCTATAACAGGTGACAGTGCTGTGGAATTGATCAGCATACTGGAGTTTGGGATGCCGACAGTTGGAAAACCAATGCTAGAATTTCTACACTGATGAGAAGACCTGAACTGACACTCCAACACCACCCACAATGCCTGCGGTGGAATCCTGACCATCAGCATACCGAATGTAAGCATGTTTGGACTGAGCCATCACAATCATTCTAAGCCCAGCCCCCACGGTACCTCTATAGACAGAAGGACAAAAACACCATCACGCCTACACTCCCCCTGCCTGCCTGTTGGGTATGTATGGTGTACTTCATGCCATGTAAATAGGTTTCGGTTTTATGCACTGTGGTGGACGCACTTGGCCGGTCAGATCGCTACTCATCTTGAATGTTTGCCCAGCCGTTATAAATGGTCGACCTGCTTTGCCTTGGCAAGAAAATAAAATGAAATAGAGTACGATACACATGTGAGATGTCTCGTTACCCTACGTATTGAACTATCCTCACAGAAATTTCTTAGGCCAATTTGAGATTCATTGTGTTACTTTGATAGAATGTTGTAATTAAATTTTGTTAAGCAAAAATCACCTGAGGATTTTTGAATCCTCTCCGTCCATTGCCAACCAATAAATATCGGAATCTGGAGTCACATGGAACTCTCTTTACAGATGTAAATAGTGAGTTGTTGCAGACACCACAAGCGCAGAAGAGAATTGGCATTTTTATGTAATAATAGCGGTTGCGATGACCGGTGTAAAATTAACAGGTGACAAGGGTTTCCACTTGCACAAGCACGACCCCCCCCACACACACACACATTAGGTGAATATTAGCATAAATAAATAAAACAAACTTCCATGGCTGCCTGCAGTGTCAGCCATTTTGTCTATTGCTATTTCCTGATTTAAAAAAAAGTATAAACTGAAATAACTGTCTTTCTCACCTCTAGCCCCTTAATGGCATGCAAGCTTGTGAAGGTGTACAGAAAATCAGCATACTATTGTGTTCCGCATTTCATTCCTACATTTACGGCTGCCATTTTCACCTATGACATCATATTAAAATCCCGTAAGCATTGTTTTTCTTCCTCATTCATTTGTGCATGCTGGACTCTGATTGAAGGAATACACCAACTTTCTGCCAGGTCATTGTAGTAGGTTTTGTCAGGAAACAGCCAATTTGGAAGCCAGAATGACAGTTTACTATTGGAGAGAATAGCAAATCAGTATTTGCAAATTGCATCTCATTTGCATCTATTCTAGGAGCAAGGTCACATTCAATGATAGAAAAACACAAACATATTAACATGTAAGTCATGGCTGCTGTCTGATGTATTTATGAATCTGGAGTAATATGTATGTTTCATTTACATATTCACACTATCATTAACATATATTTATGTAGCGTCAGCAAAAAAAATGTACAGGTAAAAACAATAACGTACTGTACGTTTGGTTTGTGAGTGAGCTGTTGATAACATTCACACATACACTGTACTGTTTTTTTATTGTCTTTCATTCAGGAAAATTTCAAATTGAAGGCAAAATTGTGATGAAAGGTGTTATATAACTTGTTGGCAGTTATCATTTCAATTGGAGATGGGAGTTCTATTGAAGATGGTTGTCCATAGCAACCAACTAAATTCTATCTATTATTTTGTGGCAGGTGCAAAATAAATAAGAAGTATGTTGCAATCTGATTGGTTTCTCTGGGCAACATTCCATCTCCAATAGAACTCACATTTGAGTAATTTTAGTAAATGTACCCTGTTGTCATGCAGCACATCAGCATGTGGATAGTGATAAGTGACCACGGTGAGAAGATAAGTTCTGGTGCAGGTGCCTAATGATCGGCATGCTGGTGTCTCTCCCCCTATCCATAACTTGCATAGTTGCTGGCCCCTTCGCAAAGTGCGGATGGGGGGGCATGGGGCGGCTGGCGTGGGTCACGCCCATGGGAATATCCAGCAATTTGTGGGTGTCCCTGTGAAAACGCTAGGGGTGACATTCTATGGGCTGAGAGAAAAGCGCATATATTTTTCGCACTCCACATCGCCGCTCTTCGCACTTTCAGATATCGCATTTTTTAGTCATAATTCGCATATTTAATGGGATGCGCATTAGAGGCTAAAAAGTGCGATTGAGTACGATAATGGGCGAATTTTAGGCATGAAAATGTGCGATTTTTAGGCATGAAAATGTGCGAATTTGAGCTTATGTGCGATTTTGGGTTTGTATTAAAAAAAAAAAAAATTGCGTGGGGTCCCCCCTCCTGAGCATAACCAGCCCCGGGCTCATTGATCCGGACCTGGTTCCAAAAATACGGGGGACAAAAAGTGTAGGGGTCCCCCGTATTTCTGAAACCCGTCCCGGACTCTTGGACCGGTCCTGGTTCCAAAAATACGGGGGACAAAAAATCTGGGGGTCCCCCATATTTTGAAACCAGCACCGGGCTCCAACAGCCCGCAGTGCCATGCCACAGCCGGGGGACACTTTTTACATAAGGTCCCCTGGCCGTACCATGAGCACCGTGGCTGGTCAGCCTTGGATGGGGTACCTGGAGGAGTGGGGACCCCCCCAATAAAGGGGTCCACCCCCCAAGGCTTCACCCATCCAGGGCTGAAGCCCGGGGCTGTCACCGGTGTCCCTGGCCAGTGGACGCCGGCCTGATGGTGTAAAATCTTTCAATCCTAACATTGCTTTATACAGGAGAACTACAAGTCCCAGCAGACCTCCCCCGCAGGCTGGGACTTGGAGAACCACAAGTCCCAGCATGCGGGGCATTAATGGGCCCGCTGGGACTTGTAGTCCACCTGTAAAAAGAATGTTAAAAGAAAACACACACACAGAAAAGTAAAACTTTATTACATACACATCCACACACCTCACTTTTACAACCACATACTCACCGATCCAGGATCCAGCGCTGGTCTCCCTTCTGCTGCAGAGCCGGCTTCCCCCTCACTGACAGCGGGGACAACCGGCTGTCTCCGATGCAGCTAACAGCTTCTGTCGCGTTGTCCCAGCGCAACAGAGGCTGAGAGTGTCTTCAGCTTATGCGTCTCCATGGAGTCGCATAGCTCAGCCAATCAGGGCTGAGCTATGCGTCTCCATGGAGACGCATCGCCCAATCACGCTCTCAGCCTGTGTCGCGCTGGGACAATGCGACAGAAGCTGTTAGCTGCATCGGAGACAGCCGGTTGTCCCCGCTGTCAGAGCTGTCAGGTACCCCGTCCAAGGCTGACCAGCCACGGTGCTCATGGTACGGCCGGGGGACCTTATGTAAAAAGTGTCCCCCGGCTGTGGCATGACACTGTGGGCTGTTGGAGCCCGGTGCTGGTTTCAAAATATGGGGGACTCTCAGAACCTGGTCTGAAAAAATGGCGATTATTAGACACCTTAAAAGTGCGATTCGCGAAATCCCATTCCATTAAATAAGCGAATTGTATACTTTTCTATTGGGAAACATCTGGATGTGATAAAAGCAGGGACGTGCAGTCAGGGGAGGCAGGGGAGGCAGAGCCTCCCCTGTCATTAATGTTTAATATAATAATACAATACAAAGAAAATACTTATGACACATATTATGTGTCATAAGTATATGCTTTGTATTATTACAATCATTTTTACTGTTTTAAAAAATAAATTATTAGCTTAGGAGGCACCAAGAGCGGTGCCTCCCGCTGTACATATTAAAGTAACAAACACAGGGACGGGCAGTGGGCAGGGCTGAGAACCGAGCTCAGTTAAAAGCTTGTTTAAAAAAGATGCATAGGCGGCACCTACAGCGGTGCCTCGGTGACAGGGACGTGCATTCTGCCTATATGAAAGCACACCCCTGTCACTGAGGCAGAACTGATTGGACACAGTGGCGCTGTCTCAGTGACAGGGGCAGCTTTCATAAAGGCAGAAAGCGCGTCCCTGAACCATGGCTCCTATAGGTGAGGTGCCGCTTATAGCAGTGTTTTTAAAGGTGGACGAGCCGTGCAACCGCTGCACAGCTCGTCTGCTGCCTTGTATTGCCGGGTGTGGGGGGCGGAACTGGGCTGAGCCGAGCTGCCAGCTCCCGCTGTTATCTGGCACCGGCACCCGCTTTGCTCCCCATTACCGTCCGTCCGGGGACTCACTGCCCGGCGCTCGGTCCTGTGCCTGAGTGCCTGTCCCAGGACGGGACGCTGCCGTCACTGCTGCCGTGCAGTCTGCTGCCTTGTATTGCCGGGTGTGGGGGGCGGAGCTGGGCTGAGCCGAGCTGCCAGCTCCCGCTGTTATCTGGCCACCAGCCGGCACCCGCTCTGCTCCCCATTACTGTCCGTCCGGGGACTCACTGCCTGGCGCTCGGTCCTGTGCCTGGGTGCCTGTCCCAGGACAGGACGCTGCCGTCACAGCTGCCGTGCAGTCTGCTGCCTGCCTGGGTATCCATAAGCGGTTCCTGGGCTGCCGCTAAATGGTAATTTGTGTTTGCGTATGGAGGTTGGGGGCTGTGTTTTTTTTCTAAAGTGGCATACTGTAGGTTTATTTGTGTTTGGAGGGTGGGGGCTGTGTTTTTTTTTTTTTTAAGTGGCATACTGTAGGTTTATTTGTGTTATGAGACAGACATGTGTGTTTGTGTTGTGACAGATGTGTGTATCTGTATGTATTTGTGTAAAGTGACAGGTGTGTGTTTGTGTAAAGTGACAGAGGTGTGCACTGTTTCTGTGTGTTTTTTAAATTAAGTATATTGGCCCTATGTACTGGCCTCTGAGTTTATTGGCTGTGCGGGGTGCTGGCTGAACTTCGAGGTTCTATTAAAGAGGCAAAACCATGCATTGATTGACCTTTTAAATAAAACCTCAGAGTTCGGCCATCACCCTGCACAGCCACTGAACTCAGACGCTAGTACTTCATTTAAAAATATACTTATTTTACACAAACACACAGAAACCATACACACCGCTGTCACTTTACACAAACACACACCTCTGTCACAACACAAACACACACAAGTCTGTCCCTTAAGAGGCTAGCGCTAGTTAGTACATTTGGCTGCATGGGTTTTTTTTTAAGTGAAAAGGTATGTGGGCATATCCCATGGAGGCTTGGTGGAGCCAGCGACGACGGGTCTGTGCCGAGCGCTGGGTCCAGGAGCTGCTCTGCCAGGTCTCTGCTGCTTATGCAGGGGGCAGCTACCGCACCTGCCTGTCAGTGCAGAAACAGCCCGAACCCAATGCTCCCCACAGAGCCTGGTGGCACTGGCTCCACCAAGCCAGTGCCTCACCAACCACAAACCTCACCGCACGTCACTGGATAAAAGTGCGAATTTTTACCGCACTTTCAGTACGCATGACTTTAGGGACCTTTTCGCATCAGATTAAATATGCGATTTCACGGAAAAAATGCGAATTAGCCGTTTTTTGGAGTAAAATTCGCCAAGAAACACAACTCTCATTCCATAGAATGTCACCCTAGGTGTTCCCATGGGAGTTCAGGTGGGAGGAGGTCTGCCAGGGGCAGGCGGTTGATGTCACATGACATCAGCTTCCCATCCTGTCTTCAGCGGTATGTCCGCAAATATAAGTCAGTCTCCACTTATATATTTGTCTGAGACCATCGAATGATTTCGGGCCCTCATGCGAGGCTGAAAATGGATGTTTATGCAAAAAATCCATTTGCATGCCTCCGGTGAAAATTGTCAAGCAGAGGGTGGGGTTTAGTTGCCTCGCAAAGCTGTGAAGTCAACCAGAACGACCTCCAAAGTAGAGCAGCTGTGATTCAGTGGTAAGCATCTCTGAAGCTTGTTACTGAATGGCAGAAAGGCTACAAAGGGGCATTTGAATGTACGATCCAGTAATCCATGGGCATGTTGCGGGCATGCTATTCAAATTGCATAATCTGCTTCCTGCAAGAGGTACTGTAGGTGTTAGTGTTATTAGTAGTGTTGGCTGCTCTTATGACCTGAGGAATGGGGGGGCAGTGCAGTCGCATAGCTGTATACAGCTCATAATATAGGTGGATAGTCACATACTGTAGAACTTTCTGTATAACTGCAGATGTCTGAGATTGCTATTAGAGGATACTCTAGTGGTGGATGAACAAAAATAAAAATGACAGAGGGGAAACTATAATCAGGTATAGAAGTGGAGGGGGTGTGAGCAAGTATGTGGCAGCTGTAAAGATGGGTTCATCTGTAGTGACTGTGCCTCTGCGCCCACTGGAGTGGGTTTGTCCTGGTGATCACATTGCATTACATCGCATTGCTAAAAACAAATTGTGATAATCCAATACAGAATACCTACAGTGGTGCTGGCAAGCGAGTCACCCTGCTCTAGGAAGAGTCGGTGCCATCTTCTCAGTGATATCTTCATAAAAACGGCGCTGTTTGGTGACAGCAAAGACTACACTATGTGTCATGACTAGGAGTTTGTGGACTCAATCGTGACCTTGGTGGTCTGATGGCTGGTGCAAACTGTCACACTGGATGGTTTTTGTGGATCCGTCACAGGCTGCGGTCCCGGGAAAGGCTGCGCTTGGGGAGCTAGAAGCATGGCAGGTCGGATATAGGACCTGCGCATAAACCCCCTGGATGTGAGACTTGGCTGAACTTCTTGACGAGGGCTCGGAGTCCAACTGCCCAGCTGTCATCGCCAGGGACCGCCCGCAAGGAGGTTTGGATTTCGCTGCGTCTGGACAGCAGGTCGCAGTCCCTCGCTAGAAGTGCTTACTGATGGTGAGTGGTTGCGCAGTTGAGGACTTGACGTAGGAGTTTCTGGTCGGAAGGCAACTGGGACAACTGAAAGGCCAACCGGCTGCGACAGGCTGGAGTATAACTGGGTAGGCCTCCGTAGAATGAACACAGATAATAAGGGAACTGAACTTGCTGACTTGGTGTTGACACTCTGACTGTATAATGGAAACAAAAAGCCGACTTGGCTTTAACACAGGAACAGGTGACGGAGATAACTGAACTGAAATGGGCAACTTGGCGTTGTCACAGGAACAGGTGACGGGAATAACTGAACTTAAATGGCTGACTTGGCGTTGACACAGGAAAAGGCGACGAGAATATCTTGAACTGCGGGTATGCTGGTCAGGAGGTATGGGCACAGAGAAGGTACAAGACTGGACAGACACCTTATCCCTGCAACTTAGAAGTTGAGAAGTTGCACCAGTCCAGCTTCAGTCCAAATGCTGAAGAATCTCGCAGGGACTCCAGGAAGCAAGCTTGAACAGCAAAGAGGAACCGGAAAATGCAGCAGGAAGACAAGTTGCTGAGCATCTGTGAGCAAGATATTTAACCCCCCTGCCTTGTATTGATTGGAGGAAATGACAGAGAGCAATCTGCAAACTGAGGCATGAATCCAGAAGTCTTCAGCCTGAACTAAACAGGTGAGCCACAGGGAATAGGAGAGCAAAGGGTTATAGGTGATTCCAGCTTCAGTCTGGATTTCCAACAGGTGCATGCACAATCAATGAGCCAGCAATGCACAGACTGACTGGGAGCATGAACAGACTGAGACACAGAGCAGAATCACAAGTCAGGTAAGCTTGAATAAGCAGATCTGTGACACTATGGCACTATTCCATATTTGCACTCTTCTGCGCCATCTTCTCAAATGTTAATTGGAAGATGGCATGGGCTACAGAAGATATTTATTTATTTACAGTTTCTTATATAGCGCAGCAGATTCCGTTGCGCTTTACAATAGTAGACAGTGATAAAACAAACTGGCAGACTTGGGGGTTAGAGGGCCCTGCTGCAAGCTTACAATCTATAGGGATATAGGAGGGACTGGCAGAGCAGATCAGCAGATGATGAGCGTCTTGCAAGGAAGATCAACCTAGCAGCAGCATTTAAAATGGATTGTAGTGGTGAGAGTCTGTTCTTGGGAAGACCAGTTAGAAGACTATTGCAATAATCAATTTGGAATATAATGAGTGCGTGGATAAGAGATTTAGTAGTGTCTTGTGTAAGATACGGTCGTATTTTGGATATGTAACACATAAGTGATACTGAAATCCGAAAGAGCTGATTAGTTTGCCAAGCGAGGAGGTATAGATTGAGAAAAGCAGAGGACCTAAGACTGAGCCTTGCGGAACTCCGACTGACAGAGGTAGTGAAGTGGAAGTAGAGTCAGATATGGTGTTTAGGGGTGGCGGGCAGATATTGGAGGGGGGTGGGGCAATGTTTAAGGGCCACCTAGGCTTATCTTCCTCTCACGCTGCTCCACTTGAGCCACTTAACTTTAACAAATTCTGCACTGGCTCCCATTCCCCTACAGATTCCTCTTCAAACTCCTCAGACTCACATACAGGGCCGTCTCTAATTCCACTGCTCCATATATTTCCATTCATACTCCCTCCAGACCTCTTTGGTCGACCAGCTTTAGGCCCATTAAGCTCTTAATCCGGCCCTGGATGGAAGCCACGCTGGAGCTTCTGCAGCCTTTTCAATCTGGTAAGTGACCGCTGGGCCACCAGGGATATTATCATCCATGTAGTAAGCAAGTTTTATTTATATAGCACACTTTCTCCAACAGGACTCAAGGCGCTTTACAGACATTAAAAGTAATGCACATGCTGTAATACAAAGGGTTATCAGAACGAGCAACAATGGCAGAACAGATATACATCACACATTCATAGATGCATTGTAATGAGGGACATAGGGAACATATATTTACTGAGCTGTACAGCACCCAGGCAGCCATTCAGTGGTGCCACATGGTGATTGCACCAGCCAGATAGGTAGTTTGTAATGATGCTAGAGGAGGCCGTCGCTGCCTCCTCTAGCATCTTAAAAAAACGGTCTGCTCTAAGGAGGCGGCCATTTTGTAATGGACATTTGACTCATAAGGAGCCAGGAATACAGATGCGGCGGGGGAGACAGGGGCCGGGGCACAATAAGGAGAGGGGTGGAGGGCAGTGGCCAGTGCCAGCATCTGGCACCCACGCAGCCCCCGCTCCCCCAAGCAGCAGCGGGGGCTGCCTTACGCTATCTACGCCACTGCGCCTCCCCCCCTCCCCACCGGTGGCCCCCGGCCGCCCGTGCCCCCCCCCATCGCCGCAGGCTTACCTGTCTGCGCGTCCCTCCTGGCTTCAATTAATTCTATGCAGACGGACCACGATATAATGGCCGCCCCCATACCACAGACAGTTTCAGAGAAACTTTATGGGGCGGCCATTTTATCGTGGTCCGTCTCCATAGAATTGACAGGTAAGCCTACGGGGGATGGGGGCAGGGGCATTACTATAGCACCGCAGCCCCCCGGTGCCCCCACATGCACAGCGCCCCCCCGCGACCGCGGGGGCTGCATTGCTATAGTTACGCCCCTGAATTAACAGTACAATTCTTAGTACACAATACAGCTGAGATATAGGGGGCTGAGTGAGAAGAGATGCAGGTATAGATGGTAGGCGAGTAAGAGAGCTGTAATTGAAATGCAAGAAGAGTGCTGTGAGAACAGGAGGGAAGAGGGTGTGATGTAGACATGATGAATGTCAAATTGATCACTTTGAACATGCTAAGCATGCTGACATGCCACCATGTCAACTTAAACCATGTTGACGCACCCTGCTCAGACATTGAGCTTACTTCCAGCATTATGTACTTCATTGTAAGGGGTTTCCTCTGTGTTGTAGGACCATCCGGGATTCTCTGCTTATTAAACGCCCATCACGCAGTTCCCACTCAAACGAAGGAGACAAGATATCCCCCGACCCCATCCTTTGCAAATTGCATACAACCAAGTAGGGACCTGTGAGTGGGATATTTGGAGGTTCCGGCTCAGACCAGGGGAATGAAGGAACAGAACTAAAAAAAAGTGATTAACTGAAAAATATCAACATGTGTATAATAAAAGTAGAGAGGCAGCTGTGAAAGAACAGTACAGATCCTTAAGCACTTATAATATTAGAAGAAAAATAGTCCGCAGACTTTGTGGAGGCTTTCTCCTAAATTGTATAGAGTTATAGAACATTCCAATCCAGCACTATATCAAAACATAATAGAACCAATCCATATAGATAGTAATCAAACAGGAACACAGATAATTGCGTATAAACCCTGGGGTGTCAAAAATAATTGAATTAGCTCAAATACCAAAGTTAAATAGAACAGTAAACACTTCAGTTAATAAATAAATATTGCAGTAAAGACAAAGTCAAAGAATAATTTAGAAAGTCAACTTTGTATGGATATATGGATAGCAGTGCTCTCCATACAGTATCTCTACAGTTTAGGCAGAATGATAACCGTATACAGTAGTATAATACCATACTAGTCAATTTTTAATATGGTCGTATTGTCGACCAGACTTCGGTCGGCAGTCATTAGGTCGACACCGCTGGGTCGACAGGCAACAAGGTCACAGGGTTTTAAGTCGACATGGATGAAAGTCGACAGGTGTCTAGGTCGATGCGCACGCCATGCTTCGGGTTGGCGTTGATAGTGGGGGTGGCGTTAACAATGGGGGTGCATTTAACATAGTAATCACCCATCAGAAATTTAGAAATCGGGTCTGATCGCATCGCATGCCATTGTAATGGCATGCGATGCGACGCGATATTAAAATTGTAGAGTGCGGCTCTTAGGACCTGAAAATCGAGTCCCATCGCATCCCATCGCATCCCATCGCATACTTTAATTAGTGGTATGCGATGGCATACGTTGGGCGCCGTGCTAGGAAACAAGTACCGTAAGTTCTATTGTCATTTCTCTGAATGAAGTAAGCAAGTGTAGATTTCACATTGAAAAAACAGCTGATGTTACAACTTCAATGAAGATCTTGGAATATTATATATCTTGGAAAGGATATTACTCGAAGAAGTGCAGCAGTTTTGCTTAGAATGAGCGATCACTGTGAAGGTCTATGAGGTTTAGGTACTAAGCCTTGGAGAGCATTAAAGGAACGGAGATTGAGGTGTCCATGTGCTAAGACTTGGAGCTCCTGCCATTGTTCAAACATGGGACCTTATTCTGGTCCTTCCGCTGCTGGCGCACAGTTTCACAGGGTCCGATCAGGCCACTGGAGGGTGGCAGTTTGGAGCTGCCCCCTCCCCCTTCTGGATGGAGATAAGCGGCGCTGATTGCGGCCACCACTCCCCCCCACCCCCTGGAGCGACTTGGGGCCGCTGCATCAGAGGATCGGCGACCCGCATCACCCGGCAAGCCCCCCCAACCCTGGGGAGCATTGCGGCGGCCAGCATTCCCCCCCCCCCCCCATGGAGCAACACAGCGTGAAGCGGGTGAGTAATTGAGCGCCGGGTCATCTCTGTGTGTGGCATATGTATAATAACTGTTACGGAGCGGGGCATATGTATAATGGGCATGACGGTGTGGGGCTTATGTATAATGGCCATCTCTGTGAGTGACATATGTATAATGGGAATCTCTGTGAGTGGCATATGTATAACGGGCATCTCTGTGAGTGTCATATGTATAACGGGCATCTCTGTGTGAGCCTTATGTATAACGGGCATCTCTGTGTGCGGCATATGTATAATAAGCGTTACAGTGTGGGGCATATGTATAATGGGCATCACGGTGTGTGACATATGTATAATGCGAATCTCTGTGTGTGGCATATGTATAATAAGCGTGACGGAGTGAGGAATTATGTTTTTCTTTTTCTTATGTAATGCCCCGCCCCTTTTGTAGCTCCTCCAACATCACCGCCCACTTTCTGCCCCCGCCCACAGTTCCTGAACCTATTTTCCTACAAAAATAGCACTGCCTGTAGTCAACGACCCACATGTTCATTGGGTCCCAGTTACATCACTGAATGATATCCTTTATCCTTTATCGATGTTGTTCAGTGTGTACAGTTCTGACACCCACATCTGCGACCGATATTGTGAACTGTGTCAGCCACGGCCAGGATCAAAAAGTCTGTATGGAGCTTTAGGAGTTGGGTGGTTGATAATGTATCTTCGTCCACTTTCTCTCCCTCCATGGCTTAGTATCCTTATACTAGATTGCAAACCACTCTTCATGACTAGACCAGTATCTGGCTTTGTTTACTTTCTCTGCTCATATGAATATTGTAATTTCCTCAAAGCAAATTTAGACTTCACAGGGCCATAGCCAAGATAACGGTTTTTGCTCCTGATTGCAGCCGGTAGCTATAGAGTACCCTGGCGCGTGCACACACTACCGATACAACCTTAGCTACGTGAACATCAGCATTGCATACAAATCTGAAAAAGGCCCTAGGCAGTGGAGGGCGGCACAGCATGCTACCAATGAATAGCACAGCTCAGCTCTCCCTCCACTATTCAGCCTATACAGTCCCCCCTCTAATTACCCTGCCCCCCCCCCCCCTCCGCACAGGAATAGTCCCGCAATTTTCCGGAATTAACTGCTGACTCCCAACTCGCCATTAACCGCTCACTTTAAGTGGCGGAGGAGGTACCGCTCCGGTCATAACACTAGATGACCGGCTCTCCCCTGTCTTCAGCTGCTGCCGCCGTCGAGTAGTCCTGAGCCCACCCGGCAGCAGGTGGCTGTGAGACCAGTCCGCAGCAGTTGAGTCCGTGAGCCCGCCCCCCACCCGTCCTTGATCACACCCCCCCCCCCGTGCTGTTCATCAGCGGCATCCCCTGTGGAGCACGCCTGTGGGTTGCGTTCACCTCCCCCCCTTCCCCCTCAGCGGCAATCCCCCTGTATCGCTCGCAACCCCCCCTTCCCTGGAGCGCGATGATAGTGCCCGCAGAAATCCCCCCCAGAGAGGAGCGGGGGAGGGGGGGCGGGCAGGCAGCGGTAGGTTGCCTGGGGCGCTCACAGGGTTTGCACCGGCCCTGGTCCTAGGTCGTATGGAAGTAGGCTTTATATCTCTGTCACATTTAAAGTAATCTGACTGTCCACATACACATTATTTTAGTAGACATTAGTAACTGGAGGATACTCAAACAAATACAGGGAGAACACACAAACCCCACACAGATGGTGCCCTTATTGTAATAGAAACCAAATGCAGCACACTATGAGGCAGGCATGCTAACCAGAAATATTTGTGTTTTGCACAAACCACCATCCTGCTGTGCATATTGATACACCGCCTGGCAACACAAGTCGCAGGGTTGGCTGACAGTTAATGGCAGCGCTATTTGTGAACCTTACCCACTGTGCTATTCATTTGCAAATAATTCCTGCTTTATTTTATGATTGCCTAGAATTACACTTGCTTCACTATCTCCATTTTTATTATTTCATTATAAAACAAGCAGAGTTATACAGGAGAGTCAGCATGGGACAACAGACCAGACAGAAGACATACAATAGCGCTGCTGTTCTTGGCAATCCTGTACATTCTGTAAGTCTAGCTGCAAAATTATTGGTTTTTAACCCTATGTGACACCAATCTAAGGGCATGAAATGCTAGCAGATTAGGTAATTTTATCTATTGCCTTTACCTTTCCATTATTGTTCATGTCAAACTTCAAAATGGTCATGCGGACTGGAGTAGTATCGCTTTTGTAACTGAGGGGTAGATGTAAGAAGCAGTGATAAGGGAGAAGTGCTAACGCATACCTCCCAACTTTGACGGACCAGGAGGCGAGGCCTATACCCGCAGCTCTTCCGCGAGGCCACACCCCCATTTTGACACTATGGGGGCATGACCCAGAGGCTCTGTGAGCCTCTAGCCATGCTCCCAGCCCCCTGGCTGCGGGAATAGCTGCTGTCCGCATGCGCACAGCTTTTATTCCCCGCTGCTTAGCAGCTGACAGGGGGGACTCCCAACAGCCCCCCCTCACTGCTGGACACTGCGGCCGCCGGTGGGACAGCGGGACAGGCCCTGATAATCGGGACTGTCCCGCTAAAATCGGGACTGTTGGGAGGTATAGCTAAAGTGCCTTGTACTTTATCACCGGCCAATCAGCTTCTGACTGTTAAGTTATAGGCTATGTTTTAAAATGGACAGTTAGGAGCTGATAGGCTGTTGATAAAGTATTATAACTGGAGAAGTGATACATTTTCTGGTGATAAGGCTCTTGTCATTTTTCAAACATCAGCGTGTAGCTTCACAGTTAGGAGCTGATTGTTTTCATTGCCCACCCACACTTCTCCTGCCTCCTACCCAGTCTTGTTTTATTGCTGCTTGTTCCCAGTTATAAAGTACATCGCAATATGCTGCTGCTATATAAGTAACTAATGATAATAACAATAATAGAAGCAACAAACAGGGATTAAAAATAAGGTACTTGTTTCCTAGCATGGCGCCCATCGCATCGCAGACCATAAGGCATACGATGGTATGCGATGCAATATTACGATGTGATATTACGATGCGATATGGCAGCCGATGCTATACAATTTTAAATTGTATACCATCACATTGTAAGCCATTGTATCGCATATACAATGGTATGCGATTTAAAATTGTATAAGCACCCTAATGGGTGTTTTCAATGTTAAATGTGCCCCTATATGTTAAAAGCACCCTCAACGCCACCCACACTATCAACGCTAACCCAAAGCATGGCGAGCGCAGCGAGCCAGCGGTACGCGTCCTCCAACCTTTTCATACCCCCACTATCCATGTCGGTGTGGAGTTGATTTTATATAGTGTGGCGAGCGCAGCGAGCCACCGCGCCCTGCGAGGGGACACGTACTACTTTACATGTATTGGCGTTCATAGTGGGGGTGGCGTGGGGGTGCATTTAATATTGTAAGCCCCCATTAGGGTGCTTATACAATTAAAAATCGTATAGGGGCTTATAAAATTTTAAATCGCATTGCATCGGGTGTATGGCATGCGATGCGATTATATGTCGTACGACTTAATATCGTGGGCGCCGTGCTAGGAAACAAGTACCAAAAATAATATTACAGTACTTTGCAAAAGATTGGTATTCTTCTCTAGTGTGTTTTTACCTCCCTGCTCCTTTGAATCGGATTTCAATTTAAGTCCAAGAACAGTCGAGGTTCACAGTATACGCATAACTCCCAACTGTTCATTTTTCACGGGGAAGTCCTTTTTTTGGGGACTGTCCCGCTTCCAGCCCAGGGCCAGCAGTATCCTGCGGTGCAGTTGTGAGTCTCCCCTGCCTGCCGCTGCTCTGATCAGCAGAGCAGTGGGGAATAGACACTGTTCGCAAGCACACAGCGCCTTATTCCCTTATCCTCTCTTATTTACATCTCTGACCTTATATCCCTTTACACTCCTACTCGTCCCCTTCGATTGGCTAACACCCGTCGGCTCTCCTCCCACTACTACCTCCAAGATTTTTCACGTGCTGCTCCCTTACTCTGGAATTCTCTACCCCCCCCCCTCAGACTCTCCACTTCTATACAGAACTTCAAATGGGCTCTTAAGACCCACTTCTTCACCAAACCAAGCAAACTGTCCTCCTAACCTTCTGTTCCTCACCCTGTCTACCGCTCCGGTGTCACCCCTGTCTTTCTGCCCCGCCTCCCTAGAATATAAGCTCTCACAAGCAGGGACATCTTACCTCATGTGCTTATCCTTTCTTACGTCAGCAGTCTTCGACTGCACCAAAGCACGCTGTTTGCTACCACCTGGATACTTACATTATGTTGCAGCAATCGCCTGATGTTCCTATAATCATTTACCCTGTATTTGTCCTGTAGTGACTTCAACTGTAAATTACTGGGGGGTTTTTGTTGGTTTTTTTTTTTCCCTGTTTGATTATGTGTTCACTGGAACAATTGCAATGCTCTGGCTCCTCTCTCGTGTTTTTATTCTTGTACTCTAGGGAACTCAAAGCAAAAATATATTTTGCACTCACATAAAAACATATAAAAAGACATCACCAATTTGGTCTCCAATTCTCTCCCATAAAGCTTAAATTGTCCCTCTGGATAAGCTGGCAGGTTCCGAACTCCCTCAGCCCTCCCCAGGGTTGGGAAGAGAGGTATCCAATTTTTAGGTGATCAAGTTCTGCTTAAGCGCTTTCGGACAACCGTCCTTCTGCTGGCCATGCCGCCTTAGTGCTAAAAATGGGGTAGTGGCTTGCAGCCGCTGTATCCCCACAAAACCACGCCCCCTTCGAATGAGGCCACGCCACACGGTCAGAAGCACTGACTGCAAAACCACATTGCTAGTATAACAGCATCAAGGGCCCAGTGGATGGCTGTGGGGCTATGCTATGTCATAATAATCAGTGCACACTTGCAAACACCCTAAATTCTCTCCTGGAACATCAATGAATTGTTTGGAAAAGTGGGCAGGTCTCCCAGGTCATAGAGGCTCCACAATTCTTTCCAACCACAGCACTGTATAGCAAGGTCAGTGCCACAATGATAGGATCAGAGGCGGGCTGGGACGGGGTACAGAGTGCCACATGCCCCCCAGGCCGGTATGACTAGCTGCTGGCTGGGCCGCTGTGTGCATCTTGCACATGCTGCTGCAGCCCAGCCATCACCGCTGCAGCCGCCGGCCGGCGGCCACCTCCGCTCCGTCTGTCCAGCACACTCCCAGCTTCCTGGCAGTGGCCGCATGTATATAGGGTGACGGCCTCTTCCAAAATGGCCGCCACCTTATAGGAGACAGACACTAGAGGTACTGCTATACCTCTAGTGTCTGTAAGAAGAGAACAGTGCGGCCAGCGCTACCCGGAAGTGCTGATTTAAATGGCACACCTTGGTGACGAGCATGTACCCTGGCTCGGCTCCCCCCTGGCAAAAAATCCCCCTGACAATAATGAAACACCTGTCAAGAAGCATGTAACCCCTGGCAACAAGCGATATAGGTAAGCAGCATTTATATGGTATAATTATTTAGTTTAATGGTCATTACAGTATTGGCATTATGCTTAATGGGCATTATGGCATTTGGCATTATGTTTTATGGGCATTACATTGTTGGTATTATGTATAATGGGCATTATGGTGATGGCATTATATTTAATTGGCATTATGGTGTGGCATTATGTGTAATGGGCATTTTGGGGTGTGGCATATGTAATTGGCATTGCAGTGTGTGGCATTATATGTAATTGGCATTACGGTGTGTGGCATTATATTTAATTGGCATTACGGTGTGGCATCATGTGTAATGGGCATTTCGGTGTGTGGCATTATATGTAATTGGCATTATGGTGTTGGCATTATGTGTAATGGGCATTACGGTGTGGCATTATATTTAATAGGCATTACGGTGTGTGGCATTATATTTAATTGGCATTACGGTGTGGCATTATGTGTAATGGGCATTTCGGTGTGTGGCATTATATGTAATTGGCATTATGGTGTTGGCATTATGTGTAATGGGCATTACGGTGTGGCATTATATTTAATAGGCATTACGGTGTGGCATTATGTGTAATGGGCATTACGGTGTGTGGCATTATATGTAATTGGCATTATGTGTAATGGGCATTACAGTGTGGGGCATTATGTGTAATGGGCATTATGGTGTGTGGCATTATGTGTAATGGGCATTACGGTGTGTGGCATTATGTGTAATGGGCATTACGGTGTGTGGCATTATGTGTAATGGGCATTACGGTGTGTGGCATTATGTGTAATGGGCATTACGGTGTGTGGCACTATGTGTAATGGGAATTATGGCGTTGGCATTATGTGTAATGGACATTACGGTGTGTGGCATTATGTGTAATGGGCATTACGGTGTGTGGCACTATGTGTAATGGGAATTATGGCGTTGGCATTATGTGTAATGGACATTACGGTGTGTGGCATTATGTGTAATGGGCATTACGGTGATGGCTTTATGTGTAATGGGCATTACGGTGATGGCTTTATGTGTAATGGGCATTACAGTGTGTGGCATTATGTTTGATGGGCTTTATGTGTAACGGGAATTATGGTGTGTGGCATTATGTTTGGGCATTATGGTGTGGCCTTATGTTTAATTGGCATTACGTCTGTGATGGCTTTATGTGTAATGGGCATTACGGTGTGTGGCATTATGTGTAATTAGCATTACAGTGATGGCTTTAGGTGTAATGTGCATTACAGTGTAAATTTTTGCAGCGCGCCTCCGGCGCGCACTTTCAACATTTCTGTTGTACGTGTGTTTGTGTGTGTGGAAGGATTGTTTAATCCTTGCTGCAGATTAGATGGGAGAGGATAGGGTGGTGGAACGATGGCAATGGGCCACTTGCTTGTGTTGCCCCCCAGGCTGAAAGTTGCCAGCCAGCCCCTGGATAGGATCATAGCAGCATGCCACACCCCCACAGCATAAATAGTAGTACAGCCCCAACCACCTCCTCCCCTTAGACCTCCCAGCTGCACTACACTACAATCACAATGATCACCACTATGCTCCACCTGCACGCAAGTCCTGGAGTATGCGCACACAACATATAAATGGAGAAAGCAAGTAAAATTGTAAGTTAAAAGAGTAAGTTACTTTTAAATTAAATTCCATCCTCATCTACAGTATGTAATCAATCACGACTATATGTGTTCAACGCAAGTTCTTGACTGGCCAGTAAAGATGAGGCTCTGCTGAGACACTTCATTTGACAGGCAAAAGTGTAATGTACTGTGAAGCATCAGATGACGTACAACGCTAAGTTTAATTATGTTATTTTACTCTCACTATTTCCATATGTTGCCTATAAATACCTCATTACTTTCTTATAGTTTACATTTAAATAACAGACAAATAACCACACTAAAGTTTTATTATGATTGTATTTGCTATAGAAAGTCCACAATCACCTTCAGTGGGACTTTGCATCCCATTTAAGAAAAAAAGTTTTAAAATTTAAATATTTTAATAGTAACTTTATTAAAAAATAACTTTTATTAGTAATCTCTGCTATTGCCATACTTAAAGCAACATTGGCAACAGTGGATATATATCTGATGCCAGAGTGACTACCGTACATGAAAGCATGACGGTAGCCAGTGATAGAAAGAAGGGTTTTGATAAATACTACAGGTTGAGTATCTCCTATCCAAATATCCGTTATCCAAATTAATCCAAAAACCATACATTCCAGAATGTGGAATTTTTTTTTTTTTTGCTAAAAACCTTCTGTACGTGTGACATCTGTAACAGTATTACTGAGGACAGGATATGTAACTGACACTATGGGACAAATGTAATAGGGTGAGAGTTTCAGAAAGTGAGAGATTTGGGGAGAACTTTTCCTATTTTTTTTAAAAGTTTTTCATTGACAATGCAAAACCAGGTTGATTTTGCCATGTAATTTGTGGCTGCTTTAAAAAAAATGGGAAAACTCTCCCAAAATCTCTCACTTTCTGAAACTCTCACCCTATTATATTTGGCCCCAAATATGTGCAAGAAAATGATTGGTTGGCATTCAAATTCAGTATCTGAGTTTGTACACAAACTTTGTTTCATGTTTTGAAACCTTGTTTTATGCACACATAAAATATATTTGTGTGTATTTCATGTTTTTGATGTGTTTATACAACATAAATGCAAGATACCTCATTGAAATATAAAAACATTCTGAAATATGGAATAATCCGTTATCCAAAATTCTTCTGGTCCCAAACATTTTGGATAAGGGGAACTCCACCTGTACCATTATGAACATTACTGACTGAGCATATTAAATTTACAGACCTGGACCATTTTGTTGGTATCCTTAAGGCTCATTGAAACAATGCTTCATTCTTCCTGAGAAGTGATAATATTAAAAACTGCTGTCGCATGCCTTTCGTAAAGTAAAGCAAAGAAAGTGTGAAAACAGATAAATTATTGTTTCTTTTCCAAAGATATTCTAAAAGTGCCTAAACAAATTTGTTGATACCTCTTAGAAAAAATAATAAATAATTGAATTATCGTGATATTTAAAATTAATTACTTTCCTTATTTAGCATTTACACATGTCTTCAATTTTGTAATCAGTCATGTAGCCTATTTGGTATAACTGTATGCACCACACTGAATGTGAAACATAGAGGGCAAAATTAAGGTAAATGGTAAAGGCTATATGACCATGTCCAAGCATTTTTATTAAGAAGTTTAAGGTCCCGTTGACTGTAGCCAACCTTCCTGGACATGGCTGCTAGGCGAAAATCAGCTCTTTATTAACAGGATAGTGACAATAGTAAAAAAAGAAAAAAGAAAAAAAGCCAAGGAAAACTTTCAAAGCAAAACAAGCTAAGCTCCAAGGTCAAGGCATTTTTGAGTATCTGATGGCACAATCCAGTGCTCTTTGAGTCACCATGGAAGAAGACCCAGGAGGACGCCATGATGTTTCTGTACACACCAGCAGATGCCATGAGTCAATAAACGGTCCAATTGTTTAACTATTGAATTAATGTTATTGGAAGTAAAACAATCATAATCATACTCACTGTTATACAGCATGGTGGAAGGAGCAGAGCTGGTTGCCATAGGCAGATATCAGGTAATGGTGCAGGAGCACCGGAACATCAGTTGGAAAGGTAATATCCTACGGGTCTCTCTGGAGCTAAGTAGAAGACAACTATCTCCCATCGTGGTGCTCTAACACAGTGACCACATGTTTTATCATTAAAAAACATGAGTACTTTTTTATGGAAGGGTACCAACACATTTGTGCACATCTGTACATTTGTCTGTTTGCACATTAGAGACTCCACTCCCCATGAGTGTGATTACAATGGAATTTTGGTCCATATTGAATTTGTGCATTTTATTTTCCAAGTATTCCTAAATTGTCAAATAATAATAATTTAGCTTTGAATAGTGCTTCCTAAGGACCCAAAGACACACTGTGAATATCTTAGGAACTTACATATAAAAAACAAGTTCTCTGTAATCAATTGTACATCTAGGCGAAATATGTTACCAGGCTTACGGTTTACCTTTATAAAAAACCTACAGATGTACTTCCTGCTCTAACTGTGGAGGAAATTTACTAAGATGGGAGTTTTATTTCAAATAGGATGTTGCTATGGGCAACCTATCAGAATCTACTTTTTATTTATCACCTTCTAGAAGATCATAGTACTCGACGCTCACGTGCACCGTAGCAACGGAGATTCCCCTGGGTCCCCGCCGCCACCTGTCCCCCTCGCCGCCCTGACCCCCCTAGCCCTGCCTGTCTCACTGAAGCGGAGATGGGTAGGATGCTGCTGCCCCGCCGACAGAGGATTGGGATGCACGTGTGTGTGAGACGCACGTGCGTCCCAGTTTAGTGTAGCCCCTGTCCGCCGGCGCTTACCTGAGGGGAGGCTCTGGCGAGCCCCAGCCAATGATGACAGGGGCTACATCTGTATCTGATTAGTTGCCCATAGCAACATCCCATGTGAAAGAGAACTCCCATCTTAGTAAATTTCCCCCAGTATGTAATTGGTCCCAGACTTTCTACCTAATGCTCAAGATTTTGGTCAAGATGTTTTCCAACAGCAACCAATAGCCAGGCAGCAAATCAGGAGCAGCCTCTTATCTGTTATTGGCCAAGCAGTGGAAGAGACTGCTCCTAATTGGCAATCAGACAATTAACTATCTGTGATCAAACAAACTGGGTAGTAACAAACCCACCTAGAGGTAGGAGAGCCCTGCTCACAAGCTTCCAATCTATAGTATGGGAGCATGATCTATTTATTTAGTGTAATTGGCATCCCTTCTGTCTTTAGGATTGGGGTATTATTGATTTTTGAGGGCCAGGGACTTTGTTAATGTCTTGAGTAGCAGAGGCATTATTAATGTATTGATAGTTGGGCAATTCATAATTTCTTGAGGGTCAGGGGAATATTTTTTGGAGAATATGTTTTAAAAAACTGCTTGCATATAATATATAATAATATAATAAGAAGCTACTGATAAGTCTGATTTGATAACTATAGTAGCTGCGGATACATAGGCACTGGAAGCCTGGAACCCATGCTGTATGAAAAGTTAAAGACACTTTTATAATGCAACTATATGTAAGTGATGCCTTAAAGTTTTTAAATGATTCAAGACAGTAACCAGAGTCCAGATAATTTATCTGAATTGTACGCAGAAGGTGGAGATATGCAATACAGAAAATGGTACTTGTGTAGTTTCATGGCGGCACTGCCCGTTGATCGCATCGTATGCAAATTGCATGTGATTTGCATATGATTGCATTCCATTTGCATGCAATGTGATTTAGCACACCCCCACTATCCACGTCAGGCCGATGTGTGGCAAGCGCAGCGAGCCCCGCGAGGGGATGCGGTACGCGTCCTCCTGCTCTGTTTATACCTATACTATCCACATCAGCGTGGAGTGCCCCGCGAGGGGATGCGTAAAATGAGCCCAAAGCGTGGTGAGGGGACATGGAATACACATCAAGTAATACACGTAATACACATCAAGTAATCCGTGTCCCCTTGCGGGGCTCGCTGCGCTTACCACGCATTTTCCGCATCCCCTCGCGGGGTGCGCTGCGCACACCACACTTCGGGCTTGGTGGCTCACTACGCTCGCCACACTTTATAAAATCATCTCCACGCCGACTTAGATAGTAGGGGTATGAACAGGTCAGGAGGAACCGTATCACGAGCCACCAAGCCCAAACCATGGCGAGCGCAGTGAGTCCCACAAGGGGACGCATAAAACGAGCCCAAAGCGTGGCAAGGGGACATGGAATACACATCCAGTAATACACGTAATACACGTCAAGTAATCCGCGGCCCCTCGCCACACTTCAGGCTCATTTTCCGCATACCCTTGTGGGGCTCGCTGTGCTTGCCACGCTTTGGGCTCGCCACATTTTATTAAATGAACTCCACGCCAACGTGGATAGTGGGATTATGAACAGGTCGGGAGGACCAGTACCGTGAGCCCCGCGAGGGGGTGCGTAAAACGAGCCTAAAGCGTGGTGAGGGGACGTGGAATACACGTCAAGTAATACATGTAATACACGTCAACTAATCTGTGTATGCTCGCCACGCTCCAGGCTCCACATCCCCTCGTGGGGCTCGCTACATTTCGGGCACCATGGCTTGCTGCGCTTGCCACGCTTTATACAATTAACTCCACGGCGACATGGAAAGTGGGGTATGAACAGGTTGGAAGCACGTGTAACGCGCTCGCTCGCCACGTATTGGGTTGACGTGAATAGTGGGGGTGTGCTAAATCGCATCGCATGCACATCCCATGCAAATGGTCTGCAAATCGTATGCAAATTGTATACAAGATGAAAATGTGGATTGTTAAAATAAATACAGTAACAATTCATATCTGAAGTAGGTATAATCAAAATCATTTACAATAACTTACAAATATAGCTTTATTTTTATTTGTTTTATTAAAAGGGGAGTTAAACCAAAATACAAGACAATGTCTTAAAGAGATTTAAGACAATGAAAACAGCCATTTTGTAATACACATAATTCTACTGAAATACAGTATGTTTGAAAATGGAAGTACAGAACAATTATTGTCTAGCTTACTGCAAACAACTGCCCCTTGTAAACTCTTATTAGATTACATTTGACAGGATGGATTTCAGAAATCAACAATAAATCTTAAATTAAAAAAAAAGCCATGATAGAATTATGTATGTATTTCACTTGTAGCGATGAGCATAAGATTTTGGTAAAAACCAAAGAGTTTCATTGTTTTGTTTTGAACAAATAAGTTCAAGACCGCATATTTTAAAATAACCGCACAATTTGAAACCAAAATATATTGTAAAATTTCACAATTTTAACCAATATTAAATTATATAAGATATACATTCTGAACAAGCAAACTTTATAAATCAATAACTGCACCATTACTCCTGGAACAGCGGTCACATATTATGTAAAGTGTTTTTTTCCAAAAACTATTGGCCAATCTTTACCAATCTTTGGAATTGTGGCTGTTTTGCTCATCTCTACTCATAAGTTACTCCTTTTTATAATTTACTGTGTAATATACAATGCAAGCTACCTCATACAATAAAAATTTGAGACTTTATGTATAAAATGACCACGTAATTTAGACAAAGATCTATAAATGATCCATAATTAGCTAATTCTTGAAATGCTTTAATTATCTTCTTAATTATATATAATGACATCAGATGACTTTGTGATAATGCTGACCTAGTAGTAGCTTAATCCTTCACATTTAACATGGAACATGCAGGCAATCTTACACACATTCCTTCACACACACGGAATAACATCAGAAATGCCAGTATGTAGGCTAACTGCCTTTTCTTGCGTGCTAAGAACAAAAACGGAACATGACAAATACTCCCTGAATACCCAGCCTTTAAATATGTACGAGCCATACGCACGCAGATGCAAGTTACAATATAAAACTGCATTCATTATTCTAATCACAGTTAGATATAGACAAACATTTAAGGCCTTGTAACTATAGGGTATGGCTGGGAAATACAGAAAACAAATCGATATCTAAAAATAAATTATCTGCGTTAACCAGAATTCTGATTTAATCTAACGTTCTTGTGATTTTAAAGGCACTGTAATCTTGGAGTTCTGCATAATAGGAAATATGAACTACTGTACAGTAAGATACATTGTCACAGTCATTTATTTAAAAAATGCAATGTCTTATTGTATTTATATTTTAATAAGTATTTATATATTTTATTTCACAGCCAGTTGAGATATCCATCAGTAGAAATATTTAAGGCAGAGTCTTGTTATGAAGAGAGATGAAGATTTATGGAGTGCAAAAGAAAGAGTGTCAGGTCATATGGGTTGTGGTTGGGAAGAAGAAGGAAGCAGACATTGTTAGTGGTTTTGTTCTTATAATAACGGAATATTTATATAGCGCCCTTCTTTTATGGATTACAGAAGTGTATCGCTCTATCTACGGTATTAGAATGTGCAGTAAAGTTCATTTTTTCGTTGTACTGGAGCAACTTTTGCTAGTACAAATATATGTTTTAACACTTTTTGGTGCATTTTAGCAATTTTAGATAATTGTTTTTCTACTTGAAACTGTACATTCCCTGTAATCCACTTATTCATTGTTTGTTTATTTGTTTATTCCCACATAGCATCTAAGCTTTGATACCTACTTCCTGCATTTTTCATTGTTGCTTTCTCGTTACGTTATATGAAGCATATACATGTTTGTATGTATGGAGGACCTGACTATTGCACCACCATAGAAGCACCTGGAACAGTAGTCACATATTGCTTAAGGTGCCAATTAAAAACAGTCACACATAAAATCACCCTCCCATAATTGTAAATTAGTTTTGGATACATTGAAAGGTGTTTCTAAATATTCTGTGCAGAAGATACCTAGAGAGACATCTGGCAAGGGATAAGCAGACTTTTTTATTTATTGCTTTACAAAAACACCTTTAGGGTAAATATATTCTTATTTTATTGTATAATATATTAGCATTGGCATTGTAGTATACAGTATGTCGATTAGTTTTTTTCACTAACACTATTGTGTCCTTTTATGTTATTCATTTAACTGAACAATTATATCGCAGCAAGAGTTTCAAAAACATTGGTTAGCCAGTTACGTCTGTGTATGTAAAAGAATGTCAATATATATATATATATATATATATATATATATAAATATAGATATATATATATAGATATATATATATATATAGTGAAGGATAAAAAAAACACAACAGGCCTTTAAACATTCTGGAGAAGTGTTATTAAAGAAAAAAATCAATGATAAATACTGAACATTGTCATTTAAATCTAAAATGAATTCGCATTGAATGAATATGTTGAATAAAATAGCAATTTGGGTCAATATATAGTGAATATAAAAATGATCTTTTGGTGTGAAAGATAGTAGAGGAATAATTTTGATGAAAATTTATTTGTTATAGTCATTTTGGCGCGCGTAGGTTCCTTGGTCGGGAATATTACCATGGGCGACAAGAAATTGGAGTGACAAAGTCAATTAGATAGTTGTCATTAATTATTAGGGGAATAACCTATGAGCATATCAGAAAAAGATGACTTTGCAGGAAATTATTAAGTGAATCCATCTCAAACAGGGATTAACCGAATGAATAGTGATTGGACATGTCAAAACATGCCAAACATCACTGTTGCCTTTCCGGGGTACACAGAAAGAAAAATCCTTTTGTTTTGTCTATTGATGGATTAGCCTTTTGTCTCACTTCACATTGCAATGATATTCAGTATTTTTTGAATTGTATTGTCTAAACTGCTAAGTCTGTGAGGTTTTATGGTTTTATACTTTTAGCCATTTGTATTAGTTTATATTTTGAGAATGATATTCAGCCAAACACAAAATTACCACCATGGCGGAGGTTTGGCACAGTCTATATTATTATAGCAAGTAAGTTTTATTTATATAGCGCAATTTCTCCAACAGGAATCAAGGTCCTTATATGTTTAGCTCTGGATGATTCTGTAGACATTTTGGGATTGTAGACCCTGTATGTAGTCTTATTTTGAGTCACAAAAATGGAAATAATGGACAAAGAGTTCTAGGATGGAATGGAATGTTTGGCAGCAGTGCGGAATGCTGGCGAACTCAGACATTTTTTTAAAGGGGCAATCAGTTATTTTAAAAATTGTCGGAGTGGACAGGCATCCAGCAATGCAGCCAAAGTAGGGCCAAATTACATTCCGCCCCCTATATCTAGAGCACAATCCAAGTTGCCTTCAGGCAATTCCCACCATTATCAGATTTTCCTTTATGATCCAACATGGAAGTGTTCCGAAACAGAGGTCTGATAGCCAATACTGGCTTATAAGTTTAGCCATGTTATTGGGCAGAAGTACTGAGAGTGATAAAGTGGAGAGAGATAAACGCTCAAACAATCAGCCCCTAACTGTCATTTTTTCAAACACAGCCAGTAACATGACAGGACCTAAGTGGTTGATGGTTTAACTTTTGAAGGCTTATTGCATCACTCCATATATACTGTATATTTAGCACATTTTTTTGCATATTCAAAATTCTATCTTTACTCTAGAATTTAGTATTGTTGTTGTTATTATTATTATTATTATTAATATTATTATACAGTGAATTAGAATACACTTTTTCTTTTGGAAGTTTTTATCTTCTTTGTTTAGTGACATCAAAGTGGAATTAACAGGCCAACATGTGGTTTAAAGCTAATTTTAAGATTGAGAAGCAATGGACTTCAATTAATTAAGCGATCTTGGTATCTCTAAGTTATTATGGACATGTACAGTATATAATTTACAGTATTGCTCTGTGCTCCGGAGTTACCCATTATAGGGTAATAGCATCAGTGTTTCCTTGCCACTATGAGCTGCTGTTTTTAGTTATGGCCTCTATTTGCTATTGAGTCAAGAGTTGTAGCATTTGTAGAAATGACTTAATAATGATAATGATTTAATAAGAGTAATCTATGGTCATTTTATATTTTATTAGAGTTTGTCAACAAATACAATGTCTGACTAAGGCAAACATTCATTCCAACCATTGTGCCTAATTTATAAATATCTGATTAAAGTCGGTAAATTGGTTAAACAAATCTGAAGGTCATTATGGGCTTTTTGGTGATGTCACTGGCCATTTAAGGCGCCAACTTTTTCCTACCAGAGATTCTTTGGCAGACGAATTCCTGTAGTTTGTCCAGGAAACAGTGTAATGTCAAACTATGGGATCTTTTGATCACATAAGAACGCCATGATTTTCAGATCGGAAAATTGCTTCATTCTAAAATGCCTGTGTGACATTGTGCTTTGAAGTATAATAATATAATAATTACAAGCTTTCAAAGCCCTATGATCATTTTAACGTTAGGTAACTGTCTAGTGAAGTGAAAGAATCATTTAAGGCACTTAATGGTTTTACTTTCTGCAAAACGAAAATATTCCAATATTCAGGGAATATTCAACAATTTATGGGAATTTGGTAAAATCTATAGGAAAACAAATTCACAGGTTTTTTTTTTTTCAAATATGAGTGTACATCCCACATCAATTAGTTTGACACAAATATATATCGGGTTTTTTTTTCTGCTTGTGTAGTATATATATATATATATATATATATATATATATATATATTTGAATTGTAACCTTTTCAGTGATTCGGTCACATTTAGGCCCTTTTTCAGATAAGATTGCAGTACAAATTTGTTTGGAAAATGGGCAAAACCATGTGCACTGCAGGTGGGGCAGATGTAACATGTGCAGAGAGAGTTACATTTGGGTGGGGTGTGTTGAAACTGAAATCCAAATTGCATTGTAAAAATAATGCAGCCAGTGTTTACCCTGCACAGAAAAAGAATATCACCCACATCTAACTCTTTCTGCACATGTTACATCTGCCCCACCTGCAGTGCACATGGTTTTGCCCATTTTCCAAACAAATTTGTACTGCGATCAAGGCATTGGTTTTGTATTTATTTGATTACAGAAGCTGTCAGGAATGAATAATCTTGTCTACAAACATTTAAAGCATTTACCTTCACAGTTTGTTTAAAATTAATTTCTATGGATTTTGTGCTTACACTGAATAATACATGCAATATTTAATAATGCAGTATGTTCAGTAGTGTTTAGCAAGGCAAGCATAAGAGCGGGTGCAAACACATAGCAACAGTTTTATCAAATAGGATGATGCCATATATTTGAATGCAAATTTAGCAGTATTGAACAATCATTTCTATTTTCTGCTAGTTGATATATGCAGAAAAACAGAAGACATATGCCAATGTTCAATTATAGAGCATTGCAGTGTATATGGATCCAAAAAGAGAACATACTGTCATTGATTTTTATGCTTATTTCCTATTAGTAGAATCCTGTAAATAACATACACAATAAACCATGAAGCATTCATTCATATTTTGATCAAAACACTTAAGCCCGTAATCGTATTAAGTGGGTTTTAGAAATTTCTGATCTGATGCATTTAAAAAATGACTGATTTTACTGGTTACTGGCTATCTATTCAATATTATTACCCATTTAAATCAAAACAAAGATTTGAGGTCTTTGAAAATTTCTGCGCATTAACCCCTTCCCGACATTTGACGAACATTTACGTCATGGTCGGGATGTACTTCCCGACACATGACGTAAATGTACGTCATGACTTGTAACTGTCACCGCGTCTATAGACGCGGTGACAGAGGGACGATGTCTGCTGTCCCTGACAGCAGACATCTTCCCTCATTGCCCAGGGGGGGCAGCGATGCCCCCCGCCATCGGCGATTGCTGCGATTGGCTGTTCAAACGTGAACAGCCAAAAGCAGCGTTTACTGTGTTATGTGTCAAAATTTTGACTCTGCTGCCCCCTAGTGCCCAAAAAAATTAAAGGAGGTTGAAATAATGATGTAATAATAAAGTTTAGATATGGTCTATGTTAGTTATTAACTATTTTGAGTGGTATGATTATTTGTCTCACAAGCAGAAAATTTAACAATTTTTTTACGACATTTTGGTATTTTTCACAAAAAAAAAAAACTGTATCGACCAAAATTTACCACTAATTTAAAGTACAATGTGTCACGAGAAAACAATCTCAAAATCACTGGGATAAGTAAAAGCAAAAAAAAGTTATCCCCACTTAAGTGATACATGTCAGATTTGAAAAAAAGGCCTGTCAGGAAGGCAAAAACAGGCTGCGTCGGTAAGGGGTTAAATTTTGGCCTTAGGCTTAAACGTGGTAAGAAATTGTTTAAAACACACACATATGGGCTCTAGTATTGGCTGGCTAAACAACAGTTAAGACTAGAGAGGTGCACCGGCCACTTTTCGGGTTTTGGGTTTTGGGTTCTGATTACCTTGAGGTTTTGGGTTCTAATGGGTTTTGCCAAAACACCTCCTAAGTGTTTTGTGTTTGGATTTCTTGGGTTTTGGGTTCTGATTTTTTTGTTAAAAAAGCATAAAAACTGCTAAAATCGCAGAATTTTTTATTTGTTTTGCTCCTACGCTATATTAACCTCAATAACATTCATTTCCACTCATTTACAGTCTATTCTGAACAGCTCACACCTTACAATATTGTTTTTAGGGCAAAAGGTTGCACCGAGGTAGCTGGATAACTATGATAAGCCACACAAGTGTGCGGCACAAACACTAGACTGATATGGCACACTTAGCATACCCTCTAGGCTGATACTGCACACCTAGAATTACCCCTGGACTGATATAGCACAGGTAGCATCACCCCTGGACTGATACGGCACATTTAGCATCACCCCTGGACTGATATGGCACACTTAGCATCCCCCTAGTCTGATACGGCACACCTAGCATCACCCCTGGACTGATATGGCACAGGTAGCATCACCCCTGGACTGATACGGCACATTTAGCATCACCCATGGACTGATATGGCACACTTAGCATCTCCCCTAGTCTGATACGGCACACCTAGCATCACCCCTGGACTGATATGGCACGCTTAGCATCACCCCTGGACTGATATGGCACAGGTAGCATCACTCCTGGACTGATACGGCACATTTAGCATCACCCCTGGACTGATATGGCACACTTAGCATCCCCCCTAGTCTAAAACGGCACACCTAGCATCACCCCTGGACTGATATGGCGTGCTTAGCATCACCCCTGGACTGATACGGCACACCTAGCATCTCCCCTGGACTGATATGGCACGCTTAGCATCACCCCTGGAATAATACAGCACACTTGGCAGCACCCCATGAATTATACGGCAGACTTGGCTTACCCCAGGAATTATACAGCACAGATGGTGGCACCCCTGACCTGATACAGCACACATGGAATTATACGGCACAGATGGCGGCACCCCTGGACTGTTACGGCACACATGGCGGCAGGCATGGAATTATACGGCAGACAAATTCCTGCAGTAAAAATAAAAATGTGTATTCTTTTAATTATAAAAAAGAGCAGCACACCTTACTTAGCAACAGCCCATGAATTATACAGCACTCTTGGCTCACTCCTGGACTACAGCGCATTTAACAGCCCTTGCAGTAAAAAGAAAAAAAACACCTTAATTTTATTTTCATTAAAAAAAAAGGGCAGCTCCCCTTGTCTGATATGGGACACATGGGGCACTCCTGGAATTATACGGCACACATGCGGGCACCCCAGGACTGATACAGGACACATGGGGGGCACCCCTGGACAAATACAGCACACATGTGGGCACCCCTGGATGGATACAGTACACATGTGGGCACCCCTGGACTGATAGTACTGGTAGCCAGTGGAAACAGCAGATTGGAATTATAGGTACTCTTTACCTAGCACGGCGCCCACGATTTTGATTGTGGGCATCGCAGGTAAAAAAATCGCGGGCATCGCGGCCATTGAATGCACTAAAAATCGGGTGCGACGCGACCGACGCGATGCCCGCGATTTCCCATAGGGTTCAATGTTAAATTTCTCAATTGACCCGATTTTACTGTTCAATGCCTCAATTGACCCGATTTTTCCATAGGAATCAATGTTAAATGGCCCACAGAGGCCAAATAGGCACCCTAAAGTGTGAAATGGCCCCCACAATTGTTAACGCCACCCCACGATCAACATGAACCCGAAGCGTGGCGAGCGCAGCGGTACGCGTCCTACGACCTTTTCATACCCCCACTATCCACGTCGGCGTGGAGTTGAGAATAGAATAGTGTGGCGAGCGCAGCGAGCCCGAAGCGTGGCGAGCGCAGCGAGCCCCGCGAGGGGACGCGGATACCTTCACAGGTAAACGCGTCCCTTCGCGGGCTTCACAGGTATCCGCGTCCCCTCGCCACGCTTCGGGCTCGGTGGCTCGCTGCGCTCGCCACACTATTCTATTCTCAACTCCACGCCGACGTGGATAGTGGGGGTATGAAAAGGTCGTAGGACATGTACCGCTGTGCTCGCCACGCTTCGGGTTCACGTTGATCGTGGGGTGGCGTTAACAATTTGGGGGACCATTTCACACTTTAGGGTGCCTATTTGGCCTCTGTGGGCCATTTAACATTGTTTCCTATGGAAAAATCGGGTCAATTGAGGCATTGAACAGAAAAATCGGGTCAATTGAGACATTTAACATTGTTCCCTATGGGAAATCGCGGGCATCGCGTCGGTCGCGTCGCACCCGATTTTTTAGTGCATTCAATGCCCGCGATGGCCGCGATGGGCGCCGTGCTAGGTAAAGAGTACCGAATTATATACTGCAATAAATACTGGTAGCCAGTGGCAACAGACTGGAATTATATACTGCGATAAATACTGGTAGCCAGTGGAAACAGCAGACTGGATTTTTATATATTGTGATAAATAATACTGGTAGCCAGCGGCAACAGCAGACTGGAATTATATACTGCGATAAATACTGGTAGCCAGTGGCAACAGCAGACTAGAATTATATACTGCAATAAATAAAATACTGGTAGCCACTGCCAGTGGCAACAGCAAACTGGAATTATATACTGCGATAAATACTGGTAGCCAGTGGCAACAGCAGACTAGATTTATATACTGCAATAAATAAAATACTGGTAGCCACTGCCAGTGGCAACAGCAAACTGGAATTATATACTGTGATAGGTACTGGTAGCCAAGGGCAACAGCACACTGGCATTATATACTGCAATAGGTACTGGTAGGCACTAGCCAGTGGCAACAGCAGAGAGCAGACTGCAGCAGACACTAGGCAGTGCAGGGCAGGCAGTGGCATTAGCAGCACCAGTGGACTATCACACTGTGACTGACTATACAGGAGCAGACTCAGCAGAGGCAGGCACCAGCACAAAGGAGAGACAGAACACAGCACCAGTCATCCTTGCAATGGTGATGTCTTGATCACTGAGCAGTACACAGCAGCACAGGCCCCAGCAGAGACCACACACAGCAGCAGCACACCCTTCCCTACCCTTCTCTGAGATTGGAGTGAAGATGGCGGCGCGAGGTTGCGGAATTTAAGGGTTCCGTGATCTCGCGAGAATCCGACGCCGGGCGATGACGTTTTGCCCGTGCGCCCGGATTCCAGTCAGGCGGGAAGCGCCGAGCACTGCTCGTATCCGGGCCCGGATTGATGACGTCCGTGCTGGCTCGGATTTGGGGAATCCGAGCCCGCACATCTCTAGTTAAGACTATACTAGCCAAAATTTGCAAGCAAAAAAAATAATTTGCATGTGCATACAAATTAAAATGTATGATATCGGTACAAAAAAGTCAAAAAATTTCCTCAAAAATCTGTTTTTTTGTCTACTATTGTAAACTGTTCTGCCTTTCATAGCAAATATACATTCATAAAATAGTTCATTGACAATCTGGTTTTAGCGTACAGGAGTTAAATAAAAATTTATGATATAACAGTGTTGACTTTTCTGAAATGATATGTGTGTCAAATCAAATGATTTCACTTGTTTCTCAAATTTGGTGAAAATCAATAAAACTTTGAGTAATGATCCAATAAGCAATTAAACAATTCAAAACATTTTGAACAGTACCTCAGTAACATGATCACGTGTTGAATCTCAAACAAACATCTAGGGTGAGATGTAATAGGACGAGAGATTCAGAAAGTGAGAGATTTGGTAAGAAATCTCCAGGTTTTTTAAAGCGGCAATCATTTACACTGCAAAATCAAACTGGTTTTACAGTGTAAATGATTACCGCTTTAAAAAAAAAAATGGAGATTTCTTACCAAATCTCTCATCCTAGTAAATCTCACCCCTAATGTTTGTGTGCACACAGAGACGCATTGTGTGTCTTCTTTTAGTGTGTTAATTACCAGTTTTTCACTTGGTTCTTTGACCACATGTAATACGCACTACTCTGGGATAATTCTTACCAACCATATTTAAGATATATCTGGTTGCAATATTAAAATGAAAAATGCAACTGCTACCAATAATAAAAAGCTTAAATAGATGTGATGCCAATAACAATAGGCCAACATCATCCAGTGCCTTTAATAATGTTAGAAACTATATACATGACATTTAGGAGCTCATTGGTTGGTGCACCATTTAAATAGCTAACACGAGTTGATAAATGTTTCCCATATCTGATCCAACAGTAATATACTGAGCAATATCTGGTCCTAGCAATGCCAAGCCAGTGCATATTTTAAGGCTCACATGGGCCTGCTGAGTATGACCAGTGTGGAGGTGTATGATCACTGCTGTGGGGTGTGACCAGTGATGTGGGTGTGGCCTGAACAGGGGGCGTGGCCTATAGATAGCAGTATGGAGGGCATAGCTAGCAGCTTACCTTTGTTTTATAAGCCAACATGTGCCGACAGGCGGTATGTCATGCCCTACCATCCACTAGGGCAGGCCTGGCCAACCTGTGGCTGTTGTGAAACTACAAATCCCAGGATGCCTTGCCACAGTTTTAACACTACCTTATAGGAAAACTGTGGCAAGGGATGATGGGATTTGTAGTTTCACAACATCTGGAGAGCCTCAGGTTGGCCAGGCCTGCACTAGGGTGTGGTGGGAGAATAAAATATTGTGTCGAGCATAGTGAGGCACCGTGACTGAAGTATGGCGAGAGTAGCGAGCCACGCGAGGGGACGCAGTGCTACAGTTCGGTGTCTATGTCGACACGACATGTGCTGACAGGCGGTATTTCATGCCCTACCACCCACTAAGGCATGGCGGGAGTATAAAATAGTGTGCCGAGCGTAGCGAGGCACGGTGCCGTGCCCGAAGCATGGCAAGCGCAGTACTGCAATGATTTGTATAAAAGTGTCAGTATGGAAATAAATAGTACAGTTATAGCTTACATGGCCTGTGCTTAATAATTTATAATCACATATAATAATGTATTAAAAAAATACAAACAGTATAAATCATTCAACATAAACTAGCTAAATAAATATGCTATAGGGCTGCCAATTAAGATACCAGATCTATATGATATATATAACCCTATAATTGAATAAAAGGCTTAAGCCAGAAGTACGCTTTTGAGGAAAGATACTATTTCACACAGCGTGTAACAAAAGTATAAACATTTATTAATATCAGCTAACACATATTACTCACATTGTATATAAAACATTATTAATATTGTATACCAAAAATTGGTTGTGGCTTTATATAAGTTTGCAATTTTGAGGGATAATAGACACCCAGAATATTCCACATTTGGAAGGATGCCTGTTCCTATTAAAGGACTTGTATTTACAGCACTGGCAGTTGTGGAGACATAATAGAGCATTACGGACGGACGGTGTAATGGTTAGCATTACTGCCTCACAGCACTGAGGTCATGGATTCTATTCCCACCATGGCCCTTAAGCTGTGTGGAGTTTGTATATTCTCCCCGTACTTGCATGGGTTTCCTCCGGGGTACTCCAGTTTCTTCCCACAATCCAACAAATTAACCCTAGAATGTCTTTGTGTGTGTGTACATATGGTAGGGAATATAGAATGTAAGCTCCACTGGGGCAGGGACAGATGTGAATGTTCAAATATTCTCTGTAAAGCGCTGCGGAATCTGTATGCGCTATATAAGAAACTGTTAATAAATAATAATATGGACAGTTTTGTATAACCACTCACGGTTCACGGGATAAGTCCTGCACTGTTGGTAGTGCAGCCAAAGGATGACCCTTTGAAATGTTGACAGCTGTTGGTTGTCCTGTGCTGGCAATAAGCTGCTCCGGTGTTAAAGTGTCCAAAATTCCTGGTTCAGGTATCCATAATTCTTTGGTAATCCACAGTGAATGGTGGAAGGGGAGCGGGGTACTCTGCACTGAAGCGTTTCGCTGAAGGGTAATCACCTTTGAAAAAGCTGAATTGCAGGGAATGTTTCTTCCCATTAACACCGCAAAGTATTATAAACTGAAAAGTACCTGGACCCCACGCAAAAGTTATTGGTATCTGAAAGTATGGCTGTTTGCATTAGGTTACTGGGATACGGTCACCTTGTCAACAAGCATTAGGTCAACAATACTAGGTCAACATGCAGGAAGGTCAACATGACTGAAGGTCGACATGGGTTAGGTCAACAGAGTCAACCCAAGCATTGAGTCGACATGGGGAAGGTTGACAGTCAAAAGGTCGACATGAGATTTTTCTAAAAAAAAATTGGAACTGACATGTGCCAACAGGCGATATTTCATAGAAACATAGAATTTGACGGCAGATAAGAAGCATTTGGCCCATCTAGTCTGCCCCTTTTTTATCCTTAAGGTACTGTAATCTCAACCCTTTTTGATCCTTATTTCTTTGTAAGGATATTTATAAGCCTATCCTAAGCATGTTTAAATTGTTGTACGGTCTTAGCCTCTACCACCTCTGATGGGAGGCTATTCCACTTATCCACTACCCTTTCTGTGAAGTAATTATTTCTAACATTTCCCCTGAACCTACCTCCCTCTAGCTTCAGTGCATGTCCTCGTGTTCTATTACTTCTTTTCCTTCGAAGAAAATTTCCATCCTGTACTATGTTAAAACCCTTCATATATTTGAATATTTCTATCATGTCCCCCCTTTCCCTTCTCTGCTCCAAACTATACATATTAAGATCTTTTAGTCTTTCCAGGTAATTGATTTACCGGGAAAGACTATTTGATTTACCCCTTCTGGTGTGTCTACTCTGTTGCATATCTTTGTGTCATCTGCAAAAAGGCATACTTTCCCTTCAATACCATTTGCAATGTCACTAACAAAGATATAAAGATATTTCATTCCCTACCACCCACTAGGGCACGGTGGGAGAATAAAATAGTGTGCCGAGCGTAGCGAGTCACCGTGCCCGAAGCATCGCGAGTGCAGCGACGTGGTGTTATGTTTGGGGACGTGGTGCTATGTTTCAGTGTCCATGTCGACGGTGTCTACATTCAGGATAAAAACCCATGAAAAAACCCATGTTGACTTTTTGATTGGCGATCTTCCCCATGTCAACCTAATGCCTCTGTCGACCTAACCCATGTTGACCTTCCTGCATGTCAACTTTCAGTCATGTCAACCTTCATGCATGAAAATTGGTAAAAAGCCTCTGTCCCAGTTCACCAAAAAAAGCTATTGTTTTAACCAAAGATTTCTTTAGGTGCGGTTCATGTTTGGGGTGTAAATGCATCACAAATAATTTTGGAACCAAACTCACAGAACTTATTATAAATGGGCAGAAGGGCAATATTGCAGATTTTTTAACATGTCATTCAGTTAATATAATATATATTATCCAATGTACATGTGAGAAATTTTATGTAGGTCGCACGATTAGATCCTTAAAAATAAGACTTGGAGAGCATCTACGTAATATTAAAAAAGGCCTTATAACCCATGCACTTTCAGTGCACTTTAAAGAAAAACATAACTGTGACCCCAAACATATAAAAAATTAAACAGCACTTAAGAAAATGAATATTGGGGAGAGAGGGGGCAGTATCACTACCAAATTGGCTAAAAGCGAGATGAATATGATATACAGTACCAATACAAAACACTTATACCAAATGGTCTTAATAAATACTGCGAATTGAAGTGGTTTTTATAGGCTTTCTGTATGTTCCTACCTGTTTTTTACAAAAAGTATCAATTTCTCCGACAGTTCATAAAAAGTTTTTATGGGATTTTTATATGGATTTTAGCCATTTTTTATTCATATAGGTTTTTTTTTAACTTTTTTAACATCATTCGTTATTGTGTACTAATCATATGTATTTTCTATTTGTATAAAAAACGCATTGTGGACCTTTTAACGGGACTTGAGGCACAGATCCCAAAAGAACGGAGAATCTGTGCATAGGACTGCGCACCGCCGCTTCCGGTAAAATGGCGGTGGAACGCAGAGGACTTCCAGCCACGTGACAATGGAACACACTCCACTTCTGGTAATACGGCACTGGACTTCTGGGTGCGGAAATCGGCGGCACAATCACAAACAGCGAGTGGAGCTGCTGGCATCACATAATATATGGAATAACAAGTCCAGTATTTACTGCCTAGGAATATAGGGGAAATAGGAGTAGTAATTCTGTGTCTGGAAATAGGAGTTACCTAATCAGTATTGTAAAAGGGTATAAATACCCTTATGGGGGGAACTTGTCTCTATGCCTTGACAAGCCTAATGTTTGTCGAACTAGTTACTGTCTATCCTATGATCCATACCTGGGTTACTGTTGCTGCAGAAATTCAGCTTTAATAATAAACAACCTCAGCATATATATAATGATATGATATTTCAGATACTTGAAAATAGCAAAACGGAATCACCAATGCGTTTCGTCCCTTCCTGGGACTTTATCAGGGGTTTGCTAGAGTTTAACAATATATAAGAAATATGAAAACATATTACAATTATGGAATTTTCAAGTTTTACAATATATAACAATAGAAACATACAGTACATACAAATAATTAATAAGGCATTTCTATGACAATAATGGTTTCTATACAGACTTCAAGTTTATATGCTAATACCATGACTGATTCGGCATTAAGATCATAGTATAATAAGAACAGTACAATTACTATGGAGAGAGGAACAGGTCAACAGAAATAAAAAAGGAAGAAAAAAGACAACGGAGTAACATATTGGTACGGTAATTGTATTGTTATCTTAATTATGCAATTAAAGCATATAGATGGAAGGATCCTTTGGGAGGGAAAAGCTGCAAATAACGGGTGTGGTATGTTGATATTGTCAAGGTGCCGATTATTGTGAATGGTGACAGCGAGTACGTCCACAATGCTATTTTAGCCTAGATCTAACTATAAGTCTATCAAACTCCGCCATTACAGTCTAGGATTTAAGGATATCAAAGCTTGAGTCCAAGTGGTTAAATTAAATTGACTAAGGTACTAATTAAGTCAACTGTATTCAAGCATGGATATCCCTAAAACCTGGATTGTAATAGAGGAGTTTGGGAAACTTTGCCCTAAGCTGACCCAACACTCAATTGAAGTCTAATTTCACCCTAATTTCAGCCTAACATAATATGCCCATGATAACTCATGGGCATATTATCAGAGGAGGCCCATGTGCAGTCTCCTCCATGAAGGCCGCCTCCTCTTTGGCTGGCAGTGCAGTAGAGTCTGAGCAGTAGGGGCACAGACTCTATTGCGCATGCACTGGTCTCTGGAAGAAATGATGAGGTGACTTTTTCTGGAGATTTCCTTGAGTCATGCACATAACACCTCAAAAATGACCACCACAATCCTTGTGCCAATAATTTGAGGAGAGGTGCTGCCACCAATTGGTGACTCTGGAGAAGTGAGTATTGATAAATGTGTACAGGGGTGTGGGCCCCCCATGAGTCAGGGGCCCTTGTGCACACCCTGGATCCATTATTGATATGCCACTGCCGTAACCCTATATTCAGCTTGTGGATATAACTATAGGGCTATATCCATGTTGCATAGGGTGCCATTGCTATGGGGCCCAGATTATTAAATTGCATAAAAATTCCCAGATTTGCCTGCTAAGCAATTGGGTGCAATCTATTGACAGTCTGTATTGTGTTATATTACATTTTATAAGTGAGAGGTGTATGTAGTTAATTTTATAATGGTATGGGGGAACTGTTATTTGGCATCATTTGAACTGGAGGCCACTGTAATGTGGCACAATATGTACTGGAGGGCACTTTAATGTGTCATAATCTTAACTGCTCAGTGTAATGTGGAGGGCCAGTGCCATGTAGGCGGGTGTGTACATCCATACCACTATCAGCTCCAAAGTTTCCCTAAATGCGTAAAATAGAAAAAAATTCCATAATTTTGTGAGAAAACTACAAATACATCAATTAATTCATATATTACAATTAATACTTAGAATTTATGGCCAGCTAAGCCAGACAGGCAGCTGGTTATCATCATTTTGCCGCAATAATGGGTCTATATTATGTGGCGGCCTGGTTCAGTAGCTCCCTTGTTCCCATTAATCAGGCCTTGTGCCCTAGACATATCTAATGCCGATAACATGTATAACATGTGTATAAACCACTCCTGTGCTAAACACCCACTGCCTGACAAATACAATTGACAATCTATTTATCAATCACTGGGAATAATTTTATAATAACAGATTATGGGGGTATTCAATCCCATCAGTCAGTATCCCAAGCGGTTTTCGTTTGATCCGACACTAACTCGACAGTTGGAATTCAACGTTTTGGCTGTCAAGTGTCGGAAAGTCTGTGGATCGGCAAAATTGGCCGCCAGTTGTTAAAAAATGGCCGTTAATTCGACAATCTACGTCCGTTTCTGACATAACAGATCCGACTTTAAAAAAAGTCGGATCTGATTCCCTTCAATGCTGTCATAAATGGCAGCATTGAATAGTTGACTGCCGATACTTCCCCTGTCGGGAAATGACAGCACATATTGAATACCCCCCTATATATATATATATATATATGCACAGTACATACACAATTTAGGCTCTATCATTCCATACCTTTAGTGTTCATCTCTTTGTTAAATTCTTCTTTTGAATGAGAATGGCATATTAAGAACTGGACCCTACAGAAGACAGGTAGAGCATAGTCATGAAAAGCACAATATACTCTACAGAACTGTCCAAACAAATATGTCAATGTTTACATTAATCTGACACGATGAGGTCGAGAAACAGGATTGTCTACAAGACATAACTGACATCACCTCCGTTTGCCTTCCTGTATTAGACATAGCACATGCAATAAATGCCCAATACGCAGTATATTTGATAAATGATCGAATTCGGACACGGTAAAAGCATCAGTTATTCCATCCAAGGGAAGGCCCATACATTTGCTGCATGAAAAAGTAAAGAAGTTCTGCTGAATTCCAATTACCAGCTGCAGAGGCTGAGTACCCAGAATAAGGCTGACTACAAGCCACTTTCAATGCAAGGCATGGCTCAAAATGAGCAGGGAGCGCTCAAGCATACCTAACCGGAGAGGACAGTTCAGGCTTATTATAGAGCCATCGCTGATAATAAAATCTGAATCAAACTGCCGACTGAAACCCACTTGAGAATTTCTGCCTCTTTAATTTTTAAAGTTATGGAAGCACTTGACACAGTGGTAGATCAAATATCACTACTTTGCGTGCAAATACTTACTTAGCAATCCAGTGCGCCCAAAACCCGGCAACAAAAAAAAATTCAGGTGAGAGGCGGTGTAAAGACAGCTAATTACGATGTTCCATTACTGCTCTCTAACTGTCACCATTGGTCCTAAGTGGTCACGGCTGATTAATTTCAATTAGTTTTCACAGGGCTAAAGTTATGACAAATTTATGTTTTGACTGCAGGAAACTGGTACCGATCACGACACTACCAAAACATCAAAACAAAAGGGAGTTGGGCTGTTAACATGCAGACTGCTTAAATCCCAGAACAGAATGCACAGCTTAGTTCAGTTCAGTGGATACATGGATATGTAGCGCTACATATCAGCTAGCTGCATTTAATGCGTGCATTGTCATTCCGTGTTAAAGGGGGGTCTACAATGGTTATGGTTATTGTTATTATTTTTGCAACTCTGTCTATAAATAGCCCCGTCTTGTCAATTGAGCACTGAGTTCTTAGCCCTTCTCTGGGGTATGGAACGATATGTACTGGAGGAACGGTATAAAACACACAATATTTTATTAAACACACACGCTATTGTAAATGATATAGCATTCATGTTGCCTACTAATGCCATCAATTTAGCAATGATTTAGCAATTACTTATTAAAAAAGACTGCCTAAAGAGGAGATTCGAAGTCATATTCCATTTCACTGTCTTGCAGTTTTGTACATTTACCTTTTCATTGCCATGGGGACTGCAGGGACAATGCAGATGTAACAAACCTCTTACAGAGAGAAATATCCCAGTAGCAGCCAATAAGATTTTAGCTATAATTTATCCAGCAGCTTCTATGAAATGACAGCTAGAAGCTTATTGGTTGGTATGGCCAACATGGTATCATGTTGTTTTGTTTTGTCAGTTAAATCAATCTAAGGCCGATTTCAAATTCTTTTATAGTTGTCTTTGGAATAGGGAGGAATAGTCGCACAGGTACCATTCCCTTTGTTATAACCTAAAAATGCTTTCAATATGAATGTAACTAGCTGATGAGCATTTTTTACTCCCTTAGGAGTTGGATTTAGAAAGAACCCTGATTAGTGGGTGGCCACAACTGACTGTCCAGACCACCCAACAGGTCACATGTTCCAGACCACCAAGCAGGTCACATGTTCCAGACCACCAAGCAGGTCACATGTTCCAGATCACCCAGCAGGTGCACAGGGAGCATGTGCCAACTGTAACATTTTCCAGAGCACAATGGTGATGCGCTGTACATGACAGGTGGATGTTTCATCACATAACTCAGAAACAAAGCAACCTATTAAAACACCAATATTTTTTCTGCAAGTTCACAATCAAGACCTTTAATTTGGTATATGATATATATTTGACATATATGATATGATACACTCAGGCAACAGTCTCCTAGAAATACGATAATCATAAAAGTCTTCCTTATACTGCTAATATATAGATACATGGGACTGTGACTGTGTTTATAACCAGTGATACAAAGATAGGTTATTTTATAAAATGTTAATACAGTATTCAGGTGTTACTATAGTAACAGATATATCAGTGACTGAGCGCTGATAATAGGCCTTTTCTACATATAACAACAGCAGAATTATTTACTGTTGTGATTGGGGGATAAAAGGGGGACATTTACCAAAATGGATTCGTAGAAAAAAGGTGTATTCGTAGGGAGAAATACACCTTTTTTTTACGAATTTGTATTTTCGGGATTTACAATCCCAAAAATACAACAATTCGTAGTCCTAAAGATGGAACATTCGTATTTGTAGTTACAAATACGAATGTCTACACCATCGATAGAATACGACAGAAATCACCATTCAAAAGAATGGTGGTTTCTGATTTACTAAGCAGCCGTACTGATAATACGGCTGCTTAGTGGTGTGAAACACCCACGCAAATACGACAGGAAAATAGAACACCATTTTCCTGTTCTATTTGCGTTTTAGCCTGCACGGATCAGTCAGATCCGTGCAGGCTTCAGTGAAAAAAAATAGAAAAATAAATAAATAAATAAAAAAACCGGCGTGGGGTCCCCCCCACAGCCGAAACCAGCACCAGGCTGAAGGAGCCGGGGCCGGTAATTAAAAATCAGGGAACCCGACAAATAGGGGTTCCCCGATTTTTAACAACCAGCCCCAGGCTCCAGGTCCGGGGCTGGTTCCCAAAATATGGGGGACAAAATGAGTAGGGGTCCCCCGTATTTTAAGAACCAGCCCCAGGCACAACCAGCCGGCAGGGTAATGTCACAGCCGGGGGACACTTATAATATAAGGTCCCGCGGCCAAAACATTCTCCCTACCGACCAGTCAGCCTGGCCAGGGGCCCTGGGGGAGTGGGGACCCCCCCAATGAAGGGGTCCCCCCCCTCCAGGACTTACCTGACCAGGCTGAAGCCTGGTGCTGTCCTCGATGCCCCTGGGCGGTGGGCATCGAGCTGATAAATGGTGTAAAAAAAAGATGAACCTATTGTTTTTTACTGTGGCACTACAAGTGCCAGCAAGCCTCCCCAGCAAGCTGGGACTTGGAGAACCACAAGTCCCAGCCTGCTGGGCATTAAAGGGCCCGCTGGCACTTGTAGTTCTACAGTTAAAAAAATAGTGCACAAAACACACTGACACACTTTTAAAATAAAACTTTATTACACACAAAGCCCACACATACTAATACTTACCTATCTTCTTCCCATAGGTCGCCCTGGTCCTGTGTCGGCGTCTTCTGGTCCTGTGTCGTCTTCTTCCTCCATGTCGACCGTCGCTGTCGCCGTCCGGATCCGACGAAATCCATTTGGGAAGCTGTGGAAGGAAACCATACTCACCTGTCCCAGCGCGACGTAGTCCAGGTAAGGGTCTTTGCAAAAAAACAAACCGACACCCCGAAACCAGACCGGACTGACGGAGACGCACGTGTGTTTGTTTACATCGTGCGGCTCCGCCTCCCGAATGCCGCTATTGGCCGCCTTGCGGCCTAGCGGCTCCTGAATGGCCGCTAGGCCGCAAGGCGGCCAATAGCGGCATTCGGGAGGCGGAGCCGCACGATGTAAACAAACACCGTGCGTCTCCGTCGTGTCCGCTTGGATTCGGGTGTCGGTTTGTTTTTTTGCAAAGACCCTTACCTGGACTACGTCGCGCTGGGACAGGTGAGTATGGTTTCCTTCCACAGCTTCCCAAATGGATTTCGTCGGATCCGGACGGCGACAGCGACGGTCGACATGGAGGAAGAAGACGACACAGGACCAGAAGACGCCGACACAGGACCAGGGCGACCTATGGGAAGAAGATAGGTAAGTATTAGTATGTGTGGGCTTTGTGTGTAATAAAGTTTTATTTTAAAAGTGTGTCAGTGTGTTTTGTGCACTATTTTTTTAACTGTAGAACTACAAGTGCCAGCGGGCCCTTTAATGCCCAGCAGGCTGGGACTTGTGGTTCTCCAAGTCCCAGCTTGCTGGGGAGGCTTGCTGGCACTTGTAGTGCCACAGTAAAAAACAATAGGTTCATCTTTTTTTTACACCATTTATCAGCTTGATGCCCACCGCCCAGGGGCATCGAGGACAGCACCAGGCTTCAGCCTGGTCAGGTAAGTCCTGGAGGGGGGGGACCCCTTCATTGGGGGGGTCCCCACTCCCCCAGGGCCCCTGGCCAGGCTGACTGGTCGGTAGGGAGAATGTTTTGGCCGCGGGACCTTATATTATAAGTGTCCCCCGGCTGTGACATTACCCTGCCGGCTGGTTGTGCCTGGGGCTGGTTCTTAAAATACGGGGGACCCCTACTCATTTTGTCCCCCGTATTTTGGGAACCAGCCCCGGACCTGGAGCCTGGGGCTGGTTGTTAAAAATCGGGGAACCCCTATTTGTCGGGTTCCCTGATTTTTAATTACCGGCCCCGGCTCCTTCAGCCTGGTGCTGGTTTCGGCTGTGGGGAGGACCCCACGCCGTTTTTTTTTTTATTTATTTATTTTTTCTATTTTTTTTTACACCTTGCAGCCTGCACGGATCTGACTGATCCGTGCAGACTGCTAGAAATAATTCGTATTAGCAGCCGTATATACGGCCGCTAATACGAATCATTACACCATCGGAGGGTTACAAAGCAGTCGTATATGACTGCTTTGTAACTGATCCTCCGGAACACGACTTTGCATACGACTTAAACAGTCGTATGCAGTCGTAGGGAAAATACCAATACGAAAAACTAGGTTTTTCATATTGGTAAATTTCCCCCTTGGTATCTAAAAACTGTGACTTTTGCATAAATGTAAAATTGTAGCTATGTAATTACACTTATAGAAACATAGAATTTGACGGCAGACAAGAAACACTTGGCCCAACTAGTCTGCCCACTTGGCCCATCTAGTCTGCCACTTCTGCTTCTATTTTAATGGTTATTATTTCTGTAATTCATATTGTAAACTCAATAATCATTGATTCCCACTTGTTGTACCTAAGTCAATTTATTAAAACTACAATATATGATCTCTCTTTTAAGATGCACCGAGCATCATTGAACTACTGTATGGCTGAGGTCTGGATGGATGAGACCATCGTCAGGAGGTGTAAGGAGAAGATGCCAGAGGCCTCTAGTGAGGACAGAAGAACCTTCAGGGCTGTAGGAACAGCAGGAGAGTGGAATGAGCCAAAACCACCTATCAGAGACTGGCTTTTCCTCACCAGGACACCTGCATCAAATGTACTGCCGCAGAGGGAAAAGCATGCATGTGTCATCATTATGTACACAGCGAGGATATAGCAGTGTTACTCTGTCCCACATATGCTGCATTGCTCCATGGCCCCACATACACCTTTATTGCCCCATCTACTGTAAAAGGTATACTGATTATTATGGAAGGACCAGAGCTGGCTTGGGACACAGTGGACAGCTCAGTGGCCAACCACTGGTGCTTAAAGACTGTGACCACCAGTCTGCCAAGAACAGTATGTGGTAACAGACAAGTGACACTGCCTAAAATCACATCCACCTTCAATGCAGGAAGTCTTAGATGAATATCCAGTTTAAATTTTCCATGGCATATAAGATTAGAAGACCCACCAGAGTGCCGCTGTTAACACTATGACATCAGACACAGATTTTCACCTGGGCTCGTGACTTCACCTTGAGGTCTGCTTTGGGCTGATGGTAAGGGTCTGGTGTGATGTTGACTTTATGAGGCCATGGACCCCAGTTGCTAACAAGGCACCATGCATGCTGGTGGTGGATCCATAATGATGCAAGTCGTGTTCATATGGCATGGGCTGTGTAGGCTGATTGATCCGGGCACATCAATGACTGATAACCATTACATTGCAGTGCTTGGAGACCACTTGAAAACCTTCATGGACTTCATGTACCCTGCAAAGTTGGAATATTCCAGCAGGATTATGCACCATGTCATCAGTCCCAAATTGTCCAGAACTGGTTCGGGGAGAATTCTGGAGAGTTCCAATGAATGAGGTGGTCAATAAATTCACCCTTCCTGAACCTAATGAAGAATTTATGGGACGTAGTAGAAAGGTCCACTCGCACTTAACATCCGACCCTTACAAACATCAAGGAACTGTGGGAAGATCCAGACTGCATGGGTCAACATCTCACCAGTGGTCTTCCTTCTGCCTTTGGAATCAATGACATGAGACTATGCACTAGGCACTTCAGTGTATGTCACGTCCTCAGCACAGTGAGTGAATGGCTGGACACTGCAGAATCAGGGATTCAAGGATCGGTTCAGCAATGTGGGAAAACTCATTATCATTACAGTCCGCTGAGCACCTATTGATGGTTGTCTTCAAAAACTTTATGCAAAATGTTGCTACCAAGCTCTTCTCTAGCATACAGCCATGAGTATGAATGTGCAAGGGCTAAGACTCCCATGCTGTAATACCACATGGTGCATCTTACGTGCACCATTCAAATTCGATTATGTCTGAATACAGACAATGCTCAGCACCTGTTACAAACATTATCATTGTAACAGGCTGTCACCTGTTGGAGCTTCTCTGACTAGCTGGGGGAAATTAAAGAGGTAGACTTGTTAATAGAGGCAAATCAGGATATGGGGGTGGCTTATAAGATCTGAAGACAAATATAAGAGTCTGGTTCCACTGTGCCCATGTTAGAGGACAAGGATCTGAGCAAGTGTGTCTCATTGAGAATAAACAAGCCTGTTGCAAATATTTTGCATATACCTGGACAAACCTGATGGCAGAACTGTCAGCCTGAGTTTACTAAGGTTCTGAAAAATGTATGGGACATTTGTGCGTAAGGGTCCATGCAGTAAGATCCTACAAATGGTCTCATAGGCAAACACAGGGGAGGGTTTCTGGTTGCCTGGAAACCCCCTCCTCTTGGCAAGTGCCTTAAATAGTTAGTATATAATATGATCAATAGAGCTGCCAGCACACCATGCAGTGTAAGGGACAGAGCAGAGCTGCTGCACATGCTCAGTGTACCAGCTTCTTCTACCACATTTACTGTATGTGTGGATCTGAGCCCTCAGACATCGCAAAAAATCTGGGGATCCCCTTTATTTTGAAACCAGCACCGGGCTCCAACAGCCCTCAGTGTCATGCCACAGCCCGGGGATACTTTTTACATAAGGTCCCCCGGCCGAACCATGAGCACCATGGCTGGTCAGCCTTGGACGGGGTCCCTGGGGGAGTGGGGACACCCCCAATAAAGGGGTCCCCCCCAGGCTTCACCCATCCAGGGCTGAAGCCCGGGGCTGTTAGCGGCGTCCCTGGGCTTTGGATGCCGGCCTGATAGGGTTAAAACATTCATTCATAACATTGCTTTATACAGGTGAACTACAAGTGCCTGGGACTTGGCGAACCACAAGTCCCAGCATGCGGGGCATTAATGGGCCTGCTGGGACTTGTAGTCCACCTGTAAAAAGAATGTTAAAATAAAACACACACACACATAAAAGTGACGTCACACTAGCCGGAGGAAATGTAAACAGATAGCCACGCGCAGAACGCGCTGCCATGGCAACGCGCTGTACACAAGCGCACGTCATGGCCATGCGCACGTCATTGCCATGGCGATGCGCTATACACAAGCGCACGTCATGGCGACGCGCTGCCCATACAGCTATGCGCAGAACGCGTTGCCATGGCGATGCGTTATACACAGGCGCACGTCATGGCGACGCGCTGCCCATACAGCAGTGGATTGCCGGGAACTGCGGCACCCGTCCATCCGTCTGGCGCTCGATCTGACATGATATGGACGGAGACGCCGGCGCTGCGCCTGGGGGAACAGAGAGGGGATGCCCCTCTTCTTCCGGCATACTGTGACTAACTTTTACACATTTAAACCAACGTGAACTATAGCAAATAGTACCAAGGTAAAAGGTACACACCCACCAACCTAATATCATGACACACTTATAATTTCTATTGGTGATAGATCCATCTCACGTCATGACACACCCACATCTCTCATTGGTGTAAGACCAAACAAAACCCAGCACAAGCCAGACAGCAGTAGGATACTGAGGAAGCGGGACCTCCGCGAAACAGCTGTCTATCCCACAACTACTTTTGCACCTTGAGCTACTGAGGAGATACCAGACTCCCCATCACTGCAATCAGGTCCAGACCTAAGAAAAAACCCTTTGCTCCTGCAGCAGATTGACTGTCCCTTAGACCATAGCAGGCAACTATCCGGGCTGGTGGTAAGACCCCTATTAAGGGGCTGTTAACATTATAACCATTTGATACAATTGTGAATACGACCCCACAGAGTTTGTTTTGTCCTGCTATCATTTTGGGAAACGGGCTTCATTGTTTTCCCTTTGTTTTTGCTTTTATCTGCTCTGAGTGGTCTAGAACCACTAAGATCACCCTGAGTGATACTTTTCATGTTTAGGAATGAGATTTATTATTACTTTTTCTTAGTGAAAATCATATAGATAGTGACAGGAATATTTTCTACGACTGTAAATACAGGTGATTAACCTGATGTATGATAGTGGTAAATTGATATACAGGTGTATACTATGATACTGTGACCAAAGGACCACGTTCTTGATCCTTCTTGATATCATATATTACTGCTCTCACCTGTTATCTTGTTTCATTTATTTTCTAAAAAAATTTTCTCTATACAACTGGGAATTTTCCAAAATTGTCCTTAAAGGTGGGGTTCACCGCTCATCGCCCACCAATACTGCAAAGCAAGTGGGAGAAAGCACATACACCCTACAAGGCAATAAACTTTGTTCTCTAAAACTATACACTTTCTGGGCTCAAAACCTCACTGATTGAGGGTAGATTTCCCTGCAAGGGCCCAGCCAATCAGGGAGTCGCCCACTCTAACAGAGAGGGAACCTACAGCTCATCTGCAACTGTCGCACGGCAAGACCCGCTCAATTGCACAGTCTGGTTTAGCCAGGCATACAAAGCAATCAGCAGCAGTCACCATGTTTACAAACAAACTGCAGGGGTGTACTGACACTTAATTTGTTCTTCTCCATCTCTCCTTTTTCCCTCTCTTTTCTTCTATTCACCGCAACCCTCCCTTGGAAACTCCCTTTCTTCTCCGCTCCTTCCCCTCTTTTTCTCTCCTCCCCTTCCTTTTCTCCCTCTCTTTTTTCTTTTTTCTTTCTTCTTCTCTCTTCTCTCCTTTTATCACAAATTTTCCTGTCAATAGAAAATTATAAACGGCCTGAAAAACCAAGAATTTTTGGTGCAAAATAAGGTATATTACCATAATAACAAATATTCGCGGTCCACTCCATATACTGTGGTACCTCAACAATTAACAGAGAACTCTGTGAATTGGAGTCTCAGGAATCTGTACATGTTTTTTGTATGTCTGTCCTGTCATGTCTAAATCAATTTTAATGAATAAGTAAATAAACGTTAAGTTTTAAATTTAAAAGTGTGCCCCCAAAAACAGAGAGTACTTTCTCTTCTCTCTTTTTGTATCATTCCTTACTCTCAGGGGAGCACCTCCACATCATCTATCAATGCATAAGCATTTTTTGATACTATAAAATAGTGGACTTTTTCACACAAGTATATTATATATACACCCAATACAATTAAAAAGTGGTACTGGTGCACAGGTTCTTTTCCCCAATTTACCTTTCCCCATGTTGAAGGAAAATTGAAGGGGTAGACTTGTTAATAGAGGCAAATCAGGATATGGGGGTGGCTTATAAGATCTGAAGAAAAATATAAGGGTCTGGTTCCACTGTGCCCATGTTAAAGGACAAGGATCTGAGCAAGTGTGTCTCATCGAGAATAAACAAGCCTGTTGCAAATATTTTGCATATACCTGGACAAACCTAATGGCAGAACTGTCAGCCTGAGTTTACTAAGGTTCTGAAAAATGTATGGGACCTTTGTGCGTAAGGGTCCATGCAGTAAGATCCTACAAATGGTCTCATTGGCAAACACAGGGGAGGGTTTCTGGTTGCCTGGAAACCCCCTCCTCTTGGCAAGTGCCTTAAATAGTTAGTATATAATATGATCAATAGAGCTGCCACCACACCATGCAGTGTAAGGGACAGAGTAGAGCTGCTGCACATGCCCAGTGTACCAGTTTCTTCTACCACATTTACTGTATGTGTGGATCTGAGCCCTCAGACATCGCAAAAAATCTGGGGATCCCCTTTATTTTGAAACCAGCACCGGGCTCCAACAGCCCTCGGTGTCATGCCACAGCCGGGGGATACTTTTTACATAAGGTCCCCCGGCCGAACCATGAGCACCATGGCCGGTCAGCCTTGGACGGGGTCCCTGGGGGAGTGGGGACACCCCCAATAAAGGGGTCCCCCCCAGGCTTCACCCATCCAGGGCTGAAGCCCGGGGCTGTTAGCGGCGTCCCTGGGCTTTGGACGCCGGCCTGATAGGGTTTAAACACTCATTCATAACATTGCTTTATACAGGTGAACTACAAGTGCCTGGGACTTGGCGAACCACAAGTCCCAGCATGCGGGGCATTAATGGGCCTGCTGGGACTTGTAGTCCACCTGTAAAAAGAATGTTAAAATAAAACACACACGCACATAAAAGTAGAACTTTATTACACACACACACACCTTACTTTTACAGCAATATACTTACCGACCCAGGGTCACCCGCTGTCCTCCCTTCTCCACAGTGGCGTAGCTATGTTTTGGTCGCCCCCCCCCCCCGCCGTTAGGGGGGGCGGGCGCCCCCCCTCGCCGCCGCCCCACCAAGCACCCCTACCCCCCTGCCCTGCCGTCTCACCGCCTATGCAACCCCCCCCCCCCAATCCCACACAGCCTTACCTATCGCGCTGGTCCCGGTGGCTCCGTTCTTCTGCTGAGGACCACCACAAAATGGCCGCCCCCATACAGCAGACAGTTTCAGAGAACTGTGTGCTATATGGGGGGCGGCCATTTTGTGGTGGTCCTCAGCAGAAGAACGGAGCCGCCATGAACAAGCAAGATAGATAAGTCTGCGGGGGTTTGGGGGGGGTTTAACTATAGCACCGCAGCCCCCGGCGCCCCCACATGCACAGCGCCCCCTCGCGGTGGCGGGGGCTGCGGTTCTATAGTTACGCCGCTGCTTCTCCAGAGCCAGCTCACCCCACACTGACAGCGGGGTGAGCCAGCTTTCTCCGGCACTGCTAACAGCTTCTATAGCGCTGTCCCAGCACTACAGAGGCTGCTAGCGAGGAAGGAGTCAGCGCTGGACCCTGGGTCGGTAAGTATATTGGTGTAAAAGTGAGGTGTGTGTTTGTGTTTGTAATAAAGTTCTACTTTTCTGTGTGTGTGTGTTTTATTTTAACATTCTTTTTACAGGTGGACTACAAGTCCCAGCATTTCCCTGCCCCAGCCCGCAACCCTGCAAGTGGTAGGGACGGCACACAGTTTGGGAACCACTGCTGTAGCTTGTTGGGTATCTTCTTTCTTTGTTCTCCCTCAGGATCCAGCTGTATAAGCAATCTACTGGATGCATAAATGTTATCCTTAGATATAACTGGTGGTCTAGTGTGATTTTGTTTCTGGCATGAGTTAAACATAGTGCTGTAATTAAGACATAATGTGAGGATAAGGATGTGGTCCTTTTTTCAGATCTCTCCGGCCGTATAAGTTATGGAGTAAACGCAAAGCATTTGTAACGGAGCCAATCCATAAAGGGATGAGAATCGTGCAATAATAATACAGCATATAATTGGAGCACTGACAGTAATGCTTTGGCAAACACGCACAAAAATGCAGGATTTTGAGAAATGTGCTCTACTGTATATATTTTAATTGGCTAATGACAGTTCTTCAAAAAAATGGCTGGTCTAAAGACAGACAATAGAGTGTAAAAGACTTTCATCTGTCAGAGAAAAGTTAAAGGCACCGGGCTAGTTTGGTAGAGTATAGGAGAGTTGTCACACTTTTAATTGTAAGACACTGTGAGGAACAGCCGTCTCATTATTATTAGGGACGGGTATAGAGACACATTTAAAATCTTCCCTCAGCTAACAAAATGTCAAGAATATCTATCTTTGGCAAATGAGCTGCTAAAGACCTGTCCGAGCCCTATTTTATTGCAGATATGCCTTTTGAGAGACAGAGAAAGTGTTCTTCTTTCAACCAACTGAAAAAGAACATAAAAAATACATTTCAATAGATTATGTGAAGAAATGGTAATTTGGACAGATCTTGCTATAGAAAATGGTATTTTTTTCTATTCTATGCATGTGCTCAGGAGAATTTCAGGCATCATACCCCCTACTTCTTTGATAAGTAAACTGGGGCAGCTGGGGCGTGGCTTTGTGGCAAGGGGGTGTGGTCTGCAAATGGCCTCATCCCCACAAGGCCACACCCTGTTTTTGGCACTGTGGGGGCCTGACTAGTGGCTCTGTTAGCTGCTGGCCAGCCCCCAGCCTCTCTGCTGCGGGAATAGACACTGTGCACATGCGTACAGGGTCTATTCACCAGATGACAGGGGGGGAGGGACTCCCAATTGCCCCCCCTCCACCAACCGGGACGTTCCCGTGGGAAGCGGGACAGTTGAGAGGTATGCAGGCATGCTCCATAGGTTCATATGCTGGGGACTATGTGTTCTATAACCCTGGGGTTGGTGTCACTTTGGGGTACTTCCTAAGCGTGTTTTGTGAACTTAGATGCCGATTCAGACTCGTTTGTTCGGGTCTGAATTCATCCCCTTCCTCCCCGATGTTTAGGGTCTGCGCCTGTTGATACATCAGGCAGCATTGCATTCCCCATAGAAACCTATGGGGGATGTGGTCACGAGCAAGGCAGGAGGGATAGCAGCAGAGATTGGAGATTCCTGCTGCATACCTCCTACATATATTCAGGAGATAACTAATATTTTTGGCTTATCCCTGAAAACACCCGCAAATTAACTGCAAATATGCAATAGCATGGGCCCAAAAGAAAGGGAGTAAGTCAGTTTAAAATGGATCAATTCAATTCAATGAAAACAAGTTTCTGACTTGCGGTGCATCCGCATCTCAGTCCACAGGGCTGTTCTATGAGCCCATAGAGTTAGTCAGGTGCTCGATTATTGAAGGATCGCTACATGATTGTACACAGATGCTGATATTTGTGAGGCCGCCAGCATATAATTTGCACATCCGCAGTGCATGGGATCGCAGCTGGGAATGCATTAGCGGACATCTATGAACCAGGTACCCTGTATCAGCTGATGATAACCACTGGAATCAGGGATACATTTAATATAGTGGCTGGTCCATGTGGCCAATACTATCCAGAATAGGGCCCACCATGCCAGTTACACTGTAGGTCCAGGATGGACACATAAGCAATGGGGTAGTGCTGTGCCCCCTTTAACTTCTGAGCCCATGTGCACTGAATACCCTTTACCCAGGCACTGTCCCAGAGTATAGCTGTTACTTTGTAATACACATTAGTCAGAAAGAAGTCATATAAGCACCAACATAGCAACACCGGGAAATGTTAGAATTCATTAACTGAATGTGATGTTGATGTATATATTGTGATTTGGAATTGGAAGTAATGAGAAGCATGTAGTTGTGTATGGAAACAGGGAACAAATGAGCCTCTCTCTACACTAGTCAAAGCTTATGAGTGGAAACGCACAGTACAGGGTGGGTAGTATGTGTCACATGGGGGAATGAGTAAAGTATGTGTCCTGTGGAGAGATGAGTAGGGTGGGTAGTCTGTATCCCGCATGGTGTTTGATTAAAGTGGGTAGTATGTGTCACATGGGGAGATGAGTAGGGTGGGTAGTATGTGTCCTTTGGGGGGGTGAGTAGGGTGGGTAGTATGTGTCACATGGGGAGATGAGTAGGGTGGGTAGTATGTGTCCTGTGGGGTGGTGAGTAGGGTGGGTAGTATGTGTCACATGGGGAGATGAGTCGTGTGGGTAGTATGTGTCACATGGGGAGATGAGTAGGGTGGGTAGTATGTGTCACATTGGGAGATGAGTAGAGTGGGTAGTATGTGTCATGTGGGGGAATGAGTAGAGTGGGTAGTCTGTGTCCTGGGGGGGGGGAGTGAGTAAAGTGGGTAGTATGTCTCACATGAGGAGACTGTGCCATGTGGTGGACTGAGTAGGGTGGGTAGTATGTGTCCTGTGGGGGGATGAGTATGATGAGTAGTCTGTAATGTGGAAGAATGAGTAGTGTGGGTAGTATGTGTCACATTGGGAGATGAGTCGGACGGGTAGTCTGTATCCCGCATGGTGTTTGATTAAAGTGGGTAGTCTGTGTCCCATGTGGGGATAAGTAAAGTGGGTAGTATGTGTCACATGGGGAGATGAGTAGGGTGGGTAGTATGTGTCCTTTGGGGGGGTGAGTAGGGTGGGTAGTATGTGTCACATGGGGAGATGAGTAGGGTGGGTAGTATGTGTCCTGTGGGGGGGTGAGTAGGGTGGGTAGTATGTGTCACATGGGGAGATGAGTAGGGTGGGTAGTATGTGTCCCACGGGGGGAGATAAGCAGGGAGGGTAGTATGTGTCACATTGGGAGATGAGTAGAGTGGGTAGTATGTGTCCTGTGGGGGAATGAGTAGAGTGGGTAGTCTGTGTCCTGGGGGGGGGGGGGGGGGAGTAAAGTGGGTAGTATGTCTCACATGAGGACTGAGTAGGGTGCATAGTATGTGTTATGGGGGGAATGAGTATGATGAGTAGTCTGTAATGTGGAAGAATGAGTAGTGTGGGTAATATGTGTCACATTGGGAGATGAGTAGGACGGGTATTATGTGTCCTGTGGGGGGATGAGTAGAGTGGGTAGTCTGTGTCCTGTGGTGGGGGGGATGAGTAGGGTGGGTATTATGTCTCACATGGGGAGGCGGTGTCATGTGGTGGACTGAGTAGGGTGGGTAGTATGTGTTATGGGGGAATGAGTATGGTGAGTAGTCTGTAATGTGGAAGAATGAGTAGTGTGGGTAGTCTATGTGTCACTTGGGGAGATGAGTAGGGTGGGTAGTCTATATCCCGCATGGTAAAAGAAAAAAGCGTGGGACGCTCTGAATGTACACAATATAATAAAAATGTATTAACATACACACACACAGACAATACATATATTAAAAATATATTACACAGTAACCTTAATGCCAAAAAATGCTTGAACATTCACATTGGAAGATGAGTAGGGTGGGTAGTATGTGTCACATGGGCCATTATTCTGATTGAGTCGGATGGCTCTGAATGCAGACGGCCGGCCGATGGTTGGTGTTTGCGCATGTAACCAGCATTCTACATACTTGGTCTGGCTGGGCTGCAGATGATTCTACCCTCTGTCCTAGATTGATTGATATTGTCATAGGTAACCAGCATTCTACATACTTGGTCTGGCTGGGCTGCAGATGATTCTACCCTCTGTCCTAGATTGATTGATATTGTCATAGGTAACCAGCATTCTACATACTTGGTCTGGCTGGGCTGCAGATGATTCTGCCCTCTGTCCTAGATTGATTGATATTGTCATAGGTAACCAGCATTCTACATACTTGGTCTGGCTGGGCTGCAGATGATTCTACCCTCTGTCCTAGATTGATTGATATTGTCATAGGTAACCAGCATTCTACATACTTGGTCTGGCTGGGCTGCAGATGATTCTACCCTCTGTCCTAGATTGATTGATATTGTCATAGGTAACCAGCTTTCTACATACTTGGTCTGGCTGGGCTGCAGATGATTCTACCCTCTGTCCCAGATTGATTGATATTGTCATAGGTAACCAGCATTCTACATACTTGGTCTGGCTGGGCTGCAGATGATTCTACCCTCTGTCCTAGATTGATTGATATTGTCATAGGTAACCAGCATTCTACATACTTGGTCTGGCTGGGCTGCAGATGATTCTACCCTCTGTCCTAGATTGATTGATATTGTCATAGGTAACCAGCATTCTACATACTTGGTCTGGCTGGGCTGCAGATGATTCTACCCTCTGTCCTAGATTGATTGATATTGTCATAGGTAACCAGCATTCTACATACTTGGTCTGGCTGGGCTGCAGATGATTCTACCCTCTGTCCTAGATTGATTGATATTGTCATAGGTAACCAGCATTCTACATACTTGGTCTGGCTGGGCTGCAGATGATTCTACCCTCTGTCCTAGATTGATTGATATTGTCATAGGTAACCAGCATTCTACATACTTGGTCTGGCTGGGCTGCAGATGATTCTACCCTCTGTCCTAGATTGATTGATATTGTCATAGGTAACCAGCTTGGCTGCAGATGATTCTACCCTCTGTCCTAAATTGATTGATATTGTCATAGGTAACCAGCATTCTACATACTTGGTCTGACTGGGCTGCAGATTATTACACCTCAGGTGCTGGATGTATTTAAATGCTTTGGTAATTGATCATTCTGCACACTGCTTTAGATATCAGAAATGCATACCTCCCAACTGTCACGATTCCGTCGGGACAGTCCCGATTTTCGGGTCCTGTCCCGACGTCCCACCCGCGGCAGGCATTGTCCCGCTGCGGGGGGTGGCAGTTGGGAGACCCCCCAATGTAGTAGAATAGACGCTGTGCGCATGCGCACAGCGTCTATTCTCGTATGAAAATGAGGTAGCGGCTAATTAGCATAAGCCGCGCCCTTATTTGCATACGCCACGCCCCCTTTTCGAGTGTCCCTATTTCTTCACATGAAAAGTTGGGAGGTATGGAAATGTGCTTTTGACAAACTTAATTTTGCAAGGTAAAAAGCAAATCTCTGTTGCCTATGTGAAGGGCGGAATATCTTATAACTCTTAATGACACATGTTATCTTGGAATGCATGGATGTTTATGTAAGCCCCTTTTATTACCATTCATTGTAGTAGGGGGGTTGGGATTGGGTGGGGAAAGTCCAATTAATGAGTCCAGATGCATTTAATGGTCATTACATAGGCTGTGGCCGAATAGGCTGTGTGCATGGTTTAGCTGTGTGCATAATAGTTTTGAGTGCATCATTTTTAAAGTGCGGCATAATTTAAATATAACTGTGGCGTTATACTGGCGTTACACTGAAGTGAAACAGAAGGACAGAAGCAACAAGTGAGAAAACCAAAGACTGCTTTGAGTGAGTTCAATTTCTTCTCACAACATACTACCTCTGGATGCTTAATCTGACGATTCAACCATAATATCATCATTTTTACATCTGCAAACAACTTTTACTATCACTGTTAATGCTTGTATTTGCACTGCCAGATTTGAAAATGCCCAGCTGTACCTCTAATGACTTCACCTGTCCTGCTCTTCCATTGATTTTAGGTGTCCCCCAAAATTTTATTCTTGGCCCTCTTCTTCTCTATCTCTTCACATCCTCTCTGGGTGAGCTTATTTGCACACTCGACTTCCACTATCACATCTATGCTGATAACACTGAAATCTACCTCTCCTCCTTTCCTGATCTCTCTCCCTCTATCCTCACTCATATCTCCAACTGTCTCTCTGCTGTCTACTCTTGGATGACCCAGCTCTTTTTTAGACTTAAAATATCAAGGACTAAGCTGACCTCTTCCCACCCTCCTGCATAGAAACCTACCATCTCTTATCCTAACCTGTTTAAGCTCACCTCTCCCCCTTCTGTGTCACCCCTGTCTGTCTAACCCTCCCCTTTAGAATGTAAGCTCTCACGAGCAGGGCCCTCTCTCCTCCATGTGCCTTTCTTAGAATATATAAACCACTGCCACCCTGATGATTGCTTCAGTGTCCTGTCCCCTGATGCAACTATCCATATTAACCATGTACTTGTCCTAAACTGTCTTGTGCTGTAATTCGTTATGTGTTTTTGATCATAACTATGCTCTGTAAAGCGCTGCGGAATATGTGTGCGCTATATAAGAAACTGATAATAAATAAATAAATAAATAAATGTGCAGAGGCGTATCTGCACATGTGCGAACGCAGCGCGCATCCGAATACGGCGTGAATTCTGTACAGAAAACGATCGGTTGGAACAATCCGAACAGGGGGTGGAGAGGAGCGTGAAGGGCTGTTTGGGCTCATTACCATATGCGTACGCCCCTCATTTCATGGGCGTTCCCATGAAACCGCTGGGCGTACGTATGGTAATCTGGCCGTGACGCAAGTGTGGGGGGCGGACATATGACATAGCCGGATGCCAGCTACCCGCCCATATCCCTCCTTTAGCACGGAGAAATGCCAGAGTGGTCTGGAGCACTCGGTGCTGCCTGACCACTCGGTCCAGCATTCGATGGTTGGCAACCATCGGAGGATGGGGGAGGTTCCCACAGATGGAGGAGGTGTTCACATGAAAAATCCACTCGCGGTTCGTTCGGTCGACGTCTTACTGCATTCGGACGGTGTGAGCGATCCGTACGGAAGGCTGGGCTAAGAACACTCGGTTCCTGTCCGAAAATACGCATCCAACCGATTCAACTAGAATAAGGGCCCATGGGGAGATGAGTAGGGTGGGTATTATGTGTCCTATGGGGGAATCCAATCCAGTCCAAGTCCAACTCATTTTCCAGTTCTCCCTGGTACCAGGCCTCAATAAAGCATATCTCCCAACCGTCCCGCTTATCGCGGGAACGTCCCAGTTTTTGGGACGTTCCTGCGTCCCTCCTGCAGCAGGCAGTGTCCCGTGGCAGGGGGAGCAGTTGGGAGTCCCCCCCCCCTGTCATCCGGGAATAGACGCTGAGCATGCCACCACAGCGGGGGAAACGGGGCGTGACTTTGCATCAGCATTGTGGGTATAGGGCACGCCCCCTTTCCTGTAGCCACCCCCCCCCCTCCAAAAAAAAAGACCCTGGCTATCCGGAAATGTTGGGAGGTATGATAAAGACTATTCCAGTTATCACTCATCACACTCCTCAGTTCTGTACAGTTGGTCTCAATTCCAGCCTGTTCTCTTAAGAACATATCAGTACATTCTATCATACTATATTGCAGGGCTGTAGGCAGGGCTACACCAACATCATGGCCAGTAAGCTGCACAGAAGGAGAGCTAATAATGGCATGCCTCTGAGTATGGGGAGCGTGCCTTGAGCACTGATGTACTGTACACCTTGAATGTGTCATGTGACCAGGAATTACAATGTAGCATACACATGTAGCTCCCCTTGTAATGTCGCTAAACACATGTAGTCATGGGCATGTATCGCAGGTTTTACAACTGACATGTGGGATCTTATAATATCGGCATGTGAAGGACACTTTGGCTTTAGGCTGCCCAGCAGGCACTGTAGCACAATGTACATGAAGTAATGGTTCCATCAGTAGGTTACATTGGCACAAACATCTGGCAGTCACCTTAAGGACTTTATCCCCACAGTACATCAGGACCGGTGATATCTAACACGCATGGAATAAATTAAACCTACATTTTTTTCCCCTCTGCAGTCACCCACGAAAATGCTGGGCATCCCCGTGTGATCGTGGGTGGTTACCTGCCTTCCTGGGTCGGACGGCTGACATAACCGGACATCAGCTGCCCACCGAGTTCTCGGGCAGGGCTGTGTAGATCTATGTCAGCAGATACTAGAGAAATAATTTGATGTCGGCGACCATCAAATGATTTCGGACCCGGGCGCTACCCTGCAAATGGATGTTTATGCAAAACATCAATTCGCAGTGCGGCAGGTACATATGCCGAGCGGCGTGGGATGAGGATGGGGATTCGCATGCCTGGCAGGTGACATTACAAGGCTCGCTAAGCACTGAACTAACGCTGCTTAGTGAGCCAACCAGAATTACCTCCTTAGCGTAATGAGGGGAGAGTTAAGCTGGGGACAACACCACTGTATGATCAGATTGTGCAGAGTTCAAAACAGGTCAGCTGGACTGTACAGCACTATGGGACACAGTCACTAGGTCGGCAAGCATAAGGTCGACACCACTAGGTCGACATGCATTAAGGTCAACATGCAGGAAGGTCGACATGACTGAAGGTCAACATGGGGAAGGTCGACAGTCAAAAGGTAAACACTGGGTTTTTCAAGCCGACATGCGTCAACAGGCGGTATTTCATGCCCTACCATCCACTAGGGCAAGGTGGGAGAATAAAATAGTGTGCCGAGCATAGCGAGCGCAGTGAGCCATGCGAGGGGATGCGGTGCTATGTTTCAGTGGCCATGTCGACTGTGTCGAAATTCAAGAAAAAAAGGTGAAAAACCCCATGTCGACCTTTTTACTGTCGTCCGTACCCATGTCGACCTTTTTACTGTTGACCTAATGCTTGTATCGACCTAATGACCTGTCGACCTAACCCATGTCGACCACCAGTCATGTCGACCTTCCTGCATGTCGACATTAATGCATGTCGACCTAGTGGTGTCGACCTAGTTGCTGTCTATCCAATGATCCATACACATTACTATGGGTAAAATGTAAATGTCAAGTCAGGGGCATCTTTAACACAGGGTTGCCTACCCTCCCGGAATGGCCGGGAGGGTCCCGACCCCCCCTCCCCAACTGCAGCATTTAAATAACCATTTCTGCCGATCTCCGGGGAGGGGGCAGGGCTAAAGAGGCATAATCGTGTCGATCGACAAATTGAGGCACTTTCCTTCATGGGGGTGGGGCTTAATGATATCACGCTTAAGCCCCACCCCCGAACTCCTGCAGAAAGTCTCCTCTCCGGGCAGGAACTTTCAAAAGTCGGCAACCCTGCTTTAACAGTATTGTAAGCTGTATGCAAAGCAGTGTACTGATGCCACCAACCACCCATGCACAGGATTAAGTGAACATACTGTAATTCACAATCAAAATCATTTGGTCTTTGGCTCAGCAAGCCACAACCTTAAATACAGTCACCTCCCAAACACCCTAATTACCATGAAAGACATGAAAGATTTATTTTACTATCTCACCTTTTATTCCTACCACAACAATGAATGGTCTTACAGTATATTCATTTTGTTGTTTAAATTAATGCTTTAGAAAGATACAGGAATTTTAATGGCAGTTTAAGTGACATTAAAGTGCAATTAAGTGTCTGTGGTCAGTACTTTGGTATTTTGTCTATAGAAACCCACTCTGCTTATTTAACCTCTCCAGAAACTAAACTGTCATTAACAGAGTACGGTCTAATTATTCATAGGTGATGCAGCAGCCTCACTGGGAGGATTCAAAATTGCCCCAAGTATTTATTTAACTGTCTGAACTCTTGTAATTCCCACCTGACACTGATAGTGAGGCCTGTGACACAAGAAACACCAGAACCCACTACGTATTTAACAAAAACTCCATTTACCCTAGAATATAAATTGAAAGACTCTGAAATGATTACAATCTTCTAAAATATATATATATGTCATGTCTCTCGGACTTGACAAAGATGGAACTATATTAAGAGAAATATTGTTGTTCAGCATGATTGTTTGTAGACCTAATTTACAATTAAATACATTTATTTGTATAGTGCCATCATATTACTCAGCTCTTTCCAGATAATATTGATTCATTCAATTCACATCCATTCACGCTCCTTATGAGCTTACAGTCTAAGGCCCTGATTTAGTTTGGTTAGCAAATCGAAGAAGCACACAACTAGGAAAATCCAGGTGGGGCTGATGTAGCGTGTGTAGAGAGAGCTAGATTTGGTTGGGTTAGATTTTTTTCTGTGCAGGGTAAATAATGTTAGCTTAATTTCTATAGATCATTTTAGATTTCAGTTTGAACACCCCCCCCCCCCCCCCCCCCCAATCTAACTCTCTCTGTATAGGTTGCATCAACACCACCTGCAGGCAACATTGTAAACAAAGCTGAATAAGGCCCTAAATTAAAAAACACACAATGGGGTGCATTTTCTAAGAAGCCAATGAACCTTCCCGGTTGTTCTTGGACAAATTTAGAATTCCGGAGCACTTTGAAGAAATCTATACCAACACTAGGAGGGCTAGTCAGAACTGGGCGCATGTACTTTGCAGCAGTAGCACTAACCCCTGTGGAACTGAGTTGCCCATTTATTTAAGCAGCTGTATATCTGTCTATCTGTAGTTGACCATCAAGTAATGCCTTTTTATTCTCTATGATGACTATGATACATAGACCCCCAACATCCAGTTTTACAATTTATCCAGATCTGCCCAAGACAACAATTGGCAATGAAGCCAAATATCATAGCCATGATTCCAATTATGTGACTGTTGGGGTGAATACACATATTAAATAACATATTCCGATTTATGTTTGTGAATCCTGTAATTTAAAATGTTAATTTCCATAGACCTTCAGCAAGCTTTGATGATGAATATTGGAAATATGCTCCAGAAAGAATTGTTCTGCTTGAGCGTTCAAAATGCACCTGAGAGCTTTCCTGCCTTCCTTAAGGCCCCCATATATTTGTGCGAATTGCCCTCCTTTCATTTGTTTCCGAAGGATCAGGTCGAGAAATCAGATGAAAAGTGTCCAAATTGCCGTTGTTTGACGTGTGATCGGATCCAATGTGCATTCCCATGCACATTGGATCTGAACCGGATGTCAGACTAGCAGAAAATAAGATAACTCAGAATCAGACCCATCTGCGGTACATTGCGGGTGCTTTTTAGCACTCACGATGTATCACATCTGATCTGATATCTGTAACTAGGGGCCTTATTCTGGTTGGTGCGACCGGGCCGTACGCGTACGTCCCGGGATTTTTTATGATCTGCGCATGCGTACAATCGCTAATGCGCAGGCGCGAACACTCCACAACGCTTACGGACGGGTCTCTACGTGCGAAAAAACCTATACGCGAGTGTACGGGCATTGGGGGCGGCATAGGGGCGTGATGAGGGGAGCGGCCGAAATAATGAGGGAAAATGGGCGTAAATATGGGCGTACACGGGGGTGTGCACCAAAAATGAGCGGTGCTACTACCTCACGATCGACTAAAGCACCGTTCATTTCGGACACAAAACAGGCGGCCGCCAACCGCCATCTCAAACCACCCCTACAGATACCGCATGCCAGCGTGCGCCTGGGTTTGCTAATTTACGCTGATTACTACTCAAACACATACACCTGAATGTAATAAGCAATGCTGCAGTCTATTGAGTCCAAACCATGATTTCACTACCTGCAAGCCACACACAGCACTCAAACACATTGGAAGCTTATCTTTCTATACTTCTCTACATTTAAAGGTTTGTTTAATTTAAGGTAAGAATCTTTTTAAGACCTGCTTATATATGCTAAGGTAGGTATTTGTTAAACAGTTATACACATTCACTACGTGCTTTCATAGACTTTACACAGTAGCACACTCAATCTACACAAGTCGACATGTGTCAACGTGTTCACTCTAATACAAACATAGGTTTTGTATTTATGATACAATAACATAAACCACATCTAACACCTACAAAGGATGTTTCAGCAATGTTTTAAGCCCATGCCCACTATTTTGCACATTAATTAATTCAATCAATTAATTAATTTTCATAATTATAGTTGAAAGGCAAGATTTGCAGGTCCATATATGTGAAGGGTATGCCAGCGTACACGGACGTACGCTCACTCTCACGAGCGGTGACATAAGCTGAGTTTTCTATGGAAAACAATAGGGACCCGTCCGTGCAAGCTGGCGTACGCTCAGATAGCCGCAAGAAGTCGGTGGGAAGACGGACGAGAGACGTCCGTAAACGGTGGTGTATGCTCAATTGTACGCCAGTTGTCGGAGTGTATGGGCTGGTCCGTCCGTGTACGTTGGCGTACACTCAATTGTACGCCACTCCCCTTTGACGTTGTTTCTGGCCGTACGTATGCGGCTGAGTTGTGGGTGGACTTAACCCCAACGGCCGCGTACGGATAGCGTACGTTAATAGCGAACGTACGCACGTTTGGCCGCTACGATCAGAATAACCTCCCAGGTGTGTGCCACAACTATAGTCTGCAAAGCAGGGAAGCACCGGGCAGGAGAGGCGCTCTCCCTGCTCTAGATCCTCGGCTGGCGGGGAACAGTGCAGCTGCGGTAGCAGTGGTTGTTCAGGAGATTTCAAAACTCCCATTCAAATGAACGGACGGCCACTGAAAGCTCTCTCAACCATCAACGGCCACCCATTCGTTTGAGCATTCAACTTCCCCGGCAGCATATTCAACTGTAAAAAGAGGCAAATCAAGTGCCAAATCATATGTGAGCCCTTCCGGGGAGCTACCAGGGAAGATGAAGGTAAATCGGGTCCGACTTGCCCTTAAGACGGACAAGTGGATGGGGCCTAAAGAGAATGTAACAATGAAGTACTGGAGATGCATCTTATCATTTTCCTATAAATATGATCTATTTTGTCATTCAACTAAATGATGTAGATAAAGCAATTTATTGCTATACATAAACGTATTAATAATATTTGCCACTCTTCCCGATTACATGCTTTACTAGGTAATGAAACAAGCAAATGAAACTATATTTGTAGCTACTTTAATATGAATGATTTATGATCAGTAGACTTAGCCGTAATAAAGAGAACATAACTTAAGCATCAGATCCAGCCACTTAATATCTTGCACTGCATATTATTTATGATTTACTTATTCAGTTATCAATATACATAACCGTTCTACAAACATTCCTCACGTATAGTTCTTTATTGCCATTATCCCATATTGTTATATTTTAGTACATTAAACACTATGGAGATGATTCTGATTGGTCCAATCTCTGTGCTCATACACAAATGGAGAGTTTAATGGGGGGTTATTTAATACTAAACAATATTTCCGTTTGTTGAATTTACATTTAAACTATTCAATGTTAGTTCCGATCTTTTGACTGTCGAAAACATACAGAAAGTTGAAAAAGACGTGGCTGGGCAAATCCACATCTTTTTTGGTAGAAACGGATGCTAATTTGACAATTTAGCGACCGTTTGCGACAATGCAGATTCAACTTTTAAAAAAGCTGAATCTGCAGCAGCGAGCCCTGGCCAAAAATAGCTAGGATTGAATATGTCCTGGGCGATATTTCCAACTATCAGAAATATTGTCCAGGATTGAATACCCCCCTAAGAGGTAAAGCTGTTCCCCCGCCAATGCTGATATCGATGACGGGGGGGGGAGCAGCAGCGCGGAGAGGAGCAACGGGGAAGCGGGGGCCATGCCGCACATGTGCATGATCAGATGAGGGAGGGGGTTGTTAATGATGCGTTGGAGCGCATATATTTAAATAGATTGATTGTACACACTAGACAATATTGTAAGGGCCCTTCCGAGTGATATATTTTGCTATCTTGTCTACAGGGCTGCCACTAGGAAATTTTGGGCCCGGGACTGATTTCCAGTCCGGGTCCCCAGCCCCCACCCCTTGTACTCACCACTCGAGATGCCTCCACATCTGCCGGTCACTGTATGGGCTGTGTCTGCCTCCGTCCCTTCAGCTTCTGACCTGGTGCCTCTAGTGCCGCACGTGCAGGGAGTCAGGCACCGACCGCATGCAGGGACCTGGTGGTATGAGCCGGAGGTCTCACTGCGCCTGGTCTCAGTTGTTTCCTGGTGTCTTGCCGCCTGTTGGTGGCTGCAGATTCCCCGCTCTGTCCTACACACCGCTCACACAGGTACATGCGGCTCTCCTGCAGCGCTTCTATTCTCCCAGGGTCATCTTGCCTCTTCCACTGCTCACACGCGCCAGACCTTTCCTTCAGCCACACACTGGCTCCCTATTCACCTCACCACGCTGCCCGTCCTCTTCCGGGTCGACACACTTCTTTGCGCTTCTGCGCTGTCAATCAACTGGGTCTCCTCACAGCAGCAGCACAACAGAGGGTTGCCACAGTGGAGGGTTGCAGTGGGGAAAATTAGCTGCCCGGGCCCTTCCAGAGGCCGGGGCCTGGGACAGCTTTACCCACAGCACCCCCCCTGTCGGCGGCCCTGCTTGTCTAGTGTGTATAGAGCTTTAATTTACTACAGCTTCTAAAATGAAAAGCGGTGATGTTGCCGTTAGCATCCAATCCGATTCTGTCTCTCATTTCTTCATGGCATACTAGAAAATGATAGACATCTGATTGGTTGCTAAGGAAAACATCACCTCTATTCATTTTTAGAAGCTTAGTAAATTTACCTCTTAGTATACTGCACAAACACCAAATGTACACATTGTTGTGTATGTTCATCCTATTCTAAGATGTCCAGAACAGTTTTTTGTTTTTTTTTGGCTAAATTGAGCTTTCCAGGCAGACAATGGGATCCCACGGACCTGCCCTAACTTCTGATAGTCTCATGTTATTGTTGTGGCCATTTTTTTAAGCTCGGGGATGACGGAACAAGTGGCAGTCCTATTTATGGCGGTTGTGGCAGGTGGTGTCAAATCAATGGGAAAAAATAAATTGTCAGTCAAAATTTCACCTTTAATAAAAAAAAAAAAAAAACATAATCATAAAAAAGATAAAATCTCAACTTGTAGCACATAAAGGGAGTCAGTCAAATTATCTCTAGCACAGGGTAAGTGCTAAATGACCTAAAATAAATATTTAAGTCTCATGTAAGTCAAATGCTTTCCCTAATAAGATTAAATGTCACCACCCCCATTTAGACCCCCATATAAATACACACATTCCATCACAATCAGCGCAGCAAGGTTTTGATAAATCACAAGGGAAGTCAAGTTCGGTAAAAGAATTTCGTTTTCGTTCTGCGGTGAGATAACAGAGATCCCTTGTCTGGATCAGCCAGTTGCCCATGTTCTATGATCGTGGAAGGCCGGTGGCATGAATGCAGAGCAGTCTGAAAAGAGATTAATGATAATGGCACAGTAGGGGAGTTCTCCACTGTTTGGGAAAATGCATGTATCCTACTGGGCTGTTCCTCCTGGATATACATAAATATTCCCAGGGTTTTCTCCTGATATATGATGATATTACATTGCCTGCAAGCCCAGTAGTACTGTGCTTAGGTACAAAGTCCTGATTACCTGTTCCCTGGTGACCTATCTACCGTGACATTTTCCCATTAATAAGATAAACGCTTTTTCGTAAAACAGATTTACATAAAATACTTCACAAATGAATTTGATTCATATAGAAGGAATTTCATTTTTAAACTTCTAATGACATTATTTTAAGCACACCCAAGTGAGATGAAATTGCAAAACATGCACACCGGGGTGATAGAATAGCCCAAATTAAAACTTCAGATTCATAACAGTAATTTATGTATTGTCATTCCATAAATCTGTAATGTCTTCATGTTTAACCAGAGCTTTTGTGATATAGGTTGGTTTCAATTTCAAAGTTGCTGATTTGCAACTGTCTGTATTGCAATGAGAAATGCGGATGGTTGTTGCAGATTTCAGCATACTGCACATGAAGCAGAGGAAAATATCGGTGATTCCTCATGAGCTTAATAAGACTTGAGAACACAGATGGAGTTCGCTAGTGAGTACCAGGGGTTAAAGTGTGGGGAAACCTAGTTGCACAGAGTTCCAGCACCTGTAATGATAGGTGGAACTAGTTCCACCTCCACCATAGCCATGCACAGTAATTCCATGCTATTCCATTATATTTCGCACCCCTCCCCCCCGATTTGTAGTAGGAGGGACTCTTGCGCAGTGAAAAGGGGGCATGGCCTAACATTATACCACACACCATAATGCCCATTGCACATGTTAGCGAACTTTATAATACCCATTACACATAAAGCCACATGCCATAATGCCAATTACACATAAGGGCACACATGATGCCCATTACATACTATATAACAAACCGTAATGCCCATTACATACTATATAACAATCTTAATGCCCATTACATACTATATAACAAACCGTAATGCCCATTACAGATTTGACACATAAGTGCCACTTACCTACATGCTCATTGCTAGGGGGTTCATGATCGATGCCATGGGCTTCATGCTCGATGCCAAGGGGCTTCATGTTCGATGCCAAGGGGGACTGAAATTGCTCATTGCCTAGGGGGACTTAAATTGCATTCTCATTTGCAGTGTGCAGACATCAATGAGATGCCTGTTTCAGATGGATCTTTTGCGCCAGCATCAGACTCAAAAGTGGCAAAATCGCATGTGTTTGACATCAGATTCGATCTGATGCACAGTCCCGTGTGTATCAGATCGGAGCCTGAAGAGCGGAAGGGCTGCATTATAGTTAGGTCAGATCATGCAGCTTCCCACAGGCATGGCTGGAATTGCATAAGATGCATTGTATGCAAAAGGACTGCATACCGTCTATCGTTTGCAGTACTGCCCCTTGGGAAACTTCCAGGCAGCTCAAGGGAAATTGCATGTGACTTCCACCCTCTGAGACGTATGGGCACCTTAACTGTAATCTTTAGCCAAGTCTAACATCTGACCCTACTGTATTTAACGGTTAAGTCTTCATCAAACATTTGCCCTAAGCCCAAACTTCACCTAATCCTGTTTTCTGCTTTATTTTACGGACAAAGTGGCAAGATGTACGTCATATTTTCAGAGGTAATAGGTGCTTATTTATGTCATCATGCAATGACATCCGTTATATCTTATTCGCTTTTAGTCTTATTCTGAGAAGTATGGAAGGTTACAGAAAGACAAATAGTGACAGTCTTTGTAGCAGGTGACTGTGTTCTGTATTTGCGTGACTGCTAGGACTCTTACAGAAAGATGATAATCAAACATTACACACACTCTATCAACCTGAGCCTTGCAGCTTGTACAAACGTCACATCAAATAAGAAGGGCTAATTCATGAATAGCGAATGTTTGAATTGTTTCCTATGAAATGTGAAAGTGCAGTAAAATTGTACAGAAACTGGTGCCATCTAGGTGTAGATTACCGGAGGCACAATTGCTATGGCCTCATTTTTAGATCATTTATACTTTTATATTTTATTCTGGGGCCACATCGCACTTATTGTACCCATTTTTTTTTTAATACTCACCCCTCCGGAGTCCTGCAATGAAGGCAGTATCGCTACTGAAATCACCAAAAAATGGCTGCCATGCCATCTTTCTAGAGCCCTAGTGCTCAGGCTCTATTGTCAGCAGCCAGCAAAGAGGAGGGGCTCCAAATGGAGGAGGCTGCACACAGGACACCTCCTCTCTTAAAGCCATCCTGCCTCATGTGTGCATACAGTGGGGTTTATTTACTAAGAAGGAAGTTCTATTGAAGATGGGATGTTGCTATGGGCAACCAATCAGATTCTATCTATTATCTTCTAGAATAGTGGTTGTCAACCTCGGTCCGCAGGACCCCCACACAGTGAACATTTTCCAGGTCACCAGCAGCTACCCTCTGTATCACCAACTGTTACATTTTAAAGATGCACAGGTGACCTGGAAAACATAAACTGTGTGGTGGTCCTGAGGACCGGAGTTGAGAACCACTGTTCTAGAAGGTGCTAAATAAATAAGTAGATTCTGATTAGTCGCTATGGGCAACATCCCATCTTCAATAGAAATCCTATCTTCGTAAATAAAACCCAATGTATTCCAAGTTTATCTCTAGTACACAGGTACTTATCTCTAGTACACAGGTACTTTTCTCACTCAGGATTCCACTAAGACCATTATCCACTCACTGATCATATCCAGGCTGGACTACTGCAATCTCCTCCTAACTGGTATCCCTGACAAATGCCTGTCTCCACTCTAATCTATCCTCAATGCTGCAGCCCGGCTCATCTTCCTCACCAAACGCACTACCTCCACAGCCCCTCTTCTACAACCCCTTCACTGGCTTCCCTTCCCTTTCAGAATTCAGTTCAAACTTCTCAAACTCGCTTACAAAGCCCTTTACACTCCCACTCGTCCTCTTTGCTCTGCTAACACCCGTCATCTCTCCTGCCAACTTATTACCGTCACCCACTCCTACCTCCAATATTTTTACGTGCTGTTCCCTTACTCTGGAATTCTCTACCTCTCCCCCTCAGACTCTCCACTTCTATACAGAACTTTAAATGGGCTCTTAAGACCCACTTCTTCACCAAACCCAGCAAACTGTCCTCCTAACCAGAGGCGTAGCGAGGGCGGTGCCGGCGGAGCACACGCTCCGGGCGCAGGAAGATAGCATGGCGCCGGAGCTGTGCCTGTGCCGGCACCGCCAGCTCGCCCGCCCGCTACCTGCCAGTCCCCCCCCTGTCAGTGTGTGTGTCCATGTGCGCAGCGCCCGCCCACTTGCGTCTCCCCCGCTGTGTCCAGGAAAGAGACGCGCTGTGCTGCTATGCAATATTCATATCTCCCGCTGGCTGGACCACTAGCCAATGGGCGCTTGCGGTCCAGCAGCCAATCAACTGGTGGCTGCTGGACCGCGAGCGCCTATTGGCTAGTGGTCCAGCGGGAGATATGAATATTGCATAGCAGCACAGCGCGTCTCTCTCCCGGACACAGTGGGTGAGCTGTGAGCGGGCGTGCAGTGCACACATGGACACACACACTGACAGGGGGAGAGGTCTGTGTACAGCTGCATCGGCTGTCAGTGTGTCAGCACAGGGGGAGGGAGGGAGGGGGGGGGGGTGCGTAACCATCGTGTACTCCCACCCTCCTGCAGCCAGCCACCCACCTGCAGCCACCCACCCTCCTGCAGCCACCCTCCTGCAGCCACCCTCCCACCCTACTGCAGCCACCCACCCACCCTCCTGCAGCCACCCACCCACCTGCAGCCTCCCACCCACCTGCAGCCTCCCACCCTCCTGCAACCACCCTCCCACCCTACTGCAGCCACCCTCCCACCCTACTGCAGACACCCACCCACCCTACTGCAGCTACCCACCCACCCTACTGCACACTACTGCAATCCACCCTGCTGCACCCTCCCTCCCTGCTGCACACTACTGCTCCCACCCTCCCTCCCTGCTGCACACTACTGCTCCCACCCTCCTTCCCTGCTGCACACTACTGCTCCCACCCTCCTTCCCTGCTGCACACTACTGCTCCCACCCTCCTTCCCTGCTGCACACTACTGCTCCCACCCTCCCTCCCTGCTGCACACTACTGCTCCCACCCTCCCTCCCTGCTGCACACTACTGCTCCCACCCTCCTTCCCTGCTGCACACTACTGCTCCCTCCCTGCTACACACTACTGGCGGTGCATTTAATTGAAAATAGCGTCAGGGAGCCAGGAGTGGGCCACTGCACAGTTCTGTTCCCCTTGGCAACGAGCAAATTCAGTCCCCCTTGGCATCGAGCATGAAGCCCCTTGGCAACGAGCATGAAGCCCCTTGGCATCGAGCATGAAGCCCCTGGCATTGAGTATGTAGGTAAGTGGCACTTATGTGTCAAATGTGTATGGTGTGTTATATAGTATGTCATGGGCAATGCGGTGTGTTATAACATCGGTTACATCATGGCACCTCCTCCAGCACATCACTTAATTGCAACGGCATTACAGGTTACTGTCTCTCTCATACATAACAAGGACTCTTGTCAATGGGGGCTACTCAGCATGCCGCGTGGCTTTAATCACTCACCCAGATACGTCCTCTCCTGAGACTCACACCTGGCACTCTTCTAAGGCACCTCTACAGGTGGGCATCATCCTCTCACTGGACTCTGAGTACTGCTGCTCTCACACTGCGATTTCTCTCTGTCAGGTGCCTTGCTTGGACTGGCAGCACTCCCCACATGTGCTGTGAGGGGCTGCATTCTCCTCATGTTACTCTACAGAAAACCACCAACAGGTGCTGCTGCTCTCTCCACAGAAGAGGTGCAACTCATTCCAAAGCTGGGGACCATGGGAACAACGGTTGGCTGTCCCATGGTCCCAGCAAAGATGCATCCTTCTCCTACCTTTTCCTCCTGACTTGTGCTGCTTTCTAACTAATGCTGTGTACACACGGTCCGATTTCCTTTCCGATGTTGACTATATAGTCAACATCGGATCGGCATTGGATCTACATCGGATGCAGATCGCAAGGGTTTTAACCCTTGCGATCCCGATCCGATCCCGATGCGCGTTCACGAATCGGAAGCCAGAAAGTCTTGGCTGCCTTGTCTATATAGTGCAGATCTGCACTATATAGTCAATATAGGATGCAAATCGGATGTGCCTTAAGATCCTATCCACGATCCTATCTGATCAGATCGTGGATAGGATCTTAAGGCACATCTACCGTGTGTACACACCATTACACTTCCTGTCTTCCCCCTCTGCAGCATACCTCCCAACAGTCCCGATTTCAGCGGGACAGTCCCGATTATCAGGGCCTGTCCCGCTGTCCCACCCGCGGGCGGCAGTGTCCCGCGGTGAGGGGGGGCTGTTGGGAGTCCCCCCTGTCGGCTGCTAAGCAGCGGGGAATGCGCACAGCGTCTATTCCCGCACCACAGAGCCTCTGGGTCATGCCACCCTAGCGGCAAAATGGGGGCGTGGCCTCGCGGGAGAGCCGCGAGTATAGGCCATGCACCCAAAATTAGGCCACGCCCCCCGAAATTTCCGCGTCCCGCATCGGTCTCGGCAGAAATTGGGAGGTTTGCTGCAGGAGGCTTGCATGTGAACACTGCCTGATCTCCAAATTTCTCCCAATCAGTGCACAGGAAATAGCCATAGCTATGCATGATAAAACTAAATAGTTATTAACTCTTGCAGTACCAGGGTATTACATAAGTCATTGTTTTCCTGTTTTGATTATGTGTACTCTGTAATTGGGTGCTGCGGAACCCTTGTGGCACCATATAAATAAAGGATAATAACAATAAGGCCGAACAAATACTACACTACTGAGCTCTTGTTCCTTCTCCATTGTTTCATATATATACTTTTTTGATTGTTTTTTCTACTCTTGGCACAAGATGAAGGACAACATCAAAGAGATTTTATGAAATTCTCTCTGTTCCTTTCTATCGTTTAGTAATTTAATAATTTTATCTCTGTATTTCATGAATTTCTGAATTATGTGTTTTTGTCCTTTGCAAATGAGTCATGATCTATTGTAATGTCCTTTTTTCGCCTATTTAAAACAACATGGTAATTTTTAGTATCTTAAATGTATGCATACCTCCCAACTTCTGACCTGAAGAAATAGGTGCGAGCGTCCGAAAAGGGGGCGGGGCGTATGCAAATGAGGGTGCGGCTTATGATAATTAGCCGCGACCTCCTTTTCATACGAGAATAGACGCTGTGCGCATGCGCACAGCGTCTATTCTACTAGATTGGGGGGTCTCCCAACTGCCACCCCCCGCAGCGGGACAATGCCTGCCGCGGGTGGGACAGCGGGACAGGACCCGAAAATCGGGACTGTCCCGCTGTAATCGTGACAGTTGGGAGGTATGTGTATGTGAGCTTTCTAACAGCACCCAATGGTCCAGAAGTTACATCACTAATGTGTGCTTGTTGCCGTAGGGCTGGCTAGCGATTGGAACAGCAGAATCCTGCATCACTGGCAGATGCAAATGGGTGCATCATAGGTAAACAAGCATTTAAAACTCATGCTTGACCACTCATCACAGCATAATTCACCTAACGCTGGTGAATTCATTGAAAAACCGAAGGAACCCAAAACAGAGACCCTGGTAGGTGCATACACACTGTACAATTTTTTTGCCAATTTTTTTTTTCATTCATTTTGGCCCTTCTGAATGATATTGGTGAAAATATCTTTCAGTGTGTATGCGACGAACGACGAATGGTGATGCGCATACTCGCTAGTTGTTCATCAAGGTTGTTTGTCAACTGTACATGCAGCTCAATCAGAATCAGCTTTATTGGCCAGGTATATTTGAGTATACAAAGAATTTGTTTTCGGTTTGGTGTGCAGCAGCCAGGTGAGTAACAAGTAAACAGCATACAGTATAAACAATAAACAATCTAAACAGGTGGGGGAACATGTACAGTCATATAGAAAGTTATTCCTAGGGGACACCATGTTAGATTATGTGCAAAGGGTTATGGCGCGACTAGACAGTGAGGTGTTCATGAGTTCTCGTGTCAACAGGTGAACCGCTTGAGGAAAGAAAATTTTTAGGCTTCTGGTGGACCTGGTGGGAATAGCCCTTTAGCGTCTGCGTGATGGCAGCAGGTTAAACAAGCCATGGCCAGGATGTGGTTGGTCCTTGACTATCTTCGTTGCCCGCTTTTTTGCTCTGGACAGGTACAGGTCCTGGACAGAGGGAGGGTCTGTCCCGATTATATCCAATTTGGAAATCTTAAAAAAAAAAAAAAGCCTATAGACTGTAGCTGGATCATTTGTCTTTCGTCTTTCGTCTTTCATCAACATCTTTCATCCAGGACACTGGGTTCAATGGAAATTAGTCATCCGTGTCTTTCAGTGTACACACTGAAAGATATTTTGACCAATATTGTTCAGAAGGGCCAAAATGAATGAAATTGGTCAAAAAAATTGTAAAGTGTTTATGCACCTCAGATGAACTGAAAAAAAAGCGCCACCCCCATTCAGTAAAATAAGTTTTTATTACAGCCGCAGATTGACAAAAAGGGGGCGGGAGGTGACGTCAGACGCCCGAACCAAGCAGGCATTGCCACGCCCCCTTTTTTATGGGGATGCCCATAAAACACTGGTGCCGGCCCCTGCCCGCCCCCATTCCATCCCTCCTGGAGCCAATAACTCGGCGAGTGTGAAACTCGCCAAAGCCGTTCGCTCCTGGGGTTTCCGCATACGCATATCCGTGCATGTACATGCGCAAACCCCCTCCCCCCACGATCGAACACAGGGCTGGATTCTGATTTTTTTTTTCTTCTGGCAGATTTACTGAAATATATATATATATATATATACTCCAAGGAAAGACCGCACTCACACTGGGGGTGATAGATCAGCTGTGGGGTGCATGCGAAGGAGTCCAGACAGGAATCCGTCCTCCAATATGTAGCTAGGGTTCTCTTAACGAGACGCAAGCACTCTCCACTTTATCAAAGAATGATAATTTTGATAAAAATAAAGATAGTTTTATTTTCAACATAACATGTCAAGTAAATCCTGACTTCACCATAGCCCCGACGTTTCGGTCCTATAGAAAATGGACCTTTATCAAGGAGCCTGGAGATATACAAATATTGCAGATAGGCCCATTAGTGCACAAAAACAAATCTATACATCAGAGAGTGATCAGGTAGCAGTAAACTTACGTTTTAGTGGTGAGTAAAGGTGAGGATAAGGCTTCAGGAGCGAAGTGTGTACACCAGCATAGGTGCAGTGGGTGAGACACCCAAAGAGGCTGCAGCGTCTGGTTTAAGTACCTGGAGACCGGAAGTCACAGGGGCGCACGCTTACCAGCGTGTGCCAGGTGACTAACAGCCTGCTTCGCGCCATAATAGCGCTAGCAGGAAGAAGCGGCTGCGTTTGGAACGCACTTGGACGGCATCGCGCTGTCACCTCCGGATACCGGAAGTGACACGCTGTCAGCGTGTAAGTGCTGACAGCGTGTGAGCGCTGTTAAGTGTCAGTGGAACGCAGCGCTTCCGGCTTAGCGGAGCGTCTGCGTATCATTCGGAGACATAGGGGGAGAATCACAGAGCCCTGTATAGGTGCTCTGGAACGCAAACACTTCCGGCTAGCGGAGTGTTTGCGTGTCAAATAGCGTATGAGGAAGCGGGTGTCAGCACTAAAAGTTGCGACCGCACCGCTGTGTATGGGAGAGAGGGGGCATATAAATAACAAGGTGTAGGTAGCCTGGTTGAACCCCAGGTTACCCAGCACCAAGTTCGGTCTGATGTAGGTACTATAAACCAGGAGAAGGGAAAACACATAGATAGTCGTAAATGTGTATACACAAAATCAATGTGCACACCGTGATGAAGTTATTCAACATTGTGCAAGCACCAGTGGAACAAAATCATGCAACCTCGTGCAGCAACAAATAAAGTGTTCAAAATGGGTAAATGGCTAAATAGATCCGAGCATAGAGCGATAAGTATCAATAGCCATAGGGATTTAAAGGAGGCCTAATCACCCATTATGATCATGCCACCACAGATGACAAAGTGGAATGCATGTAATGGTGTGACATAGTAATATACATGTGGTAAACCAGTCAAACTGATGATACATTGTGGCTGTATTAGAAGGAGTTCATTTAAGAAAGATATTGAGGGGATTGTTCTCGTTCAGTCCTCTGGGTGCCAAGGTGCCCAGCTGGTATATCCAGCGACTTTCTTTCTTTATCAAGATAAGTCCTCGGTCACCTCCCCTCGGTGGTGGGGGGACCCAGTCAATCAGACGACATCGTAGACTGGAAACTTGGTGTCCTGCTTTGATGAAATGGCGTGGGATTGGGAGATCGGCCTTACCGCTGTCAAGGGCATTGCGGATGGAATTACGGTGGTTTGCCATCCGCTCCCTAAATTTTCTCGTGGTCATGCCTGTGTAGGCCAAGCCACAGGGGCACGTCAACATGTATATAACATGGTCCAGTAAACAGTGTAAACGAAATTTTATTTTAATTTGTTTCCCTGAATGGGGGTGGGGGAAGGAAGCTCCAGTTAGCATACTGTTGCAGGTGGTACATCCCGTACACCTGTAGCATCCGGGTCGCTGGGTCAGTAACCAAGTCGAGTTCTGTTTAGGTTCTGGACATACATTTGGCCGCATGAGCAGCTCTTTAAGATTCGGGCCTTTCCGATATGACATCATCGGGCTGATGTGTCTTTGAAGTTTCAGAGTGGGGTCGGAGGAGACCATGGACCAGTTCTTCTGGAGGCTCTTCTGGATTTTAGATGAAGAGTGGTTGTAGGTGTTGACAAAGGTCAGACAAGGCGCTTTGGTAGCATCATTTCTTGATTTGCTGTTCTGGGTCGACATGTTGTACCCAGCTTTGCGTAGGCATCTACTCAGTACTTGGTTTGAATATCCTCGTGACTTAAACCTGTTGGTCATTTCTGCCAGTTGTTCATCCAGGACGGTGTTATTGGTGTTATTGCGTATTACTCGCATAAATTGCGAAATGGGCAAGTGCTCTTTGAGGGTGGGGGGATGTTGACTGCTGGTCACCAGTAGTGTATTTCTGTCCGTGGATTTTCTGAATAAGCAGGTTTGTAGTGTGCCAGTGGTGTAACTTACATTGATATCGAGGAAGTTGATCGAGGAGGCGTCGATGGTGTATGTGAAGCGAATGGGATTATTTAGGGTATTGAGAGAGTTGATCATGTCTATGAACTCAGCCTGGGAGCCGGTCCACACAAGGAAGATGTCGTCGATGTAGCGTTTGAAAACTTGGATGTGTTGGCTGTAACTGGGTAATATGAATTGGTCCTCATATTCTTGCATGAACAGACATGCGTAGGAGGGAGCCAAATTCGAGCCCATCGCGGTGCCAGCAATTTGGACATAGTACCGCTTGTTGTAGAGGAAGTGGTTGCATTGTAGGATCAGGGTGGCCATGTCCACCAGGAATTCCGTAGGAGGATTCAGTTCAGCTCGTTGGTCAAGTTTCTTCTGTAGGACCCGTAGGCCATCTGCATGGGGTATAACGGTGTAGAGTGAACTTACATCCATGGTAGCCAGAAGGTGATGTTCAGTGATGGTCATGGTCTTGAGCTGTTGGATGAAGTCGCTGGTGTCTCTGACATAGGAATGCCCGGAGGTGACAAGTGGTTGTAAAAAGAAGTCGACGAATTTGGCCAGAGGTTGTAATAATGAGTTGCGGGCAGAAATTATCGGTCTGCCGGGGGGATCTGTATCAGATTTATGAATCTTTGGGAGCGTGTAGATAATAGGGCAAACCGGGAATGGCACTGTCAGGAAGTTGTAATTCTCCTGAGATATCCAATGGTGCGTCAGACCGGTGAGGAGTAATGCATCAACTTGTCTTTTGAAGGCGGGGATTGGGTTCTGTGGGACCAGTCTGTATGTCTTAGCATCAGAGAGTTGTCGGATGATTTCGTTGTTGTATTGTGTCCAGTTCTGGATCACAATTGCTCCCCCTTTATCGGCCGGGCGTATGACGATATCTTGATTTTGTTTGAGCGCACTCAAAGCCTTGCGTTCATCCAATGTGAGGTTGTGGTACTGTGGTTTTGATGGGGTTGCTTGGATCTCATGTTCAACCATCCTGGTAAACGTCTTGATGGTGGGGTTAGAGGAGGCTGGGTCGAAGGTGGACGGTGGCTTAAATTTGGATCTGGGGACATCGGGGATCTTAAGATCGTTGGTTCCGAATTGTTCGTGTAGTCTGAGTTTTCTTCCGAATTTGTAAAGGTCGACAGTCGCTTCAAAGGGGTCAAAGGAGGACGTTGGGACGAAGGAGAGGCCCTTCATCAGGAGAGAGGTCATTGGATCGGATAGGGTCATGTCTGATAGGTTGAAAATCAGATCTTGGCTTGCTTGCGAATTCTTTTGCCCAGCACCGCCTCGACGGGGGTGTGGCCTCTGCCTCTTCCTTTTGCGGAGCGGTAGTTCCTGCCTCTCGGGGCGTCCTGGCCTGGTTCTAAAAAATCGGATTGTGCACCCGATTGTTCAGTGTCAGACGCGGAAGTTGATGATCCACCGTTGAGGCGATAGGGATTGCGTTGTCTTGGGTTTCTGTAAGGACCTTGGTTGCGGCGTGTCCCTTGGTCCCCAGAGAGCCAACGGTAAACGTTGTGGTTTTTGTAGTCAGTCGTGACTATAGACAGTTTGTTGCGCTTAAAAGACACAAGCTCCCTTTTATATTCCTCAACCTGAACCCGAATTTTCTCAATGAGGTTACAACTTTTCTCACTTTTGATGGCTGCCAGATGGGCTATGCCAAATGCGTCTATGTCGGTTTTGACCTTTTTGAGTTCGGAGCCGACCTCTTCGACCACTAGAAGCATTAGGTCAAACGAGCATTTATTCAATACTCCACACCATCGGCTGCAAAACGATGGGTTATTACGACCGATGGTGGGAATATTGGATATGCGAAAACCCCTTGGGATGAATTTCTTGCGGTGGTAGTCGGAGAGGAAGTGTCCGTGTAATGCTAAGTCGGTCTCTCGTTTTTTTAGTTTGAGTAATCGTTGATAGAGGTCTGTGGGGGACTCAGTAGGTAGTTCGTCAAACTCAAGTTGGTTGAAGAGGACTTTCTCCGCATCATCGTCAGTTAGCGATACAATGCCATGTTCAGCTTGGGTAAGTAGATCTTCATCCAAGAAGCCAATCCCACCTGCGGCCATCCTCCAGAGGTGACCGGCTGGTGGTAGTTTTGAATATAGTAGGTAGTATGGGTAAATACTGTTCAATGCTCAGTCTGCAGACTCAGCGGGGTGTCATAAACTGCACCCTTGGGAAGCTGATATACATAAATCGTGGGTGTCAGGTCAAGGAAATGCGAGCATATGCTCGGAAGATCCAAATATACTCCATCGTCATACGCCCGGCCGATAAAGGGGGAGCAATTGTGATCCAGAACTGGACACAATACAACAACGAAATCATCCGACAACTCTCTGATGCTAAGACATACAGACTGGTCCCACAGAACCCAATCCCCGCCTTCAAAAGACAAGTTGATGCATTACTCCTCACCGGTCTGACACACCATTGGATATCTCAGGAGAATTACAACTTCCTGACAGTGCCATTCCCGGTTTGCCCTATTATCTACACGCTCCCAAAGATTCATAAATCTGATACAGATCCCCCCGGCAGACCGATAATTTCTGCCCGCAACTCATTATTACAACCTCTGGCCAAATTCGTCGACTTCTTTTTACAACCACTTGTCACCTCCGGGCATTCCTATGTCAGAGACACCAGCGACTTCATCCAACAGCTCAAGACCATGAACATCACTGAACATCACCTTCTGGCTACCATGGATGTAAGTTCACTCTACACCGTTATACCCCATGCAGATGGCCTACGGGTCCTACAGAAGAAACTTGACCAACGAGCTGAACTGAATCCTCCTACGGAATTCCTGGTGGACATGGCCACCCTGATCCTACAATGCAACCACTTCCTCTACAACAAGCGGTACTATGTCCAAATTGCTGGCACCGCGATGGGCTCGAATTTGGCTCCCTCCTACGCATGTCTGTTCATGCAAGAATATGAGGACCAATTCATATTACCCAGTTACAGCCAACACATCCAAGTTTTCAAACGCTACATCGACGACATCTTCCTTGTGTGGACCGGCTCCCAGGCTGAGTTCATAGACATGATCAACTCTCTCAATACCCTAAATAATCCCATTCGCTTCACATACACCATCGACGCCTCCTCGATCAACTTCCTCGATATCAATGTAAGTTACACCACTGGCACACTACAAACCTGCTTATTCAGAAAATCCACGGACAGAAATACACTACTGGTGACCAGCAGTCAACATCCCCCCACCCTCAAAGAGCACTTGCCCATTTCGCAATTTATGCGAGTAATACGCAATAACACCAATAACACCGTCCTGGATGAACAACTGGCAGAAATGACCAACAGGTTTAAGTCACGAGGATATTCAAACCAAGTACTGAGTAGATGCCTACGCAAAGCTAGGTACAACATGTCGACCCAGAACAGCAAATCAAGAAATGATGCTACCAAAGCGCCTCGTCTGACCTTTGTCAACACCTACAACCACTCTTCATCTAAAATCCAGAAGAGCCTCCAGAAGAACTGGTCCATGGTCTCCTCCGACCCCACTCTGAAACTTCAAAGACACATCAGCCCGATGATGTCATATCGGAAAGGCCCGAATCTTAAAGAGCTGCTCATGCGACCAAATGTATGTCCAGAACCTAAACAGAACTCGACTTGGTTACTGACCCAGCGACCCAGATGCTACAGGTGTACGGGATGTACCACCTGCAACAGTATGCTAACTGGAGCTTCCTTCCCCCACCCCCATTCAGGGAAACAAATTAAAATAAAATTTCGTTTACACTGTTTACTGGACCATGTTATATACATGTTGACGTGCCCCTGTGGCTTGGCCTACACAGGCATGACCACGAGAAAATTTAGGGAGCGGATGGCAAACCACCGTAATTCCATCCGCAATGCCCTTGACAGCGGTAAGGCCGATCTCCCAATCCCACGCCATTTCATCAAAGCAGGACACCAAGTTTCTAGTCTACGATGTCGTCTGATTGACTGGGTCCCCCCACCACCGAGGGGAGGTGACCGAGGACTTATCTTGAAAAAGAAAGAAAGTCGCTGGATATACCAGCTGGGCACCTTGGCACCCAGAGGACTGAACGAGAACAATCCCCTCAATATCTTTCTTAAATGAACTCCTTCTAATACAGCCACAATGTATCATCAGTTTGACTGGTTTACCACATGTATATTACTATGTCACACCATTACATGCATTCCACTTTGTCACCTGTGGTGGCATGATCATAATGGGTGATTAGGCCTCCTTTAAATCCCTATGGGTATTGATACTTATCGCTCTATGCTCGGATCTATTTAGCCATTTACCCATTTTGAACACTTTATTTGTTGCTGCACGAGGTTGCATGATTTAGTTCCACTGGTGCTTGCACAATGTTGAATAACTTCATCACGGTGTGCACATTGATTTTGTGTATACACATTTACGACTATCTATGTGTTTTCCCTTCTCCTGGTTTATAGTACCTACATCAGACCGAACTTGGTGCTGGATAACCTGGGGTTCAACCAGGCTACCTACACCTTGTTATTTATATGCCCCCTCTCTCCCATACACAGCGGTGCGGTCGCAACTTTTAGTGCTGACACCCGCTTCCTCATACGCTATTTGACACGCAAACACTCCGCTAGCCGGAAGTGTTTGCGTTCCAGAGCACCTATACAGGGCTCTGTGATTCTCCCCCTATGTCTCCGAATGATACGCAGACGCTCCGCTAAGCCGGAAGCGCTGCGTTCCACTGACACTTAACAGCGCTCACACGCTGTCAGCACTCACACGCTGACAGCGTGTCACTTCCGGTATCCGGAGGTGACAGCGCGATGCGGTCCAAGTGCGTTCCAAACGCAGCCGCTTCTTCCTGCTAGCGCTATTATGGCGCGAAGCAGGCTGTTAGTCACCTGGCACACGCTGGTAAGCGTGCGCCCCTGTGACTTCCGGTCTCCAGGTACTTAAACCAGACGCTGCAGCCTCTTTGGGTGTCTCACCCACTGCACCTATGCTGGTGTACACACTTCGCTCCTGAAGCCTTATCCTCACCTTTACTCACCACTAAAACGTAAGTTTCCTGCTACCTGATCACTCTCTGATGTATAGATTTGTTTTTGTGCACTAATGGGCCTATCTGCAATATTTGTATATCTCCAGGCTCCTTGATAAAGGTCCATTTTCTATAGGACCGAAACGTCGGGGCTATGGTGAAGTCAGGATTTACTTGACATGTTATGTTGAAAATAAAACTATCTTTATTTTTATCAAAATTATCATTCTTTGATAAAGTGGAGAGTGCTTGCGTCTCGTTAAGAGAACCCTAGCTACATATTGGAGGACGGATTCCTGTCTGGACTCCTTCGCATGCACCCCACAGCTGATCTATCACCCCCAGTGTGAGTGCGGTCTTTCCTTGGAGTATATTTGGATCTTCCGAGCATATGCTCGCATTTCCTTGACCTGACACCCACGATTTATGTATATCAGCTTCCCAAGGGTGCAGTTTATGACACCCCGCTGAGTCTGCAGACTGAGCATTGAACAGTATCTACCCATACTACCTACTATATTCAAAACTACCACCAGCCGGTCACCTCTGGAGGATGGCCGCAGGTGGGATTGGCTTCTTGGATGAAGATCTACTTACCCAAGCTGAACATGGCATTGTATCGCTAACTGACGATGATGCGGAGAAAGTCCTCTTCAACCAACTTGAGTTTGACGAACTACCTACTGAGTCCCCCACAGACCTCTATCAACGATTACTCGAACTAAAAAAACGAGAGACCGACTTAGCATTACACGGACACTTCCTCTCCGACTACCACCGCAAGAAATTCATCCCAAGGGGTTTTCGCATATCCAATATTCCCACCATCGGACGTAATAACCCATCGTTTTGCAGCCGATGGTGTGGAGTATTGAATAAATGCTCGTTTGACCTAATGCTTCTAGTGGTCGAAGAGGTCGGCTCCGAACTCAAAAAGGTCAAAACCGACATAGACGCATTTGGCATAGCCCATCTGGCAGCCATCAAAAGTGAGAAAAGTTGTAACCTCATTGAGAAAATTCGGGTTCAGGTTGAGGAATATAAAAGGGAGCTTGTGTCTTTTAAGCGCAACAAACTGTCTATAGTCACGACTGACTACAAAAACCACAACGTTTACCGTTGGCTCTCTGGGGACCAAGGGACACGCCGCAACCAAGGTCCTTACAGAAACCCAAGACAACGCAATCCCTATCGCCTCAACGGTGGATCATCAACTTCCGCGTCTGACACTGAACAATCGGGTGCACAATCCGATTTTTTAGAACCAGGCCAGGACGCCCCGAGAGGCAGGAACTACCGCTCCGCAAAAGGAAGAGGCAGAGGCCACACCCCCGTCGAGGCGGTGCTGGGCAAAAGAATTCGCAAGCAAGCCAAGATCTGATTTTCAACCTATCAGACATGACCCTATCCGATCCAATGACCTCTCTCCTGATGAAGGGCCTCTCCTTCGTCCCAACGTCCTCCTTTGACCCCTTTGAAGCGACTGTCGACCTTTACAAATTCGGAAGAAAACTCAGACTACACGAACAATTCGGAACCAACGATCTTAAGATCCCCGATGTCCCCAGATCCAAATTTAAGCCACCGTCCACCTTCGACCCAGCCTCCTCTAACCCCACCATCAAGACGTTTACCAGGATGGTTGAACATGAGATCCAAGCAACCCCATCAAAACCACAGTACCACAACCTCACATTGGATGAACGCAAGGCTTTGAGTGCGCTCAAACAAAATCAAGATATCGTCATACGCCCGGCCGATAAAGGGGGAGCAATTGTGATCCAGAACTGGACACAATACAACAACGAAATCATCCGACAACTCTCTGATGCTAAGACATACAGACTGGTCCCACAGAACCCAATCCCCGCCTTCAAAAGACAAGTTGATGCATTACTCCTCACCGGTCTGACGCACCATTGGATATCTCAGGAGAATTACAACTTCCTGACAGTGCCATTCCCGGTTTGCCCTATTATCTACACGCTCCCAAAGATTCATAAATCTGATACAGATCCCCCCGGCAGACCGATAATTTCTGCCCGCAACTCATTATTACAACCTCTGGCCAGATTCGTCGACTTCTTTTTACAACCACTTGTCACCTCCGGGCATTCCTATGTCAGAGACACCAGCGACTTCATCCAACAGCTCAAGACCATGAACATCACTGAACATCACCTTCTGGCTACCATGGATGTAAGTTCACTCTACACCGTTATACCCCATGCAGATGGCCTACGGGTCCTACAGAAGAAACTTGACCAACGAGCTGAACTGAATCCTCCTACGGAATTCCTGGTGGACATGGCCACCCTGATCCTACAATGCAACCACTTCCTCTACAACAAGCGGTACTATGTCCAAATTGCTGGCACCGCGATGGGCTCGAATTTGGCTCCCTCCTACGCATGTCTGTTCATGCAAGAATATGAGGACCAATTCATATTACCCAGTTACAGCCAACACATCCAAGTTTTCAAACGCTACATCGACGACATCTTCCTTGTGTGGACCGGCTCCCAGGCTGAGTTCATAGACATGATCAACTCTCTCAATACCCTAAATAATCCCATTCGCTTCACATACACCATCGACGCCTCCTCGATCAACTTCCTCGATATCAATGTAAGTTACACCACTGGCACACTACAAACCTGCTTATTCAGAAAATCCACGGACAGAAATACACTACTGGTGACCAGCAGTCAACATCCCCCCACCCTCAAAGAGCACTTGCCCATTTCGCAATTTATGCGAGTAATACGCAATAACACCAATAACACCGTCCTGGATGAACAACTGGCAGAAATGACCAACAGGTTTAAGTCACGAGGATATTCAAACCAAGTACTGAGTAGATGCCTACGCAAAGCTAGGTACAACATGTCGACCCAGAACAGCAAATCAAGAAATGATGCTACCAAAGCGCCTCGTCTGACCTTTGTCAACACCTACAACCACTCTTCATCTAAAATCCAGAAGAGCCTCCAGAAGAACTGGTCCATGGTCTCCTCCGACCCCACTCTGAAACTTCAAAGACACATCAGCCCGATGATGTCATATCGGAAAGGCCCGAATCTTAAAGAGCTGCTCATGCGACCAAATGTATGTCCAGAACCTAAACAGAACTCGACTTGGTTACTGACCCAGCGACCCGGATGCTACAGGTGTACGGGATGTACCACCTGCAACAGTATGCTAACTGGAGCTTCCTTCCCCCACCCCCATTCAGGGAAACAAATTAAAATAAAATTTCGTTTACACTGTTTACTGGACCATGTTATATACATGTTGACGTGCCCCTGTGGCTTGGCCTACACAGGCATGACCACGAGAAAATTTAGGGAGCGGATGGCAAACCACCGTAATTCCATCCGCAATGCCCTTGACAGCGGTAAGGCCGATCTCCCAATCCCACGCCATTTCATCAAAGCAGGACACCAAGTTTCCAGTCTACGATGTCGTCTGATTGACTGGGTCCCCCCACCACCGAGGGGAGGTGACCGAGGACTTATCTTGAAAAAGAAAGAAAGTCGCTGGATATACCAGCTGGGCACCTTGGCACCCAGAGGACTGAACGAGAACAATCCCCTCAATATCTTTCTTAAATGAACTCCTTCTAATACAGCCACAATGTATCATCAGTTTGACTGGTTTACCACATGTATATTACTATGTCACACCATTACATGCATTCCACTTTGTCACCTGTGGTGGCATGATCATAATGGGTGATTAGGCCTCCTTTAAATCCCTATGGGTATTGATACTTATCGCTCTATGCTCGGATCTATTTAGCCATTTACCCATTTTGAACACTTTATTTGTTGCTGCACGAGGTTGCATGATTTTGTTCCACTGGTGCTTGCACAATGTTGAATAACTTCATCACGGTGTGCACATTGATTTTGTGTATACACATTTACGACTATCTATGTGTTTTCCCTTCTCCTGGTTTATAGTACCTACATCAGACCGAACTTGGTGCTGGATAACCTGGGGTTCAACCAGGCTACCTACACCTTGTTATTTATATGCCCCCTCTCTCCCATACACAGCGGTGCGGTCGCAACTTTTAGTGCTGACACCCGCTTCCTCATACGCTATTTGACACGCAAACACTCCGCTAGCCGGAAGTGTTTGCGTTCCAGAGCACCTATACAGGGCTCTGTGATTCTCCCCCTATGTCTCCGAATGATACGCAGACGCTCCGCTAAGCCGGAAGCGCTGCGTTCCACTGACACTTAACAGCGCTCACACGCTGTCAGCACTTACACGCTGACAGCGTGTCACTTCCGGTATCCGGAGGTGACAGCGCGATGCCGTCCAAGTGCGTTCCAAACGCAGCCGCTTCTTCCTGCTAGCGCTATTATGGCGCGAAGCAGGCTGTTAGTCACCTGGCACACGCTGGTAAGCGTGCGCCCCTGTGACTTCCGGTCTCCAGGTACTTAAACCAGACGCTGCAGCCTCTTTGGGTGTCTCACCCACTGCACCTATGCTGGTGTACACACTTCGCTCCTGAAGCCTTATCCTCACCTTTACTCACCACTAAAACGTAAGTTTACTGCTACCTGATCACTCTCTGATGTATAGATTTGTTTTTGTGCACTAATGGGCATATCTGCAATATTTGTATATCTCCAGGCTCCTTGATAAAGGTCCATTTTCTATAGGACCGAAACGTCGGGGCTATGGTGAAGTCAGGATTTACTTGACATGTTATGTTGAAAATAAAACTATCTTTATTTTTATCAAAATTATCATTCTTTGATAAAGTGGAGAGTGCTTGCGTCTCGTTAAGAGAACCCTAGCTATATATATATATATATATTTATATATATATATTTCGGTTTATGTTAATTTTCTATACATAGGATTGGAGACTCTTGTGTTAGTTATCTTCTAGCATGGTTGGAAAGTGGATCAAAAAAAATATGTTTACAGTATATTTGTTATCTCAGGCCCAGACTTATTTACTACATTTCCATGATAATGAATATTCCCTTTCCGGCATCTCCAGAAGCATTGTAATGATTATTCCACTTCTATTTCCCATGTTCCGTTACTACAGATCTGTATATGCTAATGAACGCTATATTTCTGTTCAAGGTGCAGTCGATTAACAAGTTTGCACCTTTACCAAGCCATAAGAAATTCAATTTACACATGAGACACGCTGAGCTTCAGAATTTCACAGGTTTATCATGGAAACACTGCAGCTATGCCAATGGCCTTCATCAGCTGTTTTATTTCACATTGTGATAATGTAAACAGCTCTATTCAGCGAGACAGATGCGTGATTGTCTTACCTATTCATATTGTGTTATCGGGAAAGCTGTGCAGAAGCGAGCTGTCTTAGTAAGTTCTTATATAAAAGCTATAGTCACACAAGCAATCAGCTTTAGGGGTATTGCAGAAGCAAAAACATGTCTTTTACATTCCAGGTCTAAAGCCCCGATTTCTGCTTGGCCGACATCCTGAGCAATGTAGTGTACGCGATATCCCTTGAGCTTCCCGCTGGCTAGATCACCCATACACTCTTAGCGATCTGTGTATGGGCGATCTGTGCTAACTCAGTGTTCTTTATGCACATGGAGAAGATCTATCTACTGTAGCTCTTTACTGCTTGTGCTAAAGATCTGAGCTGGCGATGGCAATGTATAGTACCACGTATCGGTATGGACATATATACGGGGCGATGTGTGCATCATTTCTAAGTGATATAGACAGAATGCTTAGAAAATTAGGGAAATTTGCCCCCTGTTGTTTCTTATAATTATTAGCAGTATAAAACCCTATAAAGTATCTTCCAAAATGCAGGGGCGCACCCAGGAAAAATGCTGGGTGTCCCCATGCGAGCACTTGGTTTCCGGGGGCAGACGGCTGACGTCACAGGCTTCAGCCGTCCTGCCCAGTTCTTGGACCAGGACCGCAAGTTTAAGTCAGCCCAGACTGACTTAGATTTCAGGCCCGACCATCCATTCGCAGTGCCGTGGGGTGATATTCACCAGGCGGCAGGGGGCGGGCATTCGTATGCTCGCTAAGCAGCGAACTACCGCTGCTTAGCGAGCCAACCAGAATAACCCCCAAAGGCCTATACTATATATACACATGCAGCCATGTGAGGAGACACAAGGTTCAAGGTTTAGCTGCATAATGACATTACGTGTCATCAGCATCTCCAGCCTGAGAATCCCCAGCTGCATTCCTATTCCGAGAAGATCCTGCACTGCACGTGGTGATGGCACCGCATACCTGAATACATCTAAATGCATTTGAATATATTATTCTGCTTTCATCTCAGACCCTTATCTACAAATATCGCACTCAAGACAATCTGCATACTTAAATACCCCATATATAGTTTTTGTAGAACAGCAAACAAGCTGGCCCTAGAGCATTTAAATGTCACCTGTTGTTGTTTTTTTAACGTTACACCTGCTTTCTCCATAACACATAGATAGGATTCTGGGTTCTTGTTAAGTTTCACGGTGGCCGATATATCAGATGCGATATCGTCCGATCCGATGCGATTTTTTACAGATACATTTACATTGAATCATCAGCACCATTTCCCAGCACTTTACCTAGTATAGTAGCTCTTACTAACTGCTTTGGGGCTCACCTACATTTGGATATAATTCATATTAAAAGATTCCTCTCAGATGTAGCAGTGCACACCCACGCTTGGTTAAAGGCGTCTAGTTAAACGCGACCGTGTCTAGATCGACAGTGTCGGGAGCAGGGTCGTCTTTTCATATGGGCTTAATGGGCATTTGCCCAGGGGCCCCAGGTGTTATATATAAGGGCCCTATTCTGATAGCTGAGGATCCCCCTTTTCCAGGGATACCAGAATTTTGAAAATCGGCCCTGGGGAACTGGAGATATCCAACTTCAAAGCAGCAGTCCACATCCGACCTGTTAATTGCAATTCCCAGTCATATTTCTCAGGTTCTCTCTGACTCAGGGGGAGATTTTTTAAGAATCTCCGCCCCCCTTCGCCGCCCATCGCATATTTAATTATCGCATATGCTGTAACATATGCGATAATTAAGGCAAAGGACAGCTCTTGCGTTAAGAGCTGTCCTTTGCGGTGAGAGTCGCCGGGTCCCAGCAGGTCCCGGCGGCTCTCCCCTCCCTCCCACACCCGGCGCTGCTGCTGCTGCGCCGGGCTCTCCTCCTCCCTGCACCCGGAAGAGGATCAGTGCAGGGAGGAGGTCACAGGTCCGGGCAGCACTGCGCTGTGCTGCCCGGACACAGGTGAGGGGGGAGGGGGCGATGCGGGGCGGCGGGGGGTCGGCGCGGGGCGGCGGGTGGTCGCCGCGGGGCGGCGGAGGGTTGCGATAGAAGCCCATTGGCTTCTATGGGGCATCGCCAGATTTTTCTAGCGATGCCCCCCGCCGCGGTAACCCGGCGGGGGATGCTTACAGCATCCCAAAATGCGGTAAAAACCCCGATAACGGGGTTTTTACCGCATTTTTAGCTTAGAGAATCCTGCCCTTAGAGATTTTCTGAGAGTATATTCCGAAAGCAGAGATATCAGCCTTCCAGCAGCCGGTCCCTGCTCCAGCTCCAAACGTCTGGATTGCTCTGGCTTCTGATCTCTGATCCCCAAGTTCCCAGCATCTCCGGAAAGTTGGGACTCTAGGTTTTTATACTATTGAAGGCTAAGAAATCTATTTCCAGATAATGGTGATATCTGCAGTCAAACAAGCTGCCCTTCCACCGAAAAATTACGAATATTAAGCCAACTCCATTATCCAACCCTCCTCTGCGTATAGAACACCCCCTATCTCCCTGAAAGCCATTTACAAGGGACCCTTCATTCAGCTCAGTGCCCCCTTCCACACGTTAGTGTTCTCCCTCCCACCACCTGTGCAGTAAAGGAGTAATTAGAGAAGTTACTGCTCCAGGTCCTACATGTTGAATGGAAGATAGAGCACTTTCTGCCACCCATGGGACATCAAAGCTGCTGCTGATAGCACCCCCCACCCCTAGGAGGGGAGAATGGGTAAGGGCCCCAGTGCATTGCTTTGCCCAGGGGCCCACACTGCTGTTAAGATGGCCCTGGTCGGGAGTTAGATGCGTGTTAGAGCGATGGACACAACCGTCATAATGTGGAGACAGGTTTTTCATATTATATTTGTGCTGGATGTCACGGGGGTCCATGTGGACCCTGTATATGTGTACAGTGATCCCTTGCATGGCTCGCTGTGCTCCAGGCAAGGTTCCTCGCTTGGCACATTATTATAATCTAGCTCTTTGTCCACTTAAATAGTAAAGTACGAACCAAGTTGGGCTGCACAAAAAAAACAAAAAACGTCAATGTGGTTATTGTCAACCTCGTGTCCGGCTAACTCCTGTCACTGTTGATCTAGACACCGTTGACTATCTGTATGCGCCTTACACTAAGAGTGGTCGACCTCGTAACTGTCAATTTAGACAGCATCGACCCGGCGACCGTATACGATACAGAAATACCATTCTAGAAATGAGTAAATAATGGAAAAAAAAATGTAAAGTTGTTGTTGTTGTTGTTGTATTATTATTATATTTAATTATTTATTTGGTGCCACAAGAGTTCTGCAGTGCCTAACAATGCCAGGGGTGCCTGCCCACTGACCATTGTACAAGCTCAGCCCAGGAGATTGTGCTTAAGTACTATTAGTTACAGTGTGAAAGGCTGACCATGTTAGACATGTTATCCAGGGCAGTGCTACCTACAAATATACAGGTATGTACCGATACATGAATGGCATCTTTTAATAAAAGATCAGACCCCTTTCACATCACACAAATAACCCAGGACCGATCCAGGTTGTTGCTGGGTGGACCTCGGTCAACATGCGATGGATAAGGGCCTTATCAAATTACTTGGTTCCAGCAACCCGGCATTCCGACCCAGGTTAAAAGAAGGGTTAATTCGTACACTGCTGGGCAGTGTGAACGGTTAACCGCTGTCGAGCGACATGAGTCCTGTTCACGCTATATGAAGGAAGCTGAACCAGCTCCAAGCTCTGCCTCCTTCCCGGCTCCACGATGACACAACGCTGCTCTGTCCAGCCCCCTTTCTGACATCAGCTTATTGCCAGGTCGCTGTGGGGGACTATCATCGCAAATGCCAGGTCACTCCCGGACGGACCCGTATCCAAATCTCGGGTGCGACCCAGAATTTGCTATGTGAAAGGGGTATTAGAGACACAGAGCACTTAAGAAAGAGATCTACACTCCTCTGAACCTTCCCTTGACTGTGCCAACTGTGTGAAACCTAGGGATGGCCATCGACATCCCTTTTATTTGGCTGAACTTGGGGGCGGGGCTTTACAGGTGTCAAGCATGGATATATGCTCCATGTCCTAGGCCCATCTGGTTCTCCCCGATCACTGGCAAAACTATTCTACACCAGTCAGAAACCATCGACAATTTTGTATCATCGATGGTCCATAATAATCCCAAGTGAATCCCCACATCATGCAGCAACAGCTACCTGCAGTGGGGGTAGACTCCCTCGGGTAGAGTGTGCAGTAGTGATCCCCTTAGTTTCCCCCCAGCTCTGATTTTGATTAATTGTAAATTCTCCTTAAGTTTTTACTAACAATTACACAGCAACAGCAGTTAACCAACAAATCCAGCTGCTTGCATTGACTGGTCGTACTGAAAGCAACATTTATGGATCTTGACAGATTTTCTTTCCTTTACCAATGAAAACAACCAAATGTTCTTCATATAACACCAGCTTCAGTTACATTCATTTTTTTTAATGCCATTGCCAGAGTTTTAAACAACTTATGAAATGTCTGTTATGTATCTCCAGGGCCACTGTTTTCATATCCTAAATTCGCAATTTAATTATGTTCTAAAATTAAGAGGCATGGTGGATATGCATTTATGTTTAGATATAAATTCCATTCAGCGGGAGATAGGCGGTCTCACCAAACGGCCATAAGTTCATTTCTCCAATTATGGGCTTTCTGTAATGGAGTGGCCTCAAATGCAGAACACTGTGCATTCCAAATGACAGATCCAAAAGGTTTAGTAATGAGAAATCCTAAATAATGACATTGGCTAGTTCAGAGCACTGGTCAGTGTGATACTGTGACTGTAACCTGCACAGCTGTGCCCCTGTGTGACAGTGACGGATTCAGAGCACCGGTCAGTGTGATACTGTGACTGCAACCTGCACGGCTGTGCTCCTGTGTGACAGTGGTGGATTCAGAGCACTGGTCAGTGTGATACTGTAATACGGGTGCGCTCCTGTGTGAAAGTGACAGATTTAGAGCACTGGTAAGTGTGATACTGTGACTGCAACCTGCACGGCTGTGCTCCTGTGTGACAGTGACGGATTCAGAGCACTGGTCAGTGTGATGCTGTGACTGCAACCTGCACGGCTGCTATCCTGTGTGACAGTGGCAGATACAAAGCAACAGTCAGTGTGGTACTGTGATTGCAGCTTGTATGGCTGTGCTCCTGTGCATCAGGGGCAGATTCAAAGCACTGGTCAGTGTGATACTGTGACTGTAACCTGCACAGCTGTGCTCCTGTGCATCAGTGGCGGATTCAGAGCACTAGTCAGTGTGATAATGTGACTGCACCCGGCACGGCTGCGCTCCTGTGTGACAGGGACGGATTCAAAGCACCAGTCAGTGCGATACTGTGACTGCAGCTTGTATGGCTGTGCCCCTGTGTGACAGTGGCGGATTCAGAGCACTGGTCAGTGTGATACTGTGACTGCAACCTGCACGGCTGCTATCCTGTGTGACAGTGACGGATTCTGAGAACCTGTCAGTGTGATACTGTGAATGCAACTTGCACGGCTGTGCTCCTATGTGGCAGTGGCGGATTCAGAGCACCAGTCAGGGTGATACTGTGACTGCAACCTGTACGGCTGCGCTCCTGCGATTGTGTCCAAAACCCATCACAATAGGCTCACCCTGGAATGATTTTTACACTGGGCACAAGTCATCGTAGGCTCAGAGTAGCCAGAGGCGTAACAAAAAACTTGTGCGCCCCCCCCCCTCCTCTTACTCCCCCTCTTCTTACCCCCTCACCGCTGCATGATCTGCAGCCGCTGGCTTGCCTGGTGCTTCTCCTCTCCTGTTACATTTCAAATATCACTGGCAAAATGGCCGCCGCCTTAGAGCAGACAGTAATTTAGGATGAAAGAGGAAACCGCCGCCTCCTCTAGCATCCTTAATAACAGTCTGCTGTGACGGGGTGGCCAATTTGTGAGGGGCATTTGCACCGGGACTGCAGACAGGAATCTCTGCTGGTCCTGGCAAGCCGACAGCAACAGACTCGGCGACGGCCCTATTACCAGCAATAGCTTACACAGACCCCACTCAGGCACATTTAGCATTTTCCCGGACACTCCCAGTGTCTTCCTCAGCACGCCTGCGTTTTTCTTTGCACTCCCACTAAACGGTTTCCACCCTCAGATGTATATATCCTGGCAAACTGTCTATCCGCCGCCATTCCCTTTTCCCCTAATATGTGAACAATGACATGAAGGTATAATATGAAAAAAAAAAAAGCAGTATTTGAGGTATGAGGCATGATGGGCATTCACATGGTTAGACCCTGTCACTTGTTATTGTAGGATCCTTTGGTAGTGCATTGTCCATGAGAGTCACCTACAGTACATAGAAAATAAAGAACAGATATGATATCCTGCTGCTATGGTACCTGATAAGACAGTGCTGGATAGCGGGGAAGTATAAAGGCAAAGCGCTGCCATAGTCGCCGGGGAGAGGCTGCCACTTGCTACAACCAGTATGCGCGCTGTTTGCCAGAAGTATGTAGGCAATGCAGGCCCCCATCCGCTGATAGTGTCACGGGGATGAGAGATATCCATTATGTTAGAGAAGGAGCTGGCTCTGACAAGATTGTTTTGCACAGCTGCGTCTGGTGGAGGACAGAGGCAGACCCACAGAGGAACATACTGTGTTTGTCTCCGGTTTATTGGCACTGCGCCTACAATTAGCGCTGGCGGTGCCGCGGCCGCATAGGATCAGTTAGTGGGTCTGGTGCCTCATTATGGCCCCTGGCACCGCAGCAGTGAAGGAGCAGTCTCCTCAGGTCAGTCACTCTCACAGACGGTGGCTGCAGGTTAAAGTCCGGGGAGGGAGGGGGAGCGCTGGCCCACAATGCGGGGGGTGGGTGGTGCCAAGTCATTGCAGCCGCTGCGCCGCTCTACAGGGGGTGGCGGCGGAGGGGGTGATGTCGCTAAGTCTCTCCACGTGGAAAGGGGGGTGATGCGGCGACCGTCAAGTTACTCGGGTGGGGGTTGGGGGCGAGTGACCGCCGCTCACCTTCATCAAGGGGGGTCCCTGCTCTGAACTACCGCCCTCCAGTTGCCAGCACCCTAGACAAATGCCTAAAGCTGCCTAGTGGTGGCGCCGGCCCTGCTCCTACACTGTTGTGTTTCATATATATATTTTATACAGTTGTAATACAGTAACAGTTTTATATATATTAGAATTGATCAAAAGTTTGTTAATGTAACCCGAGTCCAACAACTCCTAATACAGTGTAACGCATTTCATCAGTGTGACATATATCCACTGCCTGAGGTTTCTGATGAATCTGGCCTTTGCAAACATAAATAAGTCACATTATGTTCTAAGCATTAGACAAGTAAAGATATCCGGGTTATTTATGGGGATGTCATCTGAATTAAGTAGGAAAACTAGACGTTTATGACACTGTAGGAGAAAGATGAATTCCTAGACAATGCACTATGACTCTCACAAGCTGAGTTTGCCAATAAGAGAGACTCTCTGTAGAAGAACAAACTGATGATAGCATTCATCTTACAATGTCTTTAGGGTGAAATCGCTCTCCGTAGATGTACTACTTTGGGTAGCAGTCATGAAAAATGAGTCCTGTTTAACAGAGTAAGCAACAACACCCCAGGACGCTTTCCAGCAATCTATCTTTTATCTTCATTTTAATTAAGAAAACAAATGGACAATAAGTTTGAAGCGAAGAATAAACATCAATCTTTAAATCAAAAGGGTTTACACAGAGATTACGATCAATCACGTGCATAGAATCTCATATTTAATAGTGCGCTGACCTTCGTTACTTTGTTTAATCACTATGGGAAAATCAATTTCCTAAAATTGTAATTTGGATTCTATCCAAACACGATGCCATTAATTCAGCCACTTCTCCGACACTAACGTGTTAAAATTCAGCCTGCGAAAGTTATTTCGTTTTGTTTCCACACTGCCTGCCTTCTTGTTGCCTGAAATATTCATACACGTAAATCTGTGCGGCAGTTGGCTAATCTTCATTTAAATTGGGTAATTAAATCTCAGGTGTTTAAAACACACATATTGGACATATTGTATTGTACATTGAGTTAGGCTGATCGATCGATAAATATTTGAAGACAAAACGTTCTGGATCAGTGGTAACATAACTATACAACAAATGATATTAAAATTGAATTCTATTTGCTGATTCACAGTTCTGATAAAAGACTCGTAGAAAACTTGGGATCCTTTCGGTATTTCAGCATATGTATGAAGAACAGAGAATTGGGTCTGATTTACCATGGGTCGTACAGTATATGCTAAAGCTGCTCGCTGCAATTAAGCGTATGCGACCCGTGGCAATGCAAATGCTGGAGGTGCACACCCACTCCTGCCTGTATTTGCGATTGCTATTGCTTGTCATTGATAGCAAAATTCATCTGTGACTGCAAGCTTCATGCCCGGTACACACCAGGGTGACCCACTCATGATGCACATCGTGAGCGAGTCGTCCGACCCGCTCACAATCACGCGGAGCGCACGACCCACTGACGATGTGCACCGTGAGCGGGTTCCGATCCGATCGCGACACGCACCCGGGTGTATGGTCATTATTCAGATCCTACCTGCTGCAGGTAGGATCTGAATAACGACCGACCGACCCGAGGGGCCGTGCATCGGATCGGGATCGGACCAGAACAGGCAAAATAGGACCAATCTACCTACAATCTACATCCAATCGGTCGGGATTGGATCTAGATTGATGGGATTGGGCCCTTGTCGTTCTGGTGTGTACCCTGCATAAGTAAGTCTGACCTTACTCAGACTTGCAGTCGCATAGGGCATTGTGAGGCCAAGGATACTGCACACGTGATGCAGTGCCACCTCTGCCCCTATCCATTGCCCCAAATGCCACTAGAGATGCTCACATTTTTCTGCACATGTGCAAAATGGAGCCTGCATGAAACAGCAGGAAAGTTCTGCAATTGTGAATGGGAGCGAATAATGCGTGTGGGTGAGAGACGTCCAGATGGAGCAACGTTCATTAGTGCAGCTCCCAGAGCACGATTGAGTGTGCTATGGTGTGAATGAGGCACAGGTGTGAGATGCTCGCACCCCCTATTCACGGCAATGGACACATTTCCCTTCCCAGTGATCAGTGCACCGAGAAGAGTCGTCTCGGTGCGGCAGCACTACAAATGAGAGTGGCTACATCTGTAGGACTTGTGAACAGCGAAGAAGTTGTGTTGGGAGCTATTTTAAAATAAGCAAAGAGATTTATGTTGGTGTAGTTTGGTTTATGGCCTTGTGTGCAAGCCAAAGTTTTTTATATTGTATACTTGTAAAATACATGTAACCAATAGAGGAACTCACAGATCAGTTTAGTAGACGATGAACATTTGCAGCTGCATTCATGATGGATTGTAGTGGGAGTTAATGAGAGCAGTGAGTTTTAGCAGTGTCTTGTGTAAGGTACGGTCGTATTTTGGATATATTGTTTAGGTGCACCTAGCATGACTTTAAGACAGAATAAATATAGTGAACAAAAGACAGTTCAGAGACCAGGATAATACCTAGGCAGCGAGCTTGAGGGGTAGGATTTATTGTCTTGTTTTCAACAGTGATATTAGGTTGATAACTACTATTAGTTGGTGGAAGCCAACACTGAGAGAGCGATTAAATAGGATGAGAACCAAGAAAGTGCTGAAGAAAATGGTCAACAGTGCCAAAAGCAGCAGAGAGATCTAGAAGACTAAGCAGTGACCAAACTATTCACTAATATAGTCAGTGCTGTCTCTGTGGAGTGTTGGGAACGAAAGCCTGACTGCAGCAGGTCCAATAAGTTGTGAGTTAAGAAAGTGTGTGAGGCGAGTGTAGGCAAGTCGTTCGGGTAGCTTGGAAGGGCATGGGAGCTGGGGCAGTAGTTTGAGATAGAGTTTGGGTCAGAATTGTGTTTTTTTTCAGGATGGGAGTAATCACTGCATGTCTGAACAGAGAAGGAAAAGTACCAGGTGAGAGAGAGAGGTCAAGTAGGTTACAGTGTTTCGTTAAGGTTGGCATGAGCATAGTAGACAGAGCTTTACTTATTTGTGAGGGTACAGGATCAAAAAGAGAGATAGAAAAGTAGGAAGAAGAGAAAAGCGTTGATACTTCATCTTCATTTGTCGGATAAAATGAAGCGAAGATGCTCTAATGTGCATATCTCTGAAAAAATAGCATTGCATCTATTTTTCTGATGATTTCCACAGCACTGCTGTCATCATCACAGGACTCCAGAGGGGTAAGTGTTAAAAAAATGGGTGTAGTTATTAAAAATACGCCACAGATTAGGGAGCTGTGCCAAGTGAAGTGAACAACGCAACCTTGGACAGCAGTAACGGCAAAGATACCAATACTATATGCAGATTTGAGACAATAAAGACCATTCTACCTTGCAAAACTGATTGTGCTTGTGCCCCTTCCATCTAAAGTGCCTCAGAAGTGGTGAACTGGGTCCGGAATCTGCTAGATACTGACAGGCGCGGCAGAGAACCAATGGCCAGGAGAGCATTATTAAGTGGTGAACAATTGATGGCAGATGAGAACTACTTGGCCCATTTAATCTGCTTTTTCTTTATCCTTTAGGTGCAATCTCAACACTTTTTGATCCTTTGTATAAATATACCTATGCCTCTCGCAAGCATGTTGAAATTCCTCTACTGTCTTAGCCTCTACCACCTCTGATGGAAGTCTATTCCACTTATCCACTACCCTTTCTCTGAAGTTCTCTTTTCTTAAATTAACCCGAACCTCCCACCAGTGTCAGTGCATGTTCTAATAGTTTTCTTCCTTTAAAGAATATTTCCCTGCTGAACCATGTTAAAACCTTTGATATATTTGAATGTCTCTATGATGTCCACCTTTCCATTCTCTGCTTCAAACTATACATATCTTGACCATTCCTTAACTGTACCTAGATCCTCAATCATTTGTTTTACACCTGTGAATACCCCATACTTTCCTAACCTACAGGAATGGCCGGGGTGTGGTATAGGGTTCCGACAGTCGGGATCCCGACAGTCATTAGCCCGACATCGGGATCCCGACTGCCCGGACTCAGACAGCATGGTGAGCGCAACAAAGCCCCTTGCGGGCACGGTGACTCGCTATGCTCGCCACCTATTCTATTCTCCCTCTATGGGGGTCACGGACCCCCACGAGGGAAAATAGCAGGTGGCCATAGGGCACCCGTCTGTCGGCATTTTGACAGTCGGGATCCCGACCTTGGGTAAATAACTGTCGGGATCCCGACTGTCATGACAGCGTCCGGCACCCGAATGGCCGAGAGCCTCCCGAAAATCATGTGTCCCTCCAGGTCCCCAGTAAGGTGCGTATGTCTCCCTGTTTTTCCTGGAGGCCCTCTGCACCTCTCCTAAGTCGAATACAACAATGTACCGAGGGACCAATGACACCATTCACAATTAATTTAGTCGATCAGCAAGCAAGTCCAAAAGTCTGTCTATCCCTGGCATAGACAATAGTCTACTTGCCACAGTAAAATTATTGATCTGAATGGTCTGTAGCCGAGATGAAGACCCCATGAGGAGACCACTTTCAGCCCAATGCTTTCTCTGTGTGTTCGGCTGAACCAGTCACCAGTAAGAATTATATTAATCCACAGGCACTGAACTAAAAGTCGTATAAGGCACCGTGCACTAATTGAACACCATTTTAGCTAAGATCACTTAATTAAACAGCTTGAAATCATTTTACTCAAGAGAAATTTCAAGAGCAGGAAAAGGAGAGGAAAAAGGAATGTGTTTGATACGTCTGGTGTTTGTGAGCAGGTTATTCCCATCCTTTTATTTCTTCCTCCCATTAGGGAAACAGGTTTGCTTATTCTTGTCTCCTGCCGTCGCAGTCCCTACCTATAACATACCAGAGATACCAGAGATAGCAGCTAGCACCGAGAGGTGTTCCAAAGACCCAGATCAAAATTTTATGAGTAAACCTGCTGAGATGTAGAAATTAAATGTATTAATGAGTGTACAGGATGACTGTACTCAGAGCATGTCCTTAACAGCCAAGGATGGATGGATGGTGGATGAACTGAGTTAAAATAACTGTGTGTGTATAAATATATATATATATATATTTGCTAAAAAAAACAGAGAAGAGACGCACCAGATGAGCAATATAATTAAGAGCACATTTACTGAACAATAAAGCTCACATACATTGCAGTTTAAAATGATATGCTTGCCAGCCTAGTAGTTCAAAGTCACCGCGGACCCTTCCGACAGATGTATATGGAGCACTGCCGCTCAGCCGCAGACCACAGGATCCTAGACCAAGATGCCGGATCCTCACAACACAATGACCGGGAACCAGCAGGACTTCAGGTGGAAGATGGACGTCACTACGTCAGCAAGAATAAGCCACGCCCAACGCATTTCGACTACGGTCTTCGTCTTGTGTGTATGTGCATGTGTCTCTAGGTAGATAGATGCAAAATTATGTATGTATGTTTGTTCTTTATAAGTTCCATAATGGCTTGAGGGAACAAACATGGTACATATATGTTTTTTTTTATACAACGTAAATTACTGGTAGGGTTTATACTAAATATAATATATAAATATTATCCACCCCTTCCGAGGCCAGTGCCATAAATTTGATATGGATAAAATTAATTGGTCTCTTTGTTTGTGTGTCCGTCCTGTTATGCAATGGACAGCCCTTCACCGATTGAGATGAAACCAACTTGAGGTGGTCCAATTGAATCCTGAAGGAATAGTGTCCCAGGTGAACCTCCAGCAGAATGCACCAGTCAGTGACCCAGGAAGCCTGGTCTGGGCCCTTTACTGAATGGATTTGGAAGAAAACTTTACAGAGTAGTAACATTTTATCTCAGATGCAATACTAGGAAGTTGAGGTCCCAATCTCGGACCTCCTGTTGATGTACTGAGAGGCTGAATGAATTTGGATGAAAACTTTAATGCACTGTAATAACTAAAATAACTAATCATAATTTAATGACCTGAAATTACTAACAGAAAAAACAATAAACCAAAATACTAAAATAACTGACAGAAATGAAGCTGCGAAGACAAAAACGTTGTGTACCCAAAGCCTTCTAAGAGCAACATTCATACTAGTAGGAAAACTTTTAACCCATCTTCCAATTGAAAAGTTATTATAAAGCATTGCAGTACACATGTACTTCAATGTTATAATTGGCCACTATTGAGGTGCATACAACTTTCGCTGCTGAAATGGAGGGAGCAGTGCAAGGGACACCTTCACTTGGCTGAAGAGTGTGGACATGTGTCTACCCACGGCTGGTCTAGCCAGCATGTGGGTGAAGGCTTCTTCGTTCAGCCGTAACATTAAGGATCAATGTCCTAGGAAGGAGATAAACATTAACTCCAAATGTCAGACTTTGAAATACAATCCATTTCAAAGATTGGCGAGTGTCCGTAAAATGTGTCCCATGCATACACGTGTGTGTATGTGTAGAAGGGGCCAGAATTCAGGAAATAGTTTGAATGCATAAACTACTTGAGGTTATTTGGTGCAAGAAACAGCAATATTTTGGGTATGCTCAGATCAATAAAAATGTGTGTCATAACATTTCATGAGTTTAAAGCGTAAAGCTTTACCAAATTAAACAGAAAATTCAATCACACTTTGTTCTGCCAAACAATATGGCTGCCTTCACCAGTATTAAGAAACTGGACTACTTCAACCACATTGGTGGGACATACATTACATTTTAAATAGATACACGTATCCAATCCCATCCTCAATTTATAAAACAAAGTTTTTTTTGTCAATTTTATCTACCTGAAATTTAGTTGAGAATTAATAAAGATATTTGTTTTTAGGCAAAACATATACAGGTTGAGTATCCCGTATCCGAATATCCGTTATCCAAATTATTCCGAAAACCATACATTCCAGTAAGTGAACAAAAATTTGTTTGGGTGATAAAAACTTACTGGGGACATCTGTAACAGCACTACTGGGGACATGATATGTAACTGGCACTATATATGTGCAAGACAATGATTGCTTGGCATTTAAATTCAGTGCCTGAGATTGTACACAAACTTTGTTTCATGTTTTGAAACCTTGTTTTATGCACAGATAAAATATATTTGTGTTTATTTCATGTGTTTGATGTATATGTACAACATAAATGCAAGATAATTCAAGATACATCATTGAAATAGTAAAATATTCTGAAATACGGAATAATCCCTTATCCAAAATTCTCCTGGTCCCGAGCATTTTGGATAAGGGATACTCAACCTGTATTCTGTTCCACGGATAAATCTGGAGTAATGTGGCCCATGCTACAGGTAGTATTTGCTGCAATTCCCCATTCTGCCGAGGGAATTTGGGGGAACAGACCAAAAATTGTCTGAATTGGGAATGCCAATCAAGGCCGTAGATGCATGAGCCTTTAATAAGGTAATTGTATAGTATATGTTTATACAGCGCCATCATAAGCTGAAGAGATTCACATTTGGGGACAAACACAGTTATAAAACAAGACTGTGTATAAATAGACAATTCTCTAAGAATGGCGCTAAACGTACAATTATAGGGGCGCAGAACCCCATTCATCACTGTCTGGGATGTGTAATGAGTTATTTTAGCTGCTGATACGATAAATCCTGTAACATTTATTTTTTTTGTTTTTTAATTATTTTGTGATTTCTCACCAGAATGTTCCGGAGCTGCTTCTTAAAACAGAAAGTGAAATTCAAGTGTTTCTGTAACACAATCCCGGAGGAGCTCCTAACATATGGTGCTGTTAGCGCTATAATTATGCCAGTGTTTATTAGTTAAGTAAAAATCACACATCTTCTTTAAGGAAATTAACCTAGATGACTGAAATCAATATACTGCATCCCCCCCCCCGCGCCAGAAATCACTGTAACATTTTCCAGCAGTCCTCATTTTCCCATGGCTCAGAACTTAGCAATGATGTCACAGAGCCTGCGTATGATAGGCTGGGAGTCATTTCTTTTGTTATCAGAGTCTGTCTGGAGGTGAATGGGAGATGCGATTCTGAGCGAGGAGCGGTTCAATGCTAGAATGAACTAACTGTAATGGATACAGGCACTCGTCGTAGCTACCTTTACAGAATACAAAACCTCTAAAATCATGACATAAATGGGGTAATTCAGGCCTGTTCGCTAGGCTGCATATATTCGCAGCCTAGCAAGCAGGTAATCTCCTCCATGCCAGATGCATGCCCACCCTGCAAAATCCCCACGCTACTATGCGAGCAGATATGTACGCTTACACATCCGCATCCGCATGCAATCGCACAGAGGAAAAATCAATCGATGTTTACAAATCGTCAAATGATTTTTGCCCTGTTTGGTATCAAAAGTAAGCCTGGACTTGCTTATCATATGGTTGTTTCCTTCCATGTCACGTCAACTGCCTGACCTAAGGTCGGTTTCACGCGCTCCGGCTGACGCCGGGCAGCGAAGCTCCGCACGGCCAAGAAGCTGTGCCGTACACGGTAGTTAACAATGGACAGGATTGTGTCCATTCGCACGGGACGGTCATGGCCTGGCCGCCGGGTTGCAGCCGGATGTCACCACTGGAAAGGACAGCTGTGGCCATCCCGACCATTGTAAACTTCGGTGTATGGCACGGCTTCTTGGCCGTGCGGGGTTTCGCCGAGCCGGCGTCAGCTGATAGTGAAACAGCCCTAAGCAGCCAGGGCCATGCCTGCGTTTGCTGGGGCCCGCCCAGTGTTTCCACAGGCATGCTCACCGTTCTGTCAATCAGGCTGCGAGCTCATCGGCGAAGAGAAACTCCGTCGAAGGTGCTCGCAGCCGGTGTGTGCATATGCGCACTCAGAGCAGGCGACAGGGAGGGTCAAAGGGGACACCTGTACCGGACCTCAAGCTTGTTAGGGGCCACAAGGTTCTGAGGTGCTCAGGGGCTGCGGCAGTGCAGTGCCTAGCAATGGGTTATAAAGGCACCCCCCTGGTTCCTGTACTTACCCGGTATTAGTGAAATATTGTAACAATTAAAAAAAACACATTCAATATGCAGTATACTAAAATATTTTGCTCAAGGGGAGGCCTGTCAGAGATATCATTGTACCGGGCCCCAAGATTTCTGTTGCCGGTTATGTGCGCATTGGTGATAATGTGCATGTGCAGATCCAAAACAATTGCGCCAACATACACAATGTCGATGCTATGATCATGTCAACACTGTACATGTAAACATAGCACCCATTTCTAGATTCTAAATGGTCGTACTCAGTCCATGTCAACATCTTGTAACAATGTCCCGGTTACGATGCAACACCAACGTTACATTAAGAGTTACGCACGAAAGTCCAGGAATGGCAACCAATGGCAGAGCATCGTACTGTGGGCCTGATTCAGATCTGTTCGTTAGGCTGCATATGTTCAAAGCCTACAGGTAAACACGCCCGCCGCCCCACCAAACACACCCCCCCCCCTCACCAATCAAATCCCCTCACTCACATGCAAGTGGATGTACACACTAACACATCCCCTGGCATGCCTCCGAACGAAGGAAAAATCATTTGATGATCACTCACCATTGAATGGTGTTACTTTTCATTTGAACGCGGTCCTCTTAATTTGGGTTGGGCGCTGACGTCGTGTGATGTTAGCTGCCAGCCCCAAGCAGGCATCGACATGCCTGCGTCTGCAGGGGTATGCCTGGCATCCCTTATGTAATACCATGCTTCTCACACTATATGGTGAAAAATGGTTCACAGCAGTAGCAGATCTGGATAGATGAAGCCTGAGGGGAGGACCCCTTTATTTGGGGGTCCCCACTCCCTCCAGGTACCCGTCCAGGGCTGACCAGCCACAGTGCGTATGGTACGACCGGGGCACCTTATGTAAATGGTGTCTTCCACTGGCTGTCGGAGTCCGGTGCTAGTTCCATAATACGGGGGACCCCCAGTTTTTTTGTCCCCCTCATATTTTTGGAATCAGTACCAGTCCAAGAGTCCAGGGCTGGTTTTAGAAATACGGGGGACCCCTACGCTTTTGTCCCCCATATTTTTGGAACCAGGTCCGGCTTAATAAATGGGGCTGGTTATGCTCAGAAGGGGGGACCCCACGCCGTGTTTTTTTTTTTTTTACATAAAAACCAACATTACCATGTCTCCCAAATCACACATGTCCTCAAATTAGCACATTTTCATGACTAAAAATTGCACCATATCACATTTTTTTACATAAATTTGTATCTCATGTATGCGATAAGGTGCAATTTTAGAATCTTTGTCCAACAATTTATTTTATTTTTGCGTATAGTTTTGTTGTAAACATACAGTCAACACGCATTTGTACTTATACAAAGTAAGTTAAGTATGAGAAAGTGAATTTAAACATCACGGCTTTAACACACATTATACAATATATTTATATGGTATTCAGATCAATTGTCATTCTGGCGTATATCTTTAAATAAACTAATACATCCTACCCTCTACCATGTCTCTGATTTTATTTTGTGTCAGGCCACATACTTGAACCTTCAATATAAAACAACTGTGTTTCCTAAGTGTTACATCCTTTCTTTTGAAATTTGGTATCTGAGGAATTGCGCGGACCTGAATAATTTGTCCAAACCTATTCTATCCCTCCCCCCCCCCCCTCCCCCCTCCCAACAAATAAATAACTGTCAGCTCAGTGGAACACGTTATGCCGTTAACGATCTATGTAGATACCATGTTGTACCTTCAAACACTCTGTAGATCTGCGTACGCACCGTCTCATCTACATACTCAATATATGTACCCCACTTTTTATAAAATTTCACAACTCCCCTTTCTATATCTATTAGCGCAGTTTTTCGGTCCATGTACAGGAGCTGCATTAGTGTCGTCTTCACAGCCGCCAAGAATGGCGGAGTTGATGATGTCCAGCATCTCAATATAATCTTTTTGGCGACCGTGACGACGACAGTTAAGAAAGGGGTCAACTCTGTTTTTCTACCCTCCATATTCCAGTTTGTAAAATTCACCAGCAGCATGGCCAGTGGGTCCTTCCGCAATCGTAGATGGCATACCTCATTGATCATGTTCATCACCTTGTCCCAAAATCTTCGTATCCTCCCACAGTCCCACATATTATGGTAGAAAGATGAGCACGTGCTTTTACATTTTAAACACAGCCCTAAGTCACCTGGTACAAAGTATTTACGTTGTGACTGCGAGATATATGCCCTGTGTATGGTTTTTAAATGCACCTCCTGAAGCATGGCTGAGTGTAGTGTTTTTAATGTTTGCTCCAATTTTTTTGTTATAACTGTGTGGGAGTCCACCTGGGGAATGTCTACAGCCCACTTGGCGGCTATTGCTGTCCAAGTAGCATCAAATGTCACTGGTAACAAGTCAGGATAGAGGTATCTAAGCCTGTATGGCCCTGTGGAACTAAGTGCAAATACAGCGTGAAGTGGGTCTGGTGTAGTCGATTGAGGCATTGGTGTGTGCATGGATTGGGCATAATGCCGGGCCTGGAGGTACATAAAAAATTCCTTATGGGGCAGTGAATATTTCTCTGCTAAGTTCTGGAACGTGAGCAGGTTCCCCCCTGGGTCGAATATGTTTCGGATCGCCACTATACCTTTTGCTTTCCATCGTACAAAACCTGAATCCAGAATGCCCGGCTGAAATTTGGGGTTACCCCAGAATGGGGCATATATTGTGCTTCTATGATTCCTTCCCAGTTTCTTATTGATGGCCTGCCATGAAAGATATGTATCTGAGAATAACACATTCTCTAGCACCCCCGCCGGTAGATCCGACCGTGGAGCATGCAGCAGGCCCGCGGGCGAGTAGGGGGCAAAGATATCCTCCTCCAAAGCCTTGTGTGTATAAGATTCCGTGCCCTGGAACCAGTCTAGGATATATCTCATAAAGACTGAGTGTGTGAATGCCTGTATATTGGGTATTCCCAATCCTCCTTCTGCCTTCCTAGAATAGAGTTTGTTCCTAGCAATTCTGGGTTTTTTCCCCTGCCATAAAAATTTAAAAAACCCTTTTGTGATTTTATCGATGTCTGATTTAGATAGCCGTATAGGTAACATTTGAATGCAGTACGACAGCTTTGGGAAGATAATAGACTGCAGTACAGCCGCTCTTCCCAGCAGCGACAGGGGTAGGGTTTTCCATGCTCCAAGCTGCGTCATCACTTTGTCTATTATGGGAGCGAAATTAAACGAGTATAGTTTTGTTAAGCTATATGGGATATAGACCCCTAGGTACTGTATTGATTGGGTTTTGACCTTAAATTGGCTCAATATTGGAGATATATCGTGGGATAACTGTCTCCCTGCAACCTGTAAGATTTCTGATTTTTGAGTATTTATTTTGTACCCCGCAAAGGATCCAAATTTGGTTATTTTGTCCATTATGACTGGTAGGGACGATTGTAGGTTTGCCACAAAGAGCAACATATCATCTGCGAACAGACAGATTTTTAAAGTTGTAGAGCCTATTCTTATGCCTTGAAAGGAGGCAGTATTTCGCAGCAGTATGGCCAGTGGTTCCAGCGCTATGGCAAACAGCAGGGGCGACAATGGGCACCCCTGCCTAGTGCCCTTCTGTATGATAAACGGATCTGAAGTGTGGCCGTTACATGTCACCTGAGTCACTGGGCTCTTGTACAAATTTCTCACTAAGGCCACGAATGGCTCCGGGAAGCCAAATCGCCCAAGCGTCTCGAACAGGTGATCCCAGGTGACCAGGTCAAATGCCTTTTCCGCATCCATCGATATTATACCGTGGTCCCCTGGGATACCCCGCCTTTCAAGGTGCTGCAATGCTGCTAGGACTTTCCTGACATTTATGACCGAATGTCTACCATGTATGAAACCTGTCTGGTCAGAATCAACTATTTTGGGTAATGCATATTTCATCCTGTCCGCTAAGATTTTTGTAAGTAGCTTATAATCTACATTGAGAAGCGAGATGGGCCGATACGACCCCGGGTCTTCTGGATCTCGTCCAGTTTTGGGGAGGACCTTTACCACCGCTGAGTTGAAGTGAGGGGGCAGTCCCGATCCCGTCATTAGCTGATTAAACATTGCTGCCAGCGTGTCACTTATTTTGTCAACCAGTATTCTATAAAATTCCCCTGAATACCCATCAGGTCCCGGGGCTTTCAGTAATTTAAGTTTTGAAATAGCTGCTTTGACCTCTTCTACGTCTATAGGGGCCATTAAGCTGTCCACGGTGGAGGCCGGTAATTGGGGTAGAACAACTTCAGACCAGAATTGAGTTTTGTTAGTTTCGTCAATTGCCCCTTGTGTATATAATTGGTGGTAAAAGTTTTGGAATAAGTTTATAATGTCCTTGCCTTTCCGTAGCTTAGTCCCATCTGGGGCGTTTAGGGCCGGAACAAATGCCGATGGGCGGGATCCCCTTATCAAGTTAGATAACAATTTGCCATTTTTATTCCCATGTCGGTAGAATTGGAAATTTGAATTTGCGATATATTGGGTAGTTTGATTATCTAGCAAGGAGTCAAAGTGCGTCTTTGCTTGCATATACGCTATTTTGTTATTGGGAGAGGGGTTGTTCTTGTATTCAGCGTAAGCTGACGTCAAAGCGGATTGTGCTAATAAAATATTGGCAGATCTATCTTTTTTTTGTTTTTTAACATAGGACATGATCTCCCCCCTCAACACGGCTTTCGCTGTCTGCCACAACAGAGCAGGATCTTGTTCATGTTCCCTGTTGTCATGGGTGAACTCGGCCCATCTCGCCTCCAATGCCTGCCTAAATCTTTGGGACGCAGCCAGATAAGACGGGAACCTCCACTGTCTGTGGGACCCCACATCAACAGATGTCGACAAAGTACACCACACCACTGAGTGGTCTGAGATACAAATGGGCATTATCTGGGCATCAATTAATTTTGGGAAAAGAGTTTCAGACGGTAGCAGGTAATCTATACGGGAAAGGGTCCCGTGTGCTGCTGACAGACAGGTGTAGTCCCGCTCCATAGGGTGCAGGACTCTCCAGCAATCAATAAGGCCTAGTTGGGATGTTATTTGGGGTATGCCTATAGCCGGTTTTGGTTGGGGTCTCTTAGGGACTGATGACTTATCCATCGAGGGAAGTGCCACGATGTTGAAATCTCCTCCCATTAATAGGCCGGAGGTAGCAAATGGGTAAAGACGCGTCAACAGTCTTCCTATAAATTTCTGAGAATAGTTATTAGGGGCATAAACATTACAAATAACATACGTTTCTTGAAGCACGGAAATTTTTGTAATAACATATCTCCCTCCCGGGTCTGCATATATCTGTTCCACTACCGGCGTCAGACTTCTCCTTACTAGTATTGCCACTCCCCTTGCTCTAGAATTATAGGAGGCGGATGCCGCTAGCATATATCCCATCTGACCCAGTTTTGCATGCTCCACCTCGGTCAAATGCGTCTCCTGAAGTAGGGCGATATCTGCATTCTGTTTTTTGAGGTACAGTAGGATTTTTTTGCGCTTAATGGGGGAATTGATCCCGCCCACGTTCCAAGAACAGATCTTAACCTGCGCCATTACTCAAGTTATAATGGTTACCAACATGTATGATGTCCCTGAGCTGACCTCCCTCCCCCCCGTCCTTCCCACCCCCCCAACACCCCCCCAACACAAACATAACAACACAAAAGGAAGGTAAAACCTCCCGCAGAGGAATTGTTCCCCTGAAGCAAATTATCGCTCACTCTAACAACTTCCGTAGTATTAAACAGAACTGGATTCTAACTACTACCACCTGTGAGCTTCCCAGGCAGCGCAGTCGGGCTGGCACCCCTATAACTATTCAAACATATAAGTACTTATCATGAGCAGCAAGCAAATAAACAGTCGTTACTCTATTTCAATATAAGAGTCTCTCCTGGCTTTCGAGTGTCCCAACCTGGGGGGTACCTCTGTACATGTACTTGCGAATACAAACAATAAATTTCCCCATGGCAGCGGACCTTCCATCAGTATATCCCCTCCTCCCCTCTCCCCCCCGGTCTAATCAATGTCCTTGGGCAAAAAATTGAATAAAGTAGAAACCCCCAAATAGGGAAGAAAAAAAAAAGGGGGGGGGGGTGGTGAAGCATGCAACTTCGCGGGGAGACCCCCTGTATAGTAATTGCATATAGCCGTCCCATTAGAGAGTCTCGTCACAGTCAGTCACGATGTTTTAAACTTGCGCCCAATTAAACATTCCTAAGGCTCAAGACTGCCTTGATGGCGATCCCGAACATTCCCGGAGGTAGGCCTGTGCGTCTCCTGGGGTAGAGAAGTCTCTAACAGATTCACCCTCAAATAAACGCAATCTTGCAGGGTACATCAAGGCGAACTTTTTGTTGTCCGCAATCAGCTTGGCACAAATGGGGGAAAATTCCTTCCTGGCTCTAGTGACCTCTGCTGAGTAGTCTTGAAATATGTGTAGCCTGTGCGATTCCCACTGTAGGTTTTTAAGCTTCCTAGAGGCATTCCATATCAGCTCCTTATGCAAGTAGTTGAGGCACCTGAAAATGGTCACTCTGGGTCTTGCATTCTGGTCCTTGCGATCTGGGCCTATGCGGTGAGCCCTCTCAACCACCATATCTGAACAATCTGCTGTTATTTGTAAAAGTTCAGGCAGAGTGTTCCTTATAAATTGGTGAAGGGCTGCACCTAGGGTGGCCAATCCCGGGATCGGGATCGGCGGGATCCCGGGATTTGGCCCCCAAAACAGCGGGATTTCAATCCCGGGATTGGCGTTTCCAATCCCGGGATTTCGGGATTAGACTGCGCATGTGCAGTCTAATGCCGGGTAGCGTCTGAGCATCGCTCAGACGCTGCCCGGCTTCCCATGTACGCGGCACTGCGCAGCGTGACAAGGTCATAGGTCACGCTGCGCAGGCCACAAAGGCGCACAGACAGGCTTTACCTACATTGTTCTGGCCGCATCCTGCACGGCTCTCGGAAACCCCGCCCACCCGCCTCCCGGAGAACTCGCTTACCCATCCTGCCCGGCTCCCGATGACTCCACCCACCCACCTAGCTCCCGGCAACGTCACCATGCCCAGCCACCCACCGGGCTCCTGGCCGCATCTGCCCTGCCCTGCACTGTGAGTAAACATGCGGGGCAGTTTTTTTTTTTAGGGAAGCCAATCCCGGGATCCCGGGAATCCCGGGATTGAGCATTTTTCAATCCCGAATCCCGGGATTGAAAAAATGCCCCGGGATTGGCTTCCCTAGCTGCACCTTTCACCTGCTCCGGCAGCCCCACCAGCCTCAAATTATTTCTTCTGGATCTGTTTTCCAGATCATCCACTTTGTTAGTTAGCACATGTATTGATTTTTGCAATGCAGCATTATCTGCCTGCAGTTCGCTGACATCGTGGAATATAGCCCCCACCCTGGATTCAGTTTGGGTCACCCTTGTATTGAGTTGGGAAAGGTGGTCTTTCAACTCACTTATGGAGCTTTTAAAGGTGCTTGCCTGTTGCTGGAACAGCGGTTCCATAGTGTCCCTGATAGCCTGCACCATGACTTGATATGAGACAGAGTCCTGTGAAGCCTGTGAAGGCTGCGGGGAACGTACCAGGGGGTCAGGCGGGCTTTCAGTGAGTAGTGTACTGACCTTGCTGGTTCCCGGCTGGGGAGGCTGGAGGGCGCACACAGAGACTGGCGTCTGGACGGGCGCGGTCGCCATCTTGGATTTTAGCGGTGTTCTGGCCACAGTTCCCCTTCGTTTTCTCATGGAGTAATATCTCTCCATGCATCGGCGGGGGGCTCCGGAGGACCTTGAGAGGCTGCCCAGCAAGTTAGACCGCGGTGCGGTGAGTCTGGGGTGCCGCCCGATTCACCTGCCACGGAGCTCCTCTAACTCGCGTCCTCTCCCATGGAAGGCGGAACCGGAAGTCGCAATTTTAGAATCTTACTAAAATTCTCATCCCATTAAATCTCACCTCAAAGGCCCATACACACTGGGGATTTGCACAGCATGTAAATTGCTGGGCTGAAAAAAGCCCCAGAGCATAAACACTGAGCATTTTTTCCCATTTCAGAAATTTTCCCTCGGTGGAAGGCTTTCCATAGCGGGACGCTATGTAAAGCCGTCCACTCCGCTGCTTATCTGCTGATAATACCAGCAGCGAAGATGCGGGAGCGTGCATCAATGCTCACCGCTCACTGCTGTCCCGTACACACTGGGCGGCTTTTAAGCTGAAAATCACTGAAATTAGTAAACTGAGCTTCTTTCAGCTGAAAGTCGACCAGTGTGTACGGGGCTTTATTGCTTAAAATATAAAACACATTCATATACAGTGCTAATAAATTCATGTATTATTTATCAAGTGTAGAAAACAGAAACTGTAAACTCTTTGTCCCAGCTTGAACTACATTTCCCATCATCTGCTGTACGTCTGTGGGTTTTCCCAAGTTTTAAAGGTACAATGGATAATATTGGAAACAATGGGTGACTTTCTATGGATTGAGATAAATGCGCATGTTTTTAGATCGCACCACATCGCACTTTTGAAAATCGCAAGATTGGCCCCTTTTTCGCATATTTAATGAGATGCGAAAAACGGGCCAAATAGTGCGAATAGGTGCGAGTTGGTGCGATTTCTTTAGTCCTGAAAATGTGCGATTTTCATGTCTGAAAATTGCACGTTTGCAGGAAATCGCATTTTAAAATAAAAAAAACCAGCGCGGGGTCCCCCGCCAGAGCATAACCAGCCCCGGGCTCATTGAGCCGGTGCTGGTGACATAAAATCAGGGTCCCCGACAAATAGGGGTCCCCTTGATTTAATGAAACCAGCACCAGGCTCAAAGTCCGGCGCTGGTTCCTGAAATACGGGGGACAAAATGACTAGGGGTCCCCCCGTATTTTAAGAACCAGCACCAGACCCAACCAGCCAGCAGGGTAATGCCACAGCCGGAGGACACTTATTATATAAGGTCCCGTGGCCAAAGCATTATCCCCCTGGCTGGTCAGCATGGGCAGGGGTCCTGGGGAAGTGGGGACCCCCCCAATGAAGGGGTCCCCCCCCTCCAGGACTTACCAGCCCATGCTGAAAGTCCGGGGCTGTCCCCGATGCCCCTGGGCGGTGGGCATCGGGCTGATGCAAAGTGTAAAAAATTGAATAAAAACAATTGTTTTCTACTGTAGAACTATGAGTCCCAGCAAGCCTACCCTGCATGCTGGGACTTGGAGAACCACAAGTCCCAGCATGCGGGGCATTAAAGGGCCCGCTGGCACTTGTAGTTCTACAGTACAAAAAATAGTAAAATAAAACACACTGACACCCTGAAAAATAAAAGTTTAATACACACATAACACACACACTGATACTTACCTACCTTGAGCCCGTAGGTTGGTCCCTGGATCCTGGGTCCGGGGCTCCTGGACAGAAGAGTCCGGTTCCGGGGCCTTGGTCCTGGTTCCGGGGCTGGTCCGGGGTCCTGGGCTCCAGGGCTGATGTCTCCGGGGTCCAGGATCCGAAGTAGTCCAAAAGGGGTTCCTAAGGAAGGAAATCCTACTCACCTGGTCCCCGGGGACGACCTCGGCATCCTCTCCGGCAGACGCGCTGCTCCCGGATGGTACTCGCTCACGGACTGGAGAGGCGCAGAGATGTTCATCTTCCGCGCCTTTCCTCCGAATGATTCTATTGGCCGCCTAGCGGCCAATCAGGAGCCGAGAAAGTCGGCTCCTGATTGGCCGCTAGGCGGCCAATAGAATCATTCGGAGGAAAGGTTATGGTTGGTTATGCTCTGGCGGGGGACCCCGCACTGGTTTTTTTTTTAATTTTAACTGTTTAAACTTTTTTTTACACCAGAACCCTGCACAGATCATTGCGATCTGTGCAGGGTTCTGGCTAATTCGCCCATCAGAACCTGGTCTGATTTTTGGGCGAATTATAGACACAGTTTATACAAATCGCATACCATTAAATATGCGATTTGTATACTTTTTCATGTGAAAACATCTAAACATCTGGATGCGATGTGCTGCGAAAAGCAGCCATCGCATTTCCAGTGTGTCCAACTTGTTGGCCAAAATCGCACTTTTTTCACATTTTCGCACCTCATTTAATATGCGAAAATGGAAAAAAATGCGATTTCGGCCGTTTTGGCGAAATAAATCGCCAATCTCAATCCATAGAATGTCACCCAATATGTTTAAGAGCTGTTGAAGCATATGAAAGAAATGAAACACAATATGTGATGTCTAGAAAGGTTTCATGGGTAAAATAACTGGACCACCAAAAATTCAGGTTTCCATGTTATCACGAGTAGATAATAAAGCAATTAAATTTACAACAGCAAACAAAACAAACGACAGCCCATTAACGATCAAATTCTATGGACTGTGTCAGTTATAATCACAACGTTGAAAGCTAGGTGAGCAGCGACTCAATGTTACTGCGCTATCATATGTTGTCAATGACGTGAGCTGTAATTTATAATGACCGAAGGATTGCATGCCCTTCCACATGGATGATATACTTGTAGGACTGCATGGGTGTCCTCTCAGCTTAGGTTTCACTTATAATAAGCTCTGTGCAATCAATAGCACGATGGATCATAACGCGATCGTTATCTGATACATCTGTAAACAGATATAGTGAATTGTTCACAGTCAATTAGATCTCTGCGCTAGTAGATTAGCTATAGTTATAGTTACATGAACAAGAGATGGTAAGATACTGTAAGCTCAGAATGCTCTCTTTATGCTTCATTTTTTTTAAATGTTATAACAACTATAAAAAAAAAGACATATTTCAGCATCAGCCAATGGAATTCATTATATAGGAAATGTAACAACACTACTATACTTACTGAGCCAGATGGAACTAGATCAAATGAGACACAAACTGGTGACTCCAGACAATACCATAAAGCGTATTAAAGATATATAAAGCTCAGACTTACAACCTGGTCTTCTTTTATGGACCGCACTGCGACTGCTCACACTTATGACCCTGCCCTTGCGTCCCACCTACCCATTCGTACTTACAACCAGGTACTCAGAACAGCAAGAATGGTTATAGCGTTGCAGCATACAGGTGTCATAGCATAGTACAGAGTACCGTAGCCCACATCCCAGCCTATCACTTGGGCAGCTATGCTACCATCAAGAGAAATTACTCTCTTTCCTAGAAACACTTTTATCAGGAAGTCACAGTTGCTGCTTAATCAGCCCAACCCTGATCACATCAGTTTTTCTGGATTCTGCTCTAAAACCTGGACTGGATCTTCCACATTGCTTTCATGTGGAAAGATGCTGTCAATGCCACACTCCTCCCACCCTTAGCTTCAACCACCCTGGTGAAGTGAACAAACTTCAGGTGAGCGCTCTGCCTCCTTTAGTTGTGTCATCTGACCGTTTACACAGCCCTCCACCACTTTACAGAGGTTGGCCACCTCGCCCTTTTCCTCCTCCCCTAGCTTCACCATAGGATTTCTTGTAGGATCAGGACCTACAAACTTCCTGGAAAGGGCATCCTGGAGGAACCACGTCTGCAGCGACAATGGTGAGCTCACTACCAGTATCCACCAGTGCCCAGCCCTCACGGCTTTCCAACTGCAACAGAATCCGGAACAAGGCAGACTCTGCTTGGAATACACCTGCAGCAGCCATGCTGACCATCGGCCAAGCCGCTTTTTCCACACTGCAGTCCATCAGCTCGCCCTGTTTTGGGCAATCCCACTGTACATGACCAGGCTCGCCACATTAAAAGGATACCATGGGTGGCAGAGTTTTAGGGTTTTCCACCAAGAACTGTGTTCTGGCCTTTGATACAGATGGAGCGGGACTTATCTATCCAGGGGATGGCGATGGCGACGCCAGCGGCCATCCCCTGCCCCGCGCCATCTGTATGCCGGAAGGGGGCGCGCGCGTCCCCTTCCGACGGTGCTGCCGGCGGTCGCCCGGTGTCTACACCGGGTCCCCGCACCCCCCTGCAGCCCCCCGCAGCCCCCTGAAGCGGGAGGCGGAAAGGATTGCGTCCGCCTCGCCGCCCCGCCGCCCGGATACTGAGACGCGCGTGCGTGGGGGACGCACGCGCGTCTCAGTCAGATGGAGCGCCGTGTTGCTGGCGGATTGCCAGCAACATGCTGCTGGCGATTCGCCAGCAACAATAAGACCCGCTCCATCTGTATAGGCACGAATCCCGGCCCGTCACTCCAATTATTTCAAGTATAGCCTTCTTAAGGCTAAGATAGAAGCGTGACTTAGCCACAGGCATATCCACATAGACCCTCTGTGTATCCCCTGTTAAACAGAGCCAGCCTGTCAGACCATTCCTCAGCAGGAAATCCCAAACGTGTTGCCATGCACTCAAAAGTGCAAAGGAATACCTGTGTGTCATCAGCTGGGATGAGTTTCGGTAGCCTCTCCTGCTCCTGCCCACTTTTCTTTATCGCTTTTAGCTCTTCATGCAGCAGCTGAATCTGAGTTTGCAGCCCCTGTATCTAAGATTGCTTTTTATCAGCCAGGTACTGCTGTCTGGCAGCCAGCTTTTGCTGCCCCTCATACATCATCTGGACCTGAGCTTGCTGCCTAGCTGCCAGTTCAGCAAACTTCTTTAGCAATTCCTCCATATTACCCTGCGCTTCCCCTTTAAGGGCAAACTTAGGAGGCTTAATATAATATGTATGGCTCATGTTAGGCGCTGCAAGAATGGTTACTGCATTGCAGCATACAGATGTCACAGCATAGTACACACACTTCAGAAAGCTCCAGCAGACCCTACCATAGTGCACACCCTGGCCTATCACTTGGCCAGCTATTCCACCATCAAGAACAATAACCCTCTGCCCTGGAAACACTTATATCAGGAGAGCACAGGTGCTGCTTAATCAGCCCAACCCTGACACATCATTTTTCCATGTCAGAAATGCGGCAGCCCAGAGACACTATGCGCTGCTGCCCGATGTCGATACATCGGGCAGCTTCGTATCCTCCATAGAAACCTAAGGGGGAGGCGGCCGGCGGTGGTACAGGAGGGATCGCAGCAGGGATCAGAGATTCCTGCTGTGATCCCTCCTGATAATTCGGGGGATACTTAATATTTGTGGCTAACCCACGTTTTCAGGGAATTTAGCCGCAAATATTGATTGGTAAATGCGGCCCTTAAAGTGAAAAGTGGTGATGTTGCCCATAGCAACAATCAGATTCTGTGTGTAATTTTTTAGGATGCAATAGAGAATCGATAGATTCTGGTTGGTCGCTATGGGCAACATCCCTTTTTGAATTTTTAGAAGGGTTAGTAATATTACCCCTAAGTAGAATGCATTGCCTCTTCTCATATGGCCTGCAGCAAACAGGTCACTAGCTCATTCTAATGCAATTATTCATTTATGCATCAAGTGTTCTCTGGTGAGAACAATGACGATTAGATTGACTGCATGCAGTGAAGATCTAGCCAGGCGATATCGGCAAGCGGGACCATTGCTATGGCCTGTACACATGGGGAAATGTGTGTTTCATTTCTAAGCGATCTAGACAGATTGTTTAGAAGTAGCCTTGAAATCGCCCCGTGTGTACGGGCCTTAAGACTGACCTACAAATCATAAAATTGTATTGTAGGCATTCGTAAAGTGTACTCAAGTACACATTATAACCACCTTTTATTTCCCAGCTCTAGAAAAATAACTGGCTAAGAACATACCTGTCACAACACTGCCCCCCAGTGGTGTATGAGAAAACCAGAAAGCAATTTATGTACCGTATTTATTCAACTAAGCAAATTTTTTTGTGTGTGAGAGCAAATACTCCACAATGACCACACCGATTTAGATGGTACATGTGTCTTTCCATAGGGTGTGTGATGTCCATGAGAATTTTGATAAGTGGTCAGGTTGTTGAGAAATAACACGTATACTGTAAGCAATGAATGAGGACGTGCTTGAATTGTTGCATGGAAGCCTATTTTTATCTGTGCCTAATTCAGTTCATAAAATTCATTATTTCTCAAACTTTAGGGATACACTTAGCCATACCTCCCAACTGTCCCAATTTTCAAAGGACAGTCCCGTTTTTTGGGGGGGAATGTCCCACACCCTGCCCAGGGCCGTGAATGTCCGACATCTCTGTAAATGCGCTGCAGAATATGTGAGCACTATATAAGAAACTATTAACAATAATATAGCAATAATTATAGATAACGCCCACAGTTGCTGACAGTAGTAGCGCTAATTATAGATAACGCCCACAGTTGCTGACAGTAGTAGCGCTAATTATAGATAACGCCCACAGTTGCTGACAGTAGTAGCGCTAATTATAGATAACACTCATAGTTGCTGACAGTAGTAGCGCTAATTATAGATAATGCCCACAGTTGCTGACTGTAGTAGCGCTAATTATAGATAACGCCCACAGTTGCTGACAGTAGTAGCGCTAATTAAAGATAACGCCCACAGTTGCTGACAGTAGTAGCGCTATTTAAAGATAACGCTCACAGTTGATGACAGTAGTAGCGCTAATTATAGATAATGCCCACAGTTGCTGACAGTAGTAGCGCTAATTATAGATAACGCCCAGAGTTGCTGACAGTAGTAGCGCTAATTATAGATAACGCTCACAGTTGCTGACAGTAGTAGCGCTAATTATAGATAACGCTCACAGTTGCTGACAGTAGTAGCGATAATTATAGATAACGCCCAGAGTTGCTGACAGTAGTAGCGATAATTATAGATAACGCCCACAGTTTCTGACAGTAGTAGCGCTAATTATAGATAACGCCCACAGTTGCTGACAGTAGTAGCGCTAATTATAGATAACGCCCACAGTTGCTGACAGTAGTAGCGCTAATTATAGATAACGCCCACAGTTGCTGACAGTAGTAGGGCTAATTATAGATAACACTCACAGTTGCTGACAGTAGTAGCGCTAATTATAGATAACGCCCACAGTTGCTGACAGTAGTAGCGCTAATTATAGATAACGCCCACAGTTGCTGACCGTAGTAGCGCTAATTATAGATAACGCCCACAGTTGCTGACAGTAGTAGCGCTAATTATAGATAACACTCACAGTTGCTGACAGTAGTAGCGCTAATTATAGATAACGCCCACAGTTGCTGACAGTAGTAGCGCTAATTATAGATAACACTCACAGTTGCTGACAGTAGTAGCGCTAATTATAGATAATGCCCACAGTTGCTGACAGTAGTAGCGCTAATTATAGATAACACTCACAGTTGATGACAGTAGTAGCGCTAATTATAGATAACGCCCACAGTTGCTGACAGTAGTAGCGCTAATTATAGATAACGCCCAGAGTTGCTGACAGTAGTAGCGCTAATTATAGATAACGCTCACAGTTGCTGACAGTAGTAGCGCTAATTATAGATAACACTCACAGTTGATGACAGTAGTAGCGCTAATTATAGATAACGCCCAGAGTTGCTGACAGTAGTAGCGCTAATTATAGATAACGCTCACAGTTGCTGACAGTAGTAGCGCTAATTATAGATAACGCTCACAGTTGATGACAGTAGTAGCGCTAATTATAGATAATGCCCACAGTTGCTGACAGTAGTAGCGATAATTATAGATAACGCCCAGAGTTGCTGACAGTAGTAGCGATAATTATAGATAACGCCCACAGTTGCTGACAGTAGTAGCGCTAATTATAGATAACGCCCACAGTTGATGACAGTAGTAGCGCTAATTATAGATAATGCCCACAGTTGCTGACAGTAGTAGAGATAATTATAGATAACGCCCACAGTTGCTGACATTAGTAGCGCTAATTATAGATAATGCCCACAGTTGCTGACAGTAGTAGCGATAATTATAGATAACGCCCAGAGTTGCTGACAGTAGTAGCGATAATTATAGATAACGCCCACAGTTGCTGACAGTAGTAGCGCTAATTATAGATAACGCCCACAGTTGATGACAGTAGTAGCGCTAATTATAGATAACGCCCAGAGTTGCTGACAGTAGTAGCGATAATTATAGATAACGCCCACAGTTGCTGACAGTAGTAGCGCTAATTATAGATAACGCCCACAGTTGCTGACAGTAGTAGCGCTAATTATAGATAACGCCCACAGTTGATGACAGTAGTAGCGCTAATTATAGATAATGCCCACAGTTGCTGACAGTAGTAGAGATAATTATAGATAACGCCCACAGTTGCTGACATTAGTAGCGCTAATTATAGATAACGCTCACAATTGCTGACAGTAGTAGCGCTAATTAAAGATAACGCCCAGAGTTGCTGACAGTAGTAGCGCTAAAACACTCACAGTTGATGACAGTAGTAGCGCTAATTATAGATAACGCCCACAGTTGATGACAGTAGTAGCGCTAATTAAAGATAACGCCCAGAGTTGCTGACAGTAGTAGCGCTAATTAAAGATAACGCCCACATTTGCTGACAGTAGTAGCCGCTGTCTCTCTCCCAAGCTCAGCACACAGCTCTAAACAGGGTGTGCTGAGCTGGGAAAAGAGGCTGTGCTGCAGTGGAAGCCTGTCCTCTCTCACTAAGGGCCTTATTCTAGTTCATTTTTTGAGGCAAATTCCTTTTTAGCTGGACAAAACCATGTGCACTGCAGGGGGGGCAGATGTAACATGTGCAGAGATATTTAGCTTTGGGTGAGTTATTTTGTTTCTGTGCCGGGAAAATACTGACTGCTTTATTTTTACACTGCAATATAGATCTCACTTTGAAGAAAAACCCCACCCAATCTAATTCTCTCTGCACATGTTACATCTGCCTACCTGCAGTGCACATGGTTTTGTCCAGCTAAGAAGGAATTTGCCTCTAAGAGTGAACTAGAATAAGGCCCTAAGTACATGGCTTTGTGCAATGCGGGTAAAAAGTATCCACCCCCACCCACTGGCTGCCGACAGTACCTCTGACGCACACTTTATTTACCTAGTGCTGGCTGGCATCTAATCCTTTCCTCATCCCTGCTCCCCTGTAGCTCTGCCTCCTCCATCCCGTGTAGATCCACTCAATTTTCAGTCCCTGCTTTAGCGGGCTGGAGCTGGAGAGGCAGAGAGAGGCTTTAAGAAGGGCCATGAGAGTACTTTGGGATGACATGTAAGGACTTGAGGAGCACTTTATTAAAGTAGGTAGAAATACCTATTTTAGCCTAAGGAGCATGCTCCTCCATCGCAGAGTGTTCAAGTGAACTCGTGCCAAGGGGGCATACGTACCTATGGACCCTCTCCAAAAGGAGCCCCGTTACTCCCCTAACTCCTCACAGCTGAAAGGCAGAGAGGAGAAAATAGGGATCAGTGGGTCCTCCTCGCTGAAGCTTGTAAAGTCCCTCGGTGGACTTCCCTCTGCTTTGCGGCTCAGGGTCGTTCCAATTTCCCCAGGGTTAGCCGAAGCATCCCCTGGGGAATTGAGGACCTCAGCTTAATCCCAAAGGAGAGAGGCTTGGTACATGGGGAGTATGGCAGCCCATAAGGGTCTTACTTCCAACCCATCAAAAAACGGTGACACACAAACGAAGAAAGTGAAAAGTGACAAACATGAGAAATAAGAAGTGAGAGAATAAATAATAAAGGACCCCGGCCAAAAGGCCCAGGGCAAGGGCGTGCTATGCACAGTAGGTAGAAAATGGCCTAAAATCCAAAAAACAGGGAGATCAAGCCTTCAGATTTTTAGTGTAGTCCCCCACAACCCTGGAAGAATTGTTACTCCTTCCACTTCCCACCGACTTGGCAAAGATGAGGAAAATACTATTTGAAACCATGGTTCACGCAGAGGGAAGGGGTGTCTAGTAAAGCAATTCTATGCTAATTAGATAATTTTAGCCCCACCCCCTATTTAAATATGTGCAATTTGCAGCAAGGGAGTAGAGGGGCCTAATGATGCAAATAATATGGTCCCGCCGTATGACTGTTACAGTAGTTGAAAAAGATATTTTCTAAAGTGTTCAAGCAACTACAAAGCGTATCTCCCGTTTTCTGAATGTGATGAACAATGTCCTTTGACCAGAGCCGACCCTAGCAAATTCGGTGCCCTAGGTAAAAAAAAATTTTGCCCCCTAGCAGATAATTCCACTACCAAGCTTAGTGTTATTATACTGCCATCCGGTGGGCCCCTTCATTGCTGTGGATGCAGTGCTACTTTTTCTGCCTCTGACCCAGCACCGCTCCCCCAGCACACCACCTATCAACCAGCAGCAACGACCACAGTAGCATCCAGCAATACCCATCACCTCTCAACAGACAAGTAAAAAGAACCAGCACCCCTCACAGCTGTCATCTTAAAACCCATTGGTGTGGAAGTGAAAGGGAGAGAGGAGGGAGGGGGAGAGGGGAAAAGGGGGTGAAAAGGAGGGTTTGAGGGAGAGAGAAAGAGGGGGCGAGAGTGGGTTAGAGGGAGGAGGAGAGAAGACGAGGGAGAGAGAGGGTGTGAGGAGAAGGAGGTAGGAGAAAGACAAAAAAAAAGAAGCGATAGAGGGTGAGAGGAGAGGGAGAGATGGTGAGAGGAGAGGGAGAGGTAGAAAGACAGAGAGGGAGAGATGTTGAGATGGAAGTAAAGGGAGAATAACAAAGAGGGAGAGGGAGGGTGAGAGGGAGAGAAGAGAGAGGGGAGATACTAAGAGGGAGGGAGAGAGATAGAGGAAGAAAGATAGAAAGCACAGCCTCCATCTACACTGAGGGTAGGCGCCGCAGTGTAAATGTGAAAATCCCGGATACAACCTGATTTTGGATCTGTGTTTCAAATGCTGGGTTGGATCCGGGATTTTTGGTGTAAAAGGAGTATTCGTGGTCCAACTCAAATTATTTATGGTCAAAGTAATAGGCAAAACCGATGCTAGTGGCTTCCAATTATAATTTATGTGGACAAACGGAAGCAAATCCTTTCCCTGACCACAAAATTGAACCTAGGAATGATATATAAATGCAAATGTATTTAATTTTATTTTATTTTTTAATGTGTCAATAACAAACTTTTGGCCTAGGGGTGCCGTGAAAAAAAATCTGATTCTCTAGGGTGCTGTGATTAAAAAAGTTTGGGAACCACTGCCCTAGCCCCTCTCCTGCACCCTAACCCTAAAACCATACCTTCTTAGTGCTAACTCTACCTCCCCACGTAGCCTGACCCTAACCCAATCTTCTCTGCCCGGTACACTTCTGCTCGGCATCCCAGCAGTAGGGATTCTTGCACCAGTCTCCTGGTGGTAGTCGAGATAGTGAATGTCGGCATCCCAAACGCTGCGATGCTGAATGCAACCCTATACAGCTTGCTGTCGGTCAGTGGGAACATTGTATCACATACAGGGGGGGATTTACTAAGATGTGTATTCTACTGTACTTCACATGTGATGTTGCTATGGGCAAACAATCAGATCCTGTCTACGATCTTCTAGAGGGTGCTAAATAAATAAGAAGTCGATTCTGATTGGTTGCCCATAGCAAGTAAGTGTTTGTACATTGTTTTTCTTCATGTCTTGGTAAAGGGCACAACAGCCCGAAACGTTGATATCTACTCCTTGGTCTTAGGTTTTTCTTTAATAGTTCTACTATAAGCAGATAGCGTCATGCGTGCCTTTCATCATTGCTTCTATACTTTCCTGTGCTATGGAAGAGGTGCACCAGACAAGCTGTTATAATAAAGAGTGCAGGATGTCTTTTGGATATATATATATATATATATATATATATATATATATATACCAATGTGCGGGCCTGCGGGGGTTGGTATCGCAAGAAAAAATTAGACTGTGCAAGCAAAGCAATTTTTGACTATGTTGCCTGCAGTGTATTTGGCCATAGCCAAAATCGCACATACTATAGCCAAAATCATAAGTGTATCTAGCCAAAATCAGCTCTACTCACTTCAAGGGGGAATTGCATAGTCAAAAAAATCGCAGCATGTGTTAGCCCCTTAAGGAGGAGTACCATGGCATTTCGGCTGAGCACTCAGAGCAGTGAGCATCAAAACAGGGGTGTTATCAAAAAGAGCACCTTACCACACCCTCCAACATGACCCATTCCATTAGGTACAAAATGCTCTGTTCCTGGACTTCCCTGCCAGTGGCAGTTACAGAGGTTGGACTCCAGCACAGTCCAAAATTCAAAGAGGGGGGTCACATCAACTGCCAGTGAGTCCAGGACAGTGATGTTTGGGGTGGCAGTAGGTGTGGCTCCCAGGGCCGGATTTAAGTCTTAGCCCCCCTATTATAGTGAGGGAGTGTACAGAAAGCAGCGCATACAGTACCTTCAGCAGCACAGGTACTGTAACTTCAACTGCGTGGGGCTGCAGGTCTTCAGCAGCCTGGTAGTGCAAAGCTCCCTCCTCAGCATCAGGGCGGCTCCAGCGCTGTGTCTTTGCATTAGCGGACAGGCATTACGGGGATACATCTCTCTGGTGCCTGGGATCGGGTGCTAAACACCCAGAGAGAGGCAGCCCTGTAATGTCAGTGACAGGAGTTTGTGCTTCCGGCGTCGGGGATGAAGTACCCAGCGCCGGAAGTGCAAACTCCTGTCACTGACATTACAGGTGGCCTCTCTCTGAGTCTTCAGTAGCCGATCCCCGGAGCCGGCTAACAGTCACAGACGCTGAAGGGGGGCACTTCTGGTGCACACCACTGCTTACCGTTGCCGCCCCCAGCAGGTGCCGCCCATAGGCCCGTGTCTCACAGGCCTAGTGGGAAATCCGGCCCTGGTGGCTCCCCTTTATGGATATTGGACTATGCTGCAGGCTCACATCTGCAACTGCCACTGGCAGGGAAGTCCAGGAATCGAGCATTTTGTACCTAATAGAATGGGTCATGTTGGAGGGTATGCCTTACCCATGATTGTTTAGTTGGTTTGGAGATGGAAATTGTGGTACAGCCAACCTCGCATGGAGTTCTGAGCAGGGCCGGGGCTAGGTTCCTAAGCACCCTACTCCCCCCCCCCCCCCCCACCCCCCCACCACTTTATTGCCAGAACCCAAGTTCCTCAAAACCGTGCTTCCAACTGATTACGAAATATCCTAATTGGTCTAAAATATTAAAAACTTCAAGAGCCCATCAGGGATAGTACAAACTATCTGACAAGCTGAAATTTGGCACACAAGTTACTGTTATGGACCCCAAACTTTTCCATATTATTTGAATTTCAATCACGTAATTTCCTGTTTCTCTACCAGCCCTTATTCTGGTTCACTCGCAAAGGCAACTTCCTTCTCAAATGGACAAAACCATGTGCACTGCAGGGGGGGGGGCAGATGTAACTTGTGGAGAGAGAGAGATAGATTTGGTTGAGTTATTTTGTTTCTGTGCAGGGAAAATACTGACTGCTTTATTTTAACACCCAAATCTAATTCTCTCTGCACATGTTACATCTGCCCCCCCCCCCCCCGCAGTGCACATGGTTTTGTCCATTTGAGAAGGAATTTGCCTTTGCAAATGAACCAGATGTGTAGTTCTACAGCTACATGAGGGCTGCATGTTGAACAACCCCGACACAGACTAACCTTCTAGTGCTAGTCAGTCATGTATTGCGTGTTTGTCACTTGTGGAATCCACAGAGCAAGCTCAGCAGTCAGTTGGGCTGATTCTGAGTCAGATGAAACTAACAATGCGGGTGCTTCTTGTGGATTCTCACCATGGACTAAGAACAGTGGGCTGGATGGGCTTCTGTGTGCAGTTACACACAGCGTTAGCGAACACAACAGATGATCACATTAGCATAATGTTGTAAGCAGGCAGCCGTGGCCAGACGGAAAAACATTTGTGGAGGCAAATTGGCCCCAGTATGTTCAAAGTGGAACTAACTTTCTGAAATGTTAAAAAACATGAATTGTGCTGTATTACCTCTCAGGGACTTGGGTGGTTGCCTAATGTGACAATAGCTGTGGCCATCATACGTAATTATAAACTTCTGAATGACCTTTTGAGAAATTCTGTAAATTAAAATAATGTTTTAAGCCATTTAATATAATGTACTGAAAGAATACAGCTAACTCTGTTCTATTCATATTTCCGTATGTGTACAACTAGTCCTGAGATTGAGACAGTTCTCTGATTGTCCACAAGATGTCAGCACTGTATTGTGTGAAGTGTGACTGTAGAAATGTAAGTCTAGCAGCATGTATTTCACCGCTGTGTATATATTTAGCTCCATATCCATTGGTTAACATCCATAATTTCATTTATGTATCCAGATTTTAACGGTTCAATAGCCTCTCACTTATAATGCTTTGCACAACACCTTTGTAAACTAATCAATAAATGGCCAGAAAACGATGTCAATGTACTGTAAATTGGTAGCATTTAATACGGAAGTGGGATAAGGGATCTACAGCAAAAAGATAGACAGCCATTAGTTCGACACCTTTAGTTCGACAAGCAAAAAGGTCAACATGTAAAAAGGTCGACATGCAAAAAGGTCGACAGGCCAAAGGGGTTTTCACAGTTTTTTTTACCCAAATGTCGACACAGTCGACATGGACACAGTTTGAAGTAAACCGCAGCCACTCGCGATGCTTCGGGCACGGTGCCTCGCTGCTCTTGGCACACTATTTTATTCTCACACCTCGCCCTAACGGATGGCAGGGCATGAAATACCGCCTGTCGGCACGTCGGGTCAAAAAAACAGTGAAAAAACCCATGTCGACCTTTTGACTGTCGACCTAATGGTAGTGTCAAACTTTTTGCATGTCTACCTTTGTGCATGTCGAACTAATGGTGTTGACCTAATGGCGGTCTATCTTTTTGCTGTAGACAAATAGTCCAGATACCTTTAATACAGTCTAAACCGACACCACCAGAGATTCCATGGTAGTTTCCAAATGACAACCCATCATATGTTCTATTTAGCAGTGATTTCTATTGAAAAAAAAGTAATTTTCATATTCCTTTAATGGTGCTTTCATAGAAATACAGTTCAAGCATAAGTTTTAATTGTGCAGCCAATGGCGCAACAAGCTGTATTTCAGTGTCAAAGTGGGGTACATTCAGGTGCAAGCTTGTACACCATGCAAGGGCATGAGCAGAATGCTGGGGTCCCCATAGCAACATATATAAAGGGGCCTGTCACAATTAAGGTTACCAATCCCAGGGGATTTTTCCTACGCCTGTTCACCCCACACATTTACTTACATGGGCAGGTGCGGCCAGGAGTGAGGCGGGTGGTGTGGCTAGAAGCGAGGCAGGCGGTGTGGGCTGGAATGGGGTTGCGGCAGTGCAGCCTACGCAGCGTGATCTCTGACCATGTCGCGCTGCCCAGAGCCGCACAGCAGGGGATGGGAGAAGCCGGGCAATTTCTGAACAGGTGATCAGAGGCTGCCCAGCAATAGACTGCACATGCGCAGACTAATCCCGGGATTGAAGATTGAAATCCTGGTAATTTTGAGGCCAAATCCATGGATCGGCCCCCCTAGTCATAATGTTTCTTGAGACATTGGCAGAAGTAAATCTTTTGCCACATTTAAATGCCCTAGTTCATTTACAAAACTATAATAGTTCCCTAGTTTACATGATGTCATATTGTATAGTTGTCAGTACACATTATAACACACAGTGGGTGAAATTTAATAGGATGAGAGATTCAAAAAGTAAGAGATTTGGTAAGAAATCTCCAGTGGTTTTTAAAGCGGCAATCATTTACACTGCAAAATCAAACTGGTTTTGCAGTGTAAATGATTGCCGCTTTAAAAACCACTGGAGATTTCTTCCCAAATCTCTCACTTTTTGAATCTCTCATCCCATTAAATATCCCCCAGTGGGTCCAATTCAGCAGTAATCGCCAATCTGAGAAGGTGCAGTTGTCTGCAAATAGATAACCGCTACCCAGACAGAAAAGAACAATTGAATAAATGGCAAAACTTTAGCAAATCGCTATCCACAGGCAGATCCATCCGCAAATCCCGAACCATCAAAAGGTTTTTGCAGCCTGTGCTAATCTGAGCAACTCTGAGGCTTTTACTAATCTGTGGCTCAGATGTGCTGGACAAGGCCAGCGCTGACTTGAGAGCCACCCTGAAAAAGAATGGGTATGCCTCTCTTTTTTGGCACATCCAGAAAAAGGCAGGTTTCCACCCCCAAAACGCCATAGATTAGACCTGACGATTATGTTGGGATTGTACTCCTAGTGTTAGGCTGCTGCAGTCTCCCCAATATGTGTCATCTGTTCTAGGGGTGATCTAGTAGTGCACACAAAGTGTCTGCCTCACCTTAGTACCTTGTTGTGGATGGAATATACAACCCATGGAAATTATTACCCAAAAGGTCTGCAATAACCCTGCATTTCCCTTATTGTGGGCTCAAGTTTTTCTTTTTACTTCTGTATTACAGTAGCACAGGGTATGCTTCACCAACAGGCCAATGGTAACAGAGACACAAGAAAGACTACAAACCTAGAACTACAACTCTGCAGTCTAATGCTGACCACATCCTGCAATATTGCAGGCAATGTCAGGCATATTATTGGCTTAAACAAATGCGATGACTAATAATGGCTCTATTACCAAGCAGGTGACCATACGCAGGTATGTTGGTAAATGGGGATGAGACAAAAATGCTATCAGCATGTCTGCAATAATCTTCCAGCTACACCAATAGTTACACATAGTGAGTAAAATTGCAATATTTGCGGATGACACAAAGTTGAGTAAGGAAAGTAACTCAGGAGAGGATGTGGATACACTACAAAGTGACTTAAATAAACTGGAAAGGTGGAAAATGCAGTTTAACGTTGATGTGAAATGTAAAGTAATTCATTATGGGAACAAAAATGAACAAGGTGGCTGGTCTTCCGGCAAACCTGTTCTGGCTTTATCTCCAGATTCGACATTATGTTTCCTCCCTCCCCGCTAGGATTCAGGGATGGGACCCTACTCCTTTTGAATCATTGATCCTCTCACAAGAGCCCCCGAGGCACTTAATATCTAAACTATATCAGATATGCCTGAGTAACCGGGCAGATGACATGCCAGCATACTCTGTAGCTTGGAATAGGGAGTTGAATGGGGCCTTGTCGGGAGACCAGTGGTCCAAAATTTTTAAATATATTTTTGCCTCCAAATCCTCAATACAGACGCTAGAAACCCAATATAAGATTGTCTCGCGATGGTACAGATGTCCGCAGACACTGCACCAAATGAATAGGACATTACCCAATCTCTGCTGGCGGTGCAGTCAATCTCAGGGCTCACACATACATATTTGGTGGTCCTGTCCATATATCCAAACGTACTGGCGCCAGATTCACAACCTGACAGAAAAAATAACTGGTACTTCATTACCTTTTTGTCCGGATCTCTGGTTGTTTAACCTCATAGACCTACCAATATCCACGTTCAAAAAGTCATTGATTAGACATCTACTGAATGCAGCAAGGGCGGTTATTCCGTGCTATTGGAGGTCCCCAGATCCCCCCCCCCCCCCGTCTCCCGCTGGCTCCGCAGAATTGATCTATATATGGCCATGGAGGACCTGACCTCCTTCCTGAGAGATAATGTACAGACCTTTGCCGCCACATGGATGAGCTGGCTTACCTTCAAAGAATCCCCAGAGTACTCCAATATAATTTCAACAGAGCAAGCCTCGGCCCCAATGTGAACCCGAGACGGACCCCACACACCCACCCCAATACCCTCTCACTGTCCCCCTCTCTCATCTTTACTCTGTCCTTTTCACTTTATAAACATTCTATTCTTTCTTTGTTCATTGTATGTTATAATATATACTCAGTCTTCAGTGGTCTGGTTGGCCATAGGATCTTTACTCGGAATGATTCATGGTACGGCATTCTGGGAATGTAAACGTTTGTGCACTATAATTGAATTCCACATGGGAACATTCTGCTATTTCACACTGTGCCCGATTGAAAATTTCTGTTACATACTGAAGACTGTTTGTATGACCCTTTGTCTTTTCTTAATAAAAATTGATTGCATAAAAAAAAAAATGAACAAGGTACTTATAGGCTAAATGGAGTTATTATAGGAAATTCGGTACTTGTTTCCTAGCACGGCGCCCGTCGTAGGTAATCTCATACCTTAAGTTAAGGTATGCGATGGACGCGACCGACGCGATTTCAGGGCTATTTTTAGCCTTTTCCCCGACAATTAAAAAATCGCGTCCATCGCATACCTTAACTTAAGGCATGCGATGCGACCGATGCGATGGACGCGATTTTACATAGGGAACAATGTTAAATGGGCCAATGGACCCGATTTTTCATTGTATACCCACCCTTATGGGTATTTTACATGAGAAATACCCCCCCCCATTGTTAACGCCACCCCACAATGAACGGCAACCCGAAGTGTGGCGAGTGCAGCGAGCCTGCGAGGGGCGGCGGTACGCATCCTCCGACCTTTTCATACCCCCACTATCCACGTCGGCGTGGAGTTGATTTTATATAGTGTGGCGAGCACAGCGAGCCACCGAACCCGAAGCGTGGCGAGCGGACGCGTAATACCTGTGAAGTTATGTGCGTCCCCTCGCCACACTATATAAAATCAACTCCACGCCGACGTGGATAGTGGGGGTATGAAAAGGTCAGAGGACGCGTACCGCCGTCGCTCGCCACACTTCGGGTTGGCGTTGATCGTGGGGTGGCGTTAAAAATGGGGGGGCAATTGACCCATCAGGGTTGGGAAACAATAAAAATTGGGGTCTGGGGGCCATTTAACATTGGGGACAATGTAAAATCGGGTCTCAGGGACCATTTTACATTGATTCCAATGTAAAAATTGCATCGATCGCGTTGCATGCGCTTTGGTTGCATGCGATGCGATCGACGCGATTTCGGGGGGGTCCCGATGGACACAATTTTTATCGCTGGCGCCATGCTAGGAAACAAGTACCGGAAATTCTGCTGTAGAGAAGGACTTGGGGGTCATCATAGATGAAACAGTGGGTAATAGTGCACACTGCTCAAGTGCAGCAGCAAAAGCAAACCGGACAGTGACATGTATTAAAAGGGGAATGGATTCAAGGGATGCCAATGTGATAGTGCCTTTGTACAAGGCATTGGTGAGACCACACTATTGTGTTCAGTTCTGGGCACCGCACCTTAAAAAGGACATAAATGAATTGGAACAGGTACAGAGAAGGGCGACTAAGCTAGTAAAAGGTCTGCAATCACTAGAATACAAAGACAGATCAACCAGCCTGAATATGTTTTCACTGGAGAAAAGGAGGCTGAGAGGTGATATGATTAGTATGTTCAAATACAGGATTGGGAATCATATGGAACTGGGAGATGATTTGTTCACTAACAGGCCTATACTTAGGACACGCGGGCATGTACTGAGGCTCGAGGAAAAGCAGTTCCATACTGAATTAAGTAGAGTATTCTTTACTATTAGAGCAGTAACATTCTGGAACTCATATGGCCACTAAGGGAATCCTATAGATATGACTTCTCACATCAGTAGTTACAAGTTAGATAGGTTAACCTCAATGGACTAACGTCTTTTTTTTTCAGCCTTAATTACTATGTTCATGGTCCGAGCATCAAATGGTCATATCACACCAAAAGCCGGATCAGCAGGAGAGCAGTAAGCGTGTGTTCAGCTTAAAGCTGGCGGACAAATACTTATCACCTGGAATTCATGTAATATATATAAGCTGGTCTACTAGGTCCACCTATTGGTGGATGATTTTCCTGACATTAGGTGGACCAGAATCAACAGCCTAGAAGATTTCTGTAATAGTCTGATAGTTTAGTGCTTAGGAGCATTGGTTCCCAGCCTGGGGTACGCTGCAGACCGATTGTAGTACTTGAAAATAATATTGGTAATGGTGGAAGAAGAGGAAGAAGTCTCCCGTTGCCGTGGAGATGAACCGATTAGTGTAACTACCGGTTCCATCTGAAGCATCATCAGCAACTCCTCGTGCTTTTGCCCGACCAGAAACCCAGACATTCTTTTGCTACTCCTTAAGTGCCAATATTGCTGGGAAAGATCCAAAAAATATCCGCTAAAAATGCCAGCATTGATCACAGCGACTGTTCTTTTAGTATAAATAAACACACATACAGCCAAGTCAATTCATTGAAGTTTAATTAAATATTGCACCCAAAAAAAAAGAACAGCCCCTGTCAGCGAAGCCGGCATTTTTAAAGGCTATTTTGAGGCTCTCACAGCAACGTTAGCACTCAAAGGGTTAATATAAGGACATGCGTAAGGACACGCATAACTCTCACTTCCACTCTACTCGTAAGTACTGTGCATATTTCAAAGTGAGAGGAGGGGGTACTCATAAATGAAAAGCCTAATCAAGGGGTAAGGGAGAGAAAAAAGGCTGGGAACCACTGAAATCAGACATATTTGCCCTGGTAAAAGTGAGTAATAAAAGAGAAGTAACTTTGGTTTCTGAATCGTGGTCCACGTGGATGGCAAAGTGTGTCCCGAGCGAAGAAAGGCACCTAGCCCGACGTAAGACGAGCCTGCGAGGGGTCCACACGCTCAGGTGTAGACATTTACAACAACTAAAATCTTGAAAAATATGTTTTGAGATTTTCTGTGTCAACCTTGTGTTTGTGTGACTTTTTCTCCAATGTCAACCTTGTGCATGTTGACATTTGGAGGTGACCTAATTACTGGCCACCCAATCATCTACAGCCGTTTCTGTGCTTGTTTTTTTTTTGGGTAAAGTAGTTTTTCTAGTTCTGCCTTTGGCTGGGTTGGGGGGGGGATCGTGGAAACCTAAAATGTTGGAAATCCTGTATTCGCCGATTACAACACAAAAACAGAAATTTTACCACACAGGGCGGTATTCAATTAACCTGATTCGCCATGTTTTTACGGCGAATTTGTGCTGTTTGGCGAATTTCTGACTAAAACGGTGAATCACCCTATTCAATGAGCAGATGGCGAATACGTTTCAAGGTTTTTTTCGCCATAATTCACCGAGTAGCAATCGCTATCTTTTTATGGTGAAGTGGAATGTGAACTTTTAAAATAAAGTGTTTTGTTTTTTACATTTGGTGTAAAAAAATCAGGAATTTTATTCTGTGGAGGGGCATGCTATTTTTATTCATGTGCTGTAAGCACATGAATATATATTTAATTTAAAAAAATATATATATATTTTTTTACACAGCAGCCAGCAGGGGGCGCCGGAGCCGAGCCGCTCATTAGATATTCATATATTCACTGCACCCGATCGTTATCGGGTGTAGTGAATATACCCAGTCCCCTGCTGGCACCCCCGGGGGGCAGCCTGTGCTGCCTGGCACCCGGGGAGCCCACCTCCCCCTCACATACTCTCTGGGGCAGGCAGAGAGACTTCCATCTCCCTGCCTGCCACCGTCCTAAGGCTCCCTGCGGCATCGCCGCAGGAGCACAAATTCGCCAGTCAGGGGCAGCGAGCCCCTGACTCGTTGAATACCGGAGCCGTCGAGGCTCCGGAACGTGGCGGGCAGTGGCGAATGTGCAGCGAATCCTAAACAGGATTCGCTGCACGTGGCTGGTATTCACATTGAATACCGCCCAATGTATTTTGTAGATTCACCAGACAGCTCACAGACCATCAGTGAAATAATGGTGTTGGGTAACTGCGCTTCAAAAACAGGTGCAGCTGAAAGCCAGTGATAAATCACCCACTATCGCAATATACAAATACAAGATAAATATTTAAAGATTCACAAGATCTAAAATAAAATTGTGACTATAAATGATTGAACATTTTCACACCTAACTTTTTTCCCCACTTCCTCAGATCCTGCAAACCTAACAACCATTATGTGCAGTAATCGTGCAATGCAATGTTCACAACTTTTGAATTCTGTTACCGATTTTTTCTTATTGGCATTTTAGGCTGTTCCATGATTTCACATATTCAAAAACGTTACATCATAATTCTGTAACAAAAATAATAAAAATTTGATTTATTTTAATATATTTAGTAAAATACACAGTCTATAGAGTGCCCCCCTCAATTCATTCCATAAACGACTTGACTGGCCGCAACATAAATATAAAAAAATCTGGTCATACATAAAAGCATACAAAAGGCACTATTGTCCATGGCATCCAATCATACATTTGGTTTTATGACAAACGACAGGACCTGATTGGTTCCTATTGGCAACCTCTCTCTCTGGGATAGATGTATGAAGCAGTGATAAGGGAGGAGAAGTGATAAATGCCTGGTACTTTATCACCGGCCAATCAGCTCCTGACTGTTAAGTTACAGGCTGGGTTTAAAAAGGAACAGATAGTAGCTGATTGGCCGGTGATAAAATACCAGGAACTTTATCACTTCTCCTCCTCCCTTATCACTACTCCATACATCTACCCCTATGTTACCTATTTGTAGAAATTCCCCACTGTGTAATCAGCATTGGCTTAACCTTACGCAAATCTTACCATTTAGTAGTGAGCTATGGGTTGCTTATTTTAGCTGTTAATGAACATTTATGTTTTCTGGGATAAAAACCACTCAGCAAGATATATAGAATATATTAACCAAAGGTGAACCTTTACTTTTTTTTTAAAAAAAATTAAAAGAACTACAACTTTCAATTATATTGATTTTGCAAGACATAAATAACCCAAAACTACAACTTTTTAAATATCGGTCTGTGCTGTATTGGCTGGCTGAGGCCTTATGTTCCACTTGGAGTGAAACCACTTATCTAAACCAGTTCCATAACCGTACACCTCCTGGTATCACCAAGCACACTCCATGCCACCAGCAAGTTCAGCGGTCAGATTTATAATAGGCCTCCAATTCCCCAGTGTTGTAACTAAGAGAGGGCAAACGTTGAGACTCTCCAGAGCCCAATGTAGTCTGTGCTAGGATTTTGAGATCCACATGCTTGATCTTCCAATTACCACCAATAGGACAGCGAATTAATCCAAAGATTTGTTCAAATATTCCAAGACACGCATTGCTCCTGTGAATTGTACCAGCAACTGCCACCACCACAAGCCCATGCGAGGAAGCCACACATTTTAATCCTTTGCTATCGCAGTTGGGGTTAAAGATCAGCCTCTCATCTCGTGTTAAAGCAAGGAGACGCAAACTTGTCATCTGAGAGCCGCTGTGTTCCTCCTTTGCCTGCTCTACTGCTTTGTACGAAAATCTCAGTAATGCATTCTCCCAGAAGTGCTGGGGCCCCCAGTCCCCTCTTTCTTGTCCAAGGGATGGGTTCTGGGAGTTCAGGAGAGAATAAAACCAAGTGCAAAACTGTTCTCCAAGCAGTTTACAGTCAAGCGAAGGAAGGTGGGATTGGTCTTCCTTCTTTACCTGGAAAGGACAAACGAAATGCAGATTTATTGATGTATATTAAGTTGATATAAAATAATTAAAAATCATTTATAATTTTAAAAAGATCTTATGGAGAGTCCCAGCTAAGTGCATCACTGAAGTCCAAAGATATAGTTACAAGGTGAACTGATGTCCCACGTTACACACACAAAATATTAGATGGATATGAATTTCCAAGGCCCACCACCTTCACCATATCGCTGCTCAAACTGCTGGGGAGGACACAGTGGATATCTGCAGATTACATTATTATCCTCCACCTCTTTCAGGTACTCACCATACAGTTGGACAGCCCACAGGAGATGTCTTGCATGGAATAAGGCTATGAGAGGGGAAAATATAGAGGTTGATGTTGTACAGCATGACTTGAGTGTAAGATGTTTAGCAGTGTGTGAGTAAAGGCCGACGGAACAAGCCAAAAAATTGGGACAAAATCTCACGTGTTTGACATCCCATTCGAACAAATGTCCCGTGCGCATCAGATCGGCAGTCCGACATGCCTGCACATCCATCTCCAACAATTACCTCCTCCCAGCAGCAGGGAACACAGACCCTTCCCAACAGCAAGGATCACAGGCCTGGGCGGCTCAAGAGGGCCTCCAAAATGTACCCCCCTCCAAACGGCAAGGAACGGAGTCCCCGGCTCAAGGGGATCGGACACCAATAAACTGCTGCTACTTCTCACAGTAGTGTATGGCAAACCTTAATAGAATTTGATTTTTATGTGTGTAAGATAATGTCACTGACTGTTAAAGAGATATCAAGCAGAGATTTAGAATGTGATGGAAAGTACATAGGGCATGAGGCGAAATCTCCAATTGTTTTATTTACAGTTTCTTATAAAGCGCAACAGACTCCATTGTGCTTTAGAATTATGATTAATAAAACCATGTTGCGTAAAATGTTACATATGCAAAAGAGTTCGATTTGGGTGGGGTTGTGTTCAAACTGAAATCTAAAAATTGCAGTGTAAAAATAAAGCGGTCAGTATTTACTCTGCACAGTAACAAATAACTCACCCAAATCTAATTATATCTGCACAGATTACATCAGCCCCAGGTGCAGTGCACATGGTTTCGCCTATTAGAGGAAGATTTTGTTGAATCACGCCCATTACCGTTAGACAAGTTCGATAAAAACAAAAAAGGTGGTTAGTTCAGGGGTAGAGGTAAATATGGGTGTGATCTACATACAAATGGTATAGCAGTCCTGGGTGTGGTACAGGGGTCCGACTGTCGGGACCCCGTCCGGCACCCAGCAGTCCTTATGTGGTTTTCAGTTTAGCAATATCGATTGTGCAAACGGAGTAGTGAGCCAGTAATCAATCATGGGAGATAACCGAGCATGGGATAACAGTGAGCCAGAGAGGACACTATTGTGGATGTCAAGGTAATGGAGTTTTTGCTGGAACAGAAGTGGCAAACAAGAGAAGAGATGCAGTATGAGTAGATTAGAATGAGTCGCCTGTTTGCTATATTTGTGAGCAATGTGAAGGGCGCTGTTGAAAGCTGGACTATCGTTCCGTTAGAGAATTAGGGGGGTATGCAATTCAAGATCACGGCTGTCAATCTGCGTCCGGGATCGCGGCAATCCGCGGCTGTTATCGGCAGAACGGGCCCGACAGTTTCTAAAGTCGGGCTCGTTCTGCCGTGATCCCTCTTCAATGCTGTCGCTAAAGACAGCATTCAATAGGGACGCGCCACTATTTCCCCCGTCGGAAATAGCGGCGGGACATTGCATACCCCTCTTAGAGATGTCAAAAATAACCAATTTACTGTAACTAAGGTGCTACAGTAATTTCAAGGACAATGGAAAGACAGAGGGTATGGATGAGTCGAGAGTTTCTTGAGAATGGGAATGTGGAGTTCTAGCGATGGGTGGGTGTGGAATGTGCACACACAGTCGCACCTTTGTGAATTTTTGCTGCAGTCTTTTAGAGAATACAGACTGTAAACTACAGTATGAACCCTTAACATAAATGTGGAACTGTATTTTGTGCCTCTATGATACCACCAATCCCTGATGAATTTAAGTTCTGCACTGTTATTGGTTCCTTAGGAAAAATGGCTGCCCACCCCCAGGTGTATGAGACAGACAATAGAACTACGTTAATCTGTCTATGGATGAAAAATCCCATTCTAGAATAACAGATGCGGACAACCCTGTTATTATTTTGCATGATGAGTGATGGCGGCGCTTCACCTGGAGTATTATAACTAACCTTTTGTCGTGGAGAAGAGTCTTGACGAACTCTCGGGCCCTTCCAGTGATCGAGCACACACTGGATTAATTGATGCTTATCACTTGATGGCAGCACTGAGATTCTCTCTTCATCCACATACTTGAAAATGACATTGCGGTGAACTTTACGTCTTTTCAAGAGTTCGGTGGCATCCTTGCTGTATGACAGAATTGCATCAATGGCATCTGTGCAGAAAAACAGATGGAAAATATTTTGTTGCAGAGAATGAAAAAGCTAAAACTGTACATGGTTACGGACATGCAACTTTTTTAAACTCCTCTCCGGGAGAAGACCGGAGAGGAGTGAAAGCAGGGCTGGACGAGGCTTCGTTTTGGGGGCGGAGCGAGGCTGATGTCACCAAGCCCCACCCCCGACCGGCAGCCGCATTAATTATCGGGTCCGTGGATGGGGGGAGGGGTTCAAGTGCCACAATTTGTGTAATTTTAGCCCCGCAAAATTCTGACATTTTTACCGCGGTGAAGGGGGAGCAGGGGCTGTTGCTACAATGCGGGGGACTTGCATACCTTCCCGGGGGGCCGAGAGGGGGACCCGATTTGCGGGACCCTCCCGGCCATTCTGGGAGGGTAGGCAAGTATGGGAAACAGCTGTCCATCAATACCAAACAACCGAAAAGGAACAACTTTACCTCACAGGGGGGAACCAAATCCTTATTGACTATAAAAGACAATGAGCCTCATGTTATGCAGTACAAGAATAGGGGACGCGTGGCATGCAGGCTGAACCAAGTTTTTTTTTTTTTAAAGGGGCAGTCATTTACAAGGCATGATTTTTCCTTGTATAATAGTGTTCATTCTACCACCTTGCATCTTTTAAAACCCGTGCAGTTCCTCTTTCCTGCCTTGCCTAGCATTGCGGTCGGCTGTGGAGTCTCTAGCAGTCTAGTCCGTTAATCAATACAGACCAGACTGTACTAGTAGCACCAAAGCAGACAGTGACACCCCAAAATGGAAAGAACAGGTTTTAAAAGGTGCAGGATGCTAGAATAAACAGCGCTGGCAGATTCCCGTAGCTGGCGATCGCCTGCGGAGAGGCTCTCCAACTCACTGGGACACGCGAGCGTCTTCCACACACACGTGTCCCTATCAACACAGTGGCGCGGAGCCCTTTCACTGCCCGTCTCCGCTTCAGGAAAATGGGCAGGGTTAGGGGGGAACTGGGGGCATCGGGGGAGTCACAGCGGGCGGCAAAGGGCTCAGTCGGAACGGGGCGCGCTAGCGTCTTGAGCGAGCGCACCCTTCTGGTGGCGGCTGGTGGTTCAATTGCCAGGAGCAGCTCTAATTAGACTCACACAACATTACATATGTGTGCAGGGATGAAACAACCCGAAGCTGCTTAAGTCATAAATGTATTTTTTTACAGTTTCTTATATAAATGTGATACCGGCACAAAGTATGGAGTTATTGCTTCCGCACATAACTCCCCTATTTAACACAGTGCTGTACAGAGAATATTTATCCTTCATGCCAGTCCTTGCCCCATTAGCGCTTACAGTCTACAGCCCCTACCATACACGTATCCCCGTCCACACACTCCAGGCTTCATTTGGTCAGATACAACTATCCTACCAGTGTGTTTATGGAGAAAAGGAGGAAACCCGGGAATTCAGCCATTATGTTGATATTTACAATGTTGACATCAGTATATTTATTTATTTATTTACATTTTCATATAGCGCAGCAGTATATCAAATGTTATGTCACAATTTTAAAAACTGTTGACATCATGAAAATGTTGACAATAGACATGTTAGGGTCAGTGTTCAGCTGGTGTGTCAAAACCATATCAAATTTTGTCGGTGTTCACATACAGTTGTGTTGTCTGTCAACATGTTTGTAATATCAAGAAGACATACTGAATCCAGAAACTGGAGATGGGGCCGTCGTCAGAAATGAAACTCACAGCCCAGTGTGAGTTTCATTTCTGTAAAACAACAATTATGTCACCAAGCAACACACAACTGAGCACTTTATAATTGCAGCTTTCATTTACAAGTGTAGTAACTTGGCAAATGTGTGTCAGTGTGGGTGGAGACCATTTACAGTATGCATGTAAACATTTCAGGGCTGAATTGTTAATGCGTCAGTAAAAAGTCCTTACATTTCCACCAACTTTTCACATCCCCACAGACACTCCTGTGTGGAGAGGAGTAATTTGACAATGAGGATCAGTCATATGACTTCAGCCGGGTCCACAACATACACACTAGACGATAAAGTGAAAGATATCGTTCAGAAAGGGATTTCTGAACGCGCTCCAGCGCACATGTAGCGATGATTGATATCTACCAAACATGCGGGTCAATTTGGGAATATAGCCAAATGATCTGCATGCTTATTGGGCACCGGTGACCCCACCAACGCGATATTGGCAGCCGATATCGTTCAGTGTGGATGCACAATACCAGCCGTGGCCGATATTGTTTACTATATCAGGGCTTTAGCGATCCACGACACCACCGATATTGTTAACTATATCGGCAGTGACGCGGGAGAACGATATCTTTAACGAGATCAGTCGGCTTTGTCACCCGATGCTCTAGTACACAGCTACCGCGTTGAACTACAAGTACCAGCAGAGCAATGCCAAAGCCCGACAGTGAGCCTGGGTATAAGGCTGCAGTATGGCGCCGCTCACCTTCCCTGCTCAGCACATGGATCATGCGGTTGGTTACGGTCTCCGCTATGGAGATCAGGTCCTGGGTGTCGAACAGCGCCAGCAGCCGCCTGCAGCCCTCCTTCTCCCGGCAGCTGAGACCGGACATAGCGGCTGACACACGGCGCCCTGGCTGAGGCGGTTCTGCTCTCTCGCACTGACAGTGACAGCGGTAGGAGAGCAGAACCGAAACTAAGGACGCACTATACTTCCGCTGACGTCACGGTACACTTCCGGGACATACTGTCATGAAAGTGACCAGATCCATGCCGCCAGTACACGCTGTAGTGACGTCAGGGCCACGTAGCTTACTCCCGCTGCTCCAGTCCTGACGGACATGATAGAGAGTGATAGCAGAGAGTAAAGCAGGGGTAGGAAACCTGTGGCGGTAATACCACACCTCCCAGCATGGCTTGCCCTAGTTTTCCTGTTGGGACAGGCTAAAATTGCGGAAGAGCATGCTGGTAGGTGTAGTTCTATAGGGCTGCCTACAAGACACAGTAAGAAAATGTCTGTAAATTCCCCATTATTTGGTTGCTATGCTCAACACCTTGAAACTCACCAAACCCCTACACAGCATGTCCAAACTGAGGTCCCCCAGCTGTTGTGAAACTACATTTCCCAGCATGCATTGCCATATTTTAAGCATACCCTTATAGCAAAACTGTGGCAAGGCATGATGGGACTTGTAGTTTCACAACAGCTTGGGGGGGGGGGGGCGGGCATAGTTTCGCCATGCGTGTTTTGTCCCGAAGTTCTGATCTTTTATAATTACAGGGCTCAGAATACTCAGGGCAGAATGATCAGGGCAGCTGATAAACAACGGGTCTCGCTTCGCCTGCATAACAATGGGAATTGGCCACCCGTAACAGCCTAATGTAATAACAACCCCCCATCCCTTGCGTCGATAAGGAAAGCCGATATGTCCTGTGTCCACGGCTCTCCCGATCAGCGTCCTCGACAGCACTGGGAACTGCAGTGAAAAAAAACCCCTCTCTCCCCCGGCCGGCTGTAATGTTCATGCGCAAGTTCTCGCGAGATGTCAAGCGCAGCCCGTAGCCAGAAGCAGGCCTAGCATTGTCCCTGCAGTGGGAATAGGACAATGCTAGCCCTGGGCTGGGGAAGTGGCCACAGCAGCTTAACAGGCGATGTATGCCTGACAGCCAGTCATACATCGCCCGAGCCATAAACGGCTTGGGGGGCTGTCCCTAGTATACACGTTAGGTGCGCTGATAATACATGTTAAAAAAACGTTAACCCCAGATAACCAGAGTGAAGTGCAGCATATGCACTTAGGGCCTTATTCTAATGCCAGTAATGGAAGTGTGCCCCGGCGATAAATCACCGGGTGCGCGCTCCCGTTTTCTGCCCCATTGTAATCACTGGTCGCAAGAGCTTGCTGCTGCGACCAGCTAATTACCTCTGTGGCTCCCCCAGCAGAGGTTCCTTTTCATCAGCGACCATCTCTGGTCGCTGATGAAAAGGAGACACTGAGCAATATATCTCCCCCCCCCCGTGTGTACGCACCTTCAGATAGACAAAACCATGTGCACTGCAGGTGGGGCAGATGTTACTTGTGCAGAGATAATTAGATTTGGGTGGGGTTTTACTTCAAAGTGAGATCTATATTGCAGTGTAAAAATAAAGCAGCCAGTATTTCCCTGCACAGAAACAAAATCACTCACACAGATCTAATTCTCTCTGCACATTTTACATCTGCCTCCCTGCAGTGCACATGGGTTTGTCCATCTAAGAAGAATTTTGTCAGAAAGAGTGAACTAGAATAAGGCCCTTAATGCTCGTAAACACATCTACCCCATTGTGTGCTATAAATCTCATAGTTTATTACTTACAGCATTTATTAACAATTATCAAGCAAACATACCCATGCTTAGTGGATACCAGCCAGGACTCAGATCTTGCCGAAATATTCAGATCACAAAACAAGGCAAAACATCATATTTTCGGCGTTGGATCACGTATATGTTTGGAATTTGGTTGCCATTTTCAAAATTGAACTTTTGTCCTGGGATCCAACAGACAAATAGCCCAGCCATCACTGCAGCTGCAGACGAGCGTATGATTCAAAATCCGATGTCCAATACTTTTGCCATAGATGGGGGATTACCAGATGGTTTCCCTTTATCGATGGCACAGCAAAACCAATGTTTTGCTTTTTTGTTCAAAGTTCCGGAATGAGGAGCATAGCTCCACCCCCAACACATATGTAGGCCCACCCAGTGTCTTTGAATCACAGAAAATAGCTGACTATCGATATATATATACATTGATGGTCATCCATTGCATAGTATAACACTATCGATGGGCAGTTGCACTATTACCATTGATGGCAAAGACTATTACCCCCCTCCCCCCCTCCCCAAACCTGCAATGACAGGGGGCAGAGCTTCAGAATCCTGGATAGACCCCCCTCCCCTCCAAGCTAAGTATGTGGAGCCAATATGTCGTCGTCACCCCCCCCCCCCTCCCCCTCCCGCGACGAGCCCCTCTGAGTCCTAGGCTCGGCCCTCTGCAGTCCACTACCCAGACATATCTGAAGCTACAAATTTCTTCAGATTTCCCTTTAACTCTCCCAGTAATTTAATCTAATATGACCCTGGGCTAAATTTTCCCTCTATTCACTTAGATAGATCTGATCAGACGGATCAGATCAGATTGATCTGATTCATACATGCTACATCAGATGTATTACCATCAAAGTCACATGACATTCCAATTCCTGCAAAGCTCCTCTTCACATAAATGTTTCTGCTCTCCTATATGCTTCACATAAGACACAACTACACTATTAATAAACAAACTACAATTTTTAAACGACACATTTTGCTACCTGTGCATCTATTTGGCCTGAATTTGATGTGTGCCATTCTTAGTACAATTTGAGTATCCTTGGTTGGCTTCTTGGGATATAGTTAAACCAATCTGAGAGATGGCAGCTATCTGCCTGGATATAGGAATGTGAATCAGTTGGCTTAGAAAAATTCATGGTATTCACTTTGTTTTCCAATTGCAAACTCATTGGTATGTTTTTTTGTATTTATTGAGGTATGAGATGTATACCCATCTTTAAAGTTACCGTCAATGACTATATGGAAGCTATATCCAAAACAGTATTATTGTTATGTTCAGAGATATTGGACAATTAAAACATGCAGCTTCCAGATGATCATAGTAACAACCTAGAAATTAGGTATTGACTAACAAAGTAATGGTCAGGACCATTACCGGCAGTTTATAAAAGAAAACTAACAATAAGAACACTGGGCATGGATATGCAGAGACGTTCTGATTCAACAGTCACTAAGCTAAAAGGACATTAAGGGGGAAATTTACTAAGAATACGAAAAAAATTTAGTCGTATTCTTAATACGAATGTATACAAATGCATACGGCTGTTTTGGCCATATGCAAATTCGTATTCCAGAGGAAAATTTACTAATCAGTCGTATTTGACTTTCGGATTTTCTGATGGCGTATCCATTCGTATATTTTCCGTTACGAATTCGTATTTTAAATACAAATTCGTATTTTTAAAATACAAATTCGTATTGGCAGCCTGCACGGATCAGTCAGATCCGTGCAAGGTTCAGTGTAAAAAAAAAACGGCGTGGGGGCCGCATGCTGGAACTTGTGGTTCTCCAAGTCCCAGTATGCATTCCAGGCTTGCTAGGACTCATACTTCCACAGCAAAACCCAGTGGTTTTTCAAATTTTTACACCATTTATCAGCCCAATACCCACATGCCAGGAGTACCGGGGACAGCACCAGGCTTCAGCCTGGGCAGGTAAGTTCTGGAGGGGGGACCCCTACCCAGGCTGACTGTTAAGGGTTAATGTTTTGGCCATGTGACCTTATATAATAAGGGTCCCCCTGCTGTGACATTACCCTGCTGGCTGGTTGGGCCTGGTTCTTAAAATACACGGGACCCCTATTCATTTTGTCACCCGTATTTTGCGAACCAGACCTGGCCCTGGAGCTGGTTTTAAAAAAAATTAGTGGAGCCCTACGCAAAATTTTCCCAGATTTTTTAAAACCAGAAAGGCTTTTTGAGCCTGGTGCTGGTTATGGCCACGGTGGGACCCCACGCCATTTATATTTAATTATTTTTTCCACAGTGAAGCCTGCATGTATCTGACTGATCTGTGCAGGCTAAAGCCAAATACGCCAGGAAATTGAAGTCTATTTTCCTGGCGTATTTGGCCTGCAATTACAGCCGTTTACCGCTAATTAGCGGCCGTATTTTCAATACAGCCAATTTTCAATACGGCCGTTTAGTAAATTCGGAATCACCATTGTTTTGAATGGTGATTCCTAAACGTATTCTGTCTATGGCATTTCCATTCGTATTTGTAAATACAAATGTTCCATCTTGAGGAATACGAATTGCCGTATTTTCGGGATAGTAAATCCCGAAAATACGAATGTGTAAAAAATAGGTGTATTTCTGTATACGAACACACCTATTTTTAACGATTTTGCTGTAGTAAATTTTCGCCTAAGACTTCAACCAGCCCTCTAACAAAAGCATTGCCGGCTGCTAATGTGATGTAACAGGAAGTAGTGTCTCAAAGAGATACTGAGTGGCCTTGCACAGCAAATAGTCATGGGTCTTGTAGGAAATTGAAGTGTAGAGAAAAGCTGTGCCAGAGCCACAATGATTGGTTGGACTGGGCATTTTAGGGAACTTCAGGACTTCACATTCTTGCTTTTGACATCTTGAGAAAAAGACCCTAGGAAGGGTCAAAACACAAAAGTGCTGGTACTAGGACCTCACCTGATGACAGTACTGCAGGATCCAACATCTAGTAACTGGCCAACGATCCAAGACGACACTGGGATATTATATCCATCGAATTGCTTAAAGAAAAGACCATTACCAGTTCTTTAAATCTGGCTCAGTGGTTCCCAAACTGTGTGCCGTGTCACCATGGGGTGCCTTGAAACACTTGCAGAGGTGCCGTGAGTTAATGGTCCAGGACCAATTCAAATTATTCCTGGTTAATGTAATTGGCAGCCACTAGCCCTGGTTTTGTCTATTATAAAGTGTACAAACATGCAAATCCTGTCCCACAATACATAATTAAACCTAAGGATGACAATTACAGTCTACTTAATTTTTAGATTTTTTTTCTCTTAAAATATTTTTGTCCTTGGGGTGCCTTGAAATAAATTTCCAGTTTGAGTTTTTTCCCACGACACCCCTAAGCCAAAAATGTTTTAAGAAAAAAAAAAAAAGTACCACATAATGGGATTACAATAGGTTTGTTTTTACTACATTTTTGGGCACATGATGATACTCTTATGAGAAATTGTTACACATGAAATAGAGAGTTATGGTAGACTTACCTTTGGTTAACTTTCTTCCAGGTTCATGGGAGCCACAGGGTTAACATCAGGCTTGGATCCACCTACAACCCCTGGGTTAGCCCTGTGGGGACCACGAAACCTGAAGAAGAAAACGAGAATGATCTGGTAGACTTACCTTCAGTTAACTTTTTCTTCGAGGTTCCTAGAAGCTACAGGGCTAACAGTGGGGGTTGTAGGCAGATCCAAACTATGTTAACCCTGTGGGGACCATGAAACTCGAAGAAAAGGAGGTTGATCGTGAAATTACCTCTGGTGGAACACCGATACAGAGAACTGACAAATAGACGTTTGTGGTTTTAACTTTCCTTAATTGAGCACCCTTTTTGTTAGTGCTAGTATATCGGTATAATTTTTTTCTATATTTGTTTCTGGTGGAGGGGTCTTGTTGCACTAGCTGCTTTCTTGTGCACAGTTCTCTTATTTTTGGTATAGCCATCAGTCTGAAAGTTATTTTTATACTAACTTTCAGACTGGGGGCCGAGAAATTGCCAGGTCTAGCAAGCCAGCAAATGCAGAAATCACAGGTTGATGCGCGGTCACAAACCATTAAGCGGCATTTAGTAACTTGTGTGAAAAGAGTTCTATTCTGCCTTAAGAATGGTGGTTGGGAAACCCGGTTTGGTGCTTAGCCCAGATCTTCTACTGCATTTGTGCAGACATCTAGGGATTAATCGTATTTGAGAGTAGCACTAACCCATTTAAATAAAGGATTGTGGCTTTTTCAAACCAGATATTTGTTTAACACACAGCAGTTCTAGATCATGCATATTTATAATAGACAAAATGTCACATTCGTACTAATGGATAGTAAATATATAAATGACACACAAATACATGAGTCACAATACTTCAGTATCAACCCCCAAAAAATTTTTATTGAACAAATTAAGTATAATACAAAAGTCTATCAGGAAATCACTAATGACTTAATGCATTTCAATGGCTCATTCTTTATTAAAATTCAAAAACAAAAATATATTATAATAAGAATAATAATAATAAGATTAATAATAATAGCACACATTCAAATCAGATATTGGACACATTGAAAAAGTGCATTTGTCCACCAAAACATTGTTAATATTTAAAAATGAACACATTAGTCTATTCAGTTTTCAGGTTGTATGATATAAAAGCATGGTAAAAATCAAACTACAAAATGAAAGACCTGGTAATTGCATTACCAGTGAGAGAATTTCTATTGCACTTTAAATATAAAATTACCATCATCGACAGCTCTACAAAAACGTAGATAATTTGAAAGGTCCACAAATAATGGTAGAAGTCAAAGGTGAATGTCTAAATGTAATACCAAACAATTTTTGTGTGTCAATACTTAAAATAAACTGCTGCATGCCTTCATAAGTTAAATTGCAAGTGGCATACGGCTGTGATCATTGGGAGCCAACTGTCTGTGCAAGTCCACTTATAAAAATTTACAAAGCATTTTCAGAAACCTATTTAAATTACTTTGTATGAGGTTTTGGAACTTTTACGGACATATTTGCAAATGTTAGTTTCAGATCAAGACTGTGAAAAATTCATTTTTTAAGATCACCTAAATAAGTTGTAAACCACTTTCTAGATTTCAGTGCAAGAGGCGTAAATGTCCAAGAAAAACAAAAAACAAACACACACTCGCACACTACCTTAAACACACATTTTAAAGATTCCATTTTTAGAATTCAATTAATTGTCCAGGTGAATCTATCAAAATGAAAATAATGTAGTAAAAAGGTTTTTCTGATTAACCGTACACCACTAAAAATGAAAATTGTTAATGGCCACAAGAACTTCCTGCATTCTGGAAAACTTTAATATTTGTTAATATTATCAAATTAGGGTACTTGTGTTATATCTGGGTGCCCGATGCGATTGATTGTATGCCTTAAGGCATACAATCAGATACGATTTTCCAGTAAAATCGCGTTGATCGCATCGCGACCAAATCGCATGCGATGCGATCAACGCGATTTTCCATAGGATTCAATGTTAAAATGGTCCTGTTCATTTCCCCACTATCCAAGTGGGCATAGAGTTGATTTTATATAGCGTGGCGAGCGCAGCGAGCCATCGAGCCCGAAGCATGGCGAGCCACGCGTTGGGACGCGGAATACATTTTAAGTAATCCGCGTGCGCTCGCCATGCTTCGGGCTCGCCACGCTATATAAAATCAACTCTATGCCCACTTGGATAGTGGGGAAATGAACAGGACCATTTTAACATTGAATCCTTTGGAAAATCGTGTCGTTCGCATCGCATGCGATTTGGTCGCGATGCGATGGACGCGATTTTTCCGACCCGATCAAAAATTTGGGCGCCCAGATATTACACAAGTACCCAAATTAGTAACACCAAAATGATTAAACTATAATGCCGGTTGTATAATATAAGTTAAATTAAATTATTCCAGTTCTTAGACTTAAGTTTTCCAAATGCCTTGTCTAACTTAGCCAAGGACCTCAATTTACCCCAATCTATCCATTGAACATACAGAAGTCAAACAACCATGACTCTTGACACCCGGCTGAGATTGTAAACGGTTGTGAAATAAGGATAAACATAACCTTTACTAAATTTTTCTGATTTGTAAAATTTTGCAACAAATGTTATATTTTTATTTCAATCATGCAAACATAGCCCCTTACTGGCTTAAATGGCTAATATTTGATAAGATAAGATAGTAGTTTGTTACAACCCTAGAGGGAATACAGATGAAGAATTGTTTTTTTATAATAACCATTTCCTGACTTATCACTGACAAAACCTCCACATTACATTTCAGAAAAAGTATAATGTATACAAATTATATTATTTAACACCTTCCTACATACTTCAATGCAACAGCAATACAAAATTATTCCACCCACAAGGCAGTAGAATTTTGCAAAGCCATATGCATTAATGCCCCTTTCAGACCGCACAAATTAAACGGTATATTGCCATTTCTTTACCGTTTCAAAACGGTAATATGTGCGGTCTGAAAGGTCCAGTGATTTTACCGTTTTAAAATAACCGGTATTTTAAAATAGTAAAAAAGCAGGGTCCTACACGTTTCAGACCCGTTTTTTTTGCGGTCTGAACGGGTCTGAAACGGTACCCAGGCAGCAGTGAGCACTATTGGTCCCCAGTGCCTGCATATTTAATGAGCCGGCCACTAATTACATATGCGCATATGTAATTAGCCGATAATTACATATGCACATATGTAATTAGCCACTCATTACATATGCGCATATGTAATGCTCGGCCGGCTCGTTAAATATGCAATGCGCTGGCTCAGAGGGACCAGCGCAGAGGGGACCTGGCTCAGAGGGGACCCCCCCCCCCCCCAATGTGTTTAAGAAAAACCCCACGCGCCGGTACCTCGTGTCTTACGATCCCAGCTGTCGGCTCCTGCTGCTTATAAAAAAAAAGTGACTTTCGGAAAATGGCTGCCCCATAGGAAAGACTGTTTGAAAAAACTGTCTTTGGTATGGGGGCAGCCATTTTCCGAAAGTCACTTTTTTTATAAGCAGGAGTCTGAACAGCCGGGATCCGCAAGGCATGAGGTTCCGGCTGCATGGGGGGCTTTCTTAAACACAATGGGGGGGTGGGGGGGGGGTGTTAGCCATATTGATTTGGGGGGGGGGGGGGTTGTTAAAACTGTAAAAACTGCCACACAGCGTGTTACAGGGGGGGGGGGGGGGGGGGGTGTTTCTGAAGACCGCACTGGCTTTGAACCTGTATTTGGAAAGTTTCCAAAAACGGGTCTGCCAGTGTCATAAAAATGGCACTTAAACAGTAATATCCAGTTTAAGAAACATTTTTAGAAACGTTTCAAATTACCGGTCAAAGCCAGTTTTGCGGTCTGAAAGCAGCACAAGTCAGACTTTGCTAATACCATTATATGACTTGGTAAGAAGAGGTCTGAAATAGGGTATTCTGCTTAAAGAATTAATATATTTAAAAAAAAAAAAAAACAGATCTGTATCCTCAAGTGTACACACCGCAGTGGAGAAAATAATAAATAACAAAAATAATAACGCCTTAACTGGCAATCAGTTTTGTTCCACAAAACCAGTGTTTGCTTATGGAACAAGTTTGCCTTCTTTGTACCAAAAGTTTTTCATTAAACTATTAAGTTATCATAAGAGTTCACTGGGATCATCCACATCAGCAATACAGTCACTTGCAGATTTTATGCATTAATCCCATTGGGCATGGATACAGGTCTGAGTTCTCAACAATTTTCCCATTAGAGAATGAATAATAAGTATGTTACATAATAGTTTCCCGAGACTAGCTTTCAAGTACAGCAGATGTTAATTCAGTAGATAATAGTGCAATGACTATTGTTTACATGAAAATGGATTTTAACTTGTAGTCTTAAGGCCCCCCCATCCTAACAACAAGTCGGACCAGATTTCCCTTAAGAACCCCGGTAACCCCAAAGGAAGGCTTACAAATGATTTTTTTTTATTTTTTACATGCGATAAAGCCACCTTGGGTGGCCGCTGATTCATATAAATGGGGGGGGGGGGGGTGGATTATCTGCCACCCGCCGGGGCTGCAGAGCACCTTTACTGCCCAACACTTCCCTGCTCTGCAGATAGGTGTGTGCCAGCGATGGCACACACTTATGGACCGTATTACTTGTACTCCAATTGGGTCAATTTTATTTCTTCAGTTAAAAAAGTTGCAGTCTAAACATACATGCACCTAGGTGAGAGATTTGGTGAGAAATCTCCAGTTTTGTTTTTTTAAGTGTCAATCATGTACACTACAAGACCAGTTTGATTTTAGAGTGCAAATGATTGCCACTTTAAAAAACCTGGAGATTTCTCACCAAATCTCTCACTTTCTGAATCTCTCATCCTATTAAATCTCACCCTGAATGTCATTTCAAAGGGGTCTTTGTTAATCTGTATTTTACAAAATGCCCAAACACGATCAAATTATAAAATTGCGCATCTTCTTTATCCTTTAAACCGCACATGCAATATTGCAGATGTGGTTCGCATAAATCTATGTCAGGCCTGTCCAAACGGTCGCTCTCCAGCTGTTGTGAAACATACTCTTCCCGGTATGCCTTGTGACCGTTTTAGCAGAAAAACTGTGGTAAGGAATTCTGGGACTTATAGTTTCACAACAGGTGGAGAGCCACAGGTCAGCCAGGCCTGATTAATGTTAAGCATTTCACAAATTATATAAATATATTTAACCCTTTGAGTGACAACGTTGCTCACAGCGACTGTTCTATTAGTATAAATAAATACAAATCCAGCCAAGTTTAGTTAAATACTGCACCCAAAAATAACAGAACAGTCGCTGTGAGCGGCGTTGGCATTTTTAGCTGATATTTTGAGAATCTCTTACAGCAACGTTGGCACTCAAATGATTCAATGGAAGATCAAGAACAGATGGCAGAACAATGGTTTGCCTAATTTTTTTGGAAGGTTTGCAACATTCTCTACAAAAAAAAAAAAAAAAAAAAAAGGATTGATATCGCCTCTTGATACATATGATAAATAAAAAATAAAATAAAAAAAGAAATACAGGAAGTTAAAAATGAAATACAAGGAAACAATGGAGACACAGAAACTAGAAGAAATATTATCACGAAACACTGAACTTGCAGGTTGTGAAGTAATTTCCACCTGAAATATTTATGCACCTCTAAAGGTTATATTCAGATATAAAGCTGCCAAGTTATTCCTTTATATAGGACTTAAACTACGTCTTGATTAAAATGTTAAAGTAGTAGCTTGCATTTTTGATTTTATTTAGACATTTAATGATAAATATCACTTTCCTTCTGTACCTTCCTTTCTGGTACTGACCGATGTACCCAATACCGCTCACAGACAGATTATTGGCCTCTACTGGTAAACAATAAGATAAAATACATAAAACCCATCACATACACACACGCACTGAAGAATAGAAAGTGGATTGATATGTAACACACCTAGTATAATAACATAACCGTTCCCATAACTTAATTTGCCTGAAGGAGGTCACTAGTTTCTAATAAATACTGGCTTAGCACACAAAGCTGCCTTGTGAAGATGATTGGTCCATATTAAACATAATCCATCTTCGGAGCCTTTCAACTTAGCCAAACTTGTTGTAAGTCAGCAAGTGGGAGTTGTATTTAAAAACAAAAAAAGCAAAAAAACGTTGCATGAGATCCCAAGGCGCAGTTGAGCACAATAAATTAGATAGCCTGGTTGAATGACTCTCAACATAGGCAGCTGTGATAAATATAAAATATTTTATTTAGTTCAATCTTCAAGGCAGTACACACTTCAAAAATGACATGGCACAAATTTTGTGGTTGTTGCTAAAATGTGAAAAGTGAACTTTTTTTTTTTTTCTGGACTTGAAATATATACACCTAGCACTGAAAGTATTCCTAGTAAAAATGTGAAAGCTGGTTAAGTCCCAATGTTTAAGGCCAAATTGATACCAAAAAAAGATGTTTGTTTAATCTTCTTGTGCAAGTGTTCACCAGGCACCTGTGAAAACAATGGAATATATTAATGTTGATTATAGCAAGCCAATTAAATATCCTATCCGTTAAATGGTTTTGTTAAAACAAAAATATTAAAGTTTAAATTCAAATTCACACACAAGAATTAACCAAAGAAGGTTTTGTCATTTTATTACGTCATCCCAATATGTTTTATTACAATGCAACATTATGTGATTTATAGGTGAAAATTTTTTTAGACTGAATTTTTAGGACAATAATTTTTTTTTAATAAATGTAATTTGTATTCTGAATCTGAACTATACAGGTGTACACTGTATAGTCTTATATTATAGTGGCTAATCGGCGCTTTCCCAATAGCATACTGGATACATTTATCCACACCCCTGTCCTACAAAAAGGGAAAGTCTGGTAAGTGCATTTAACTGTATAACATTTTATAGTGTTCATTCTAGCACCCGCTATCTTTGAAAACCCATGCAGTTCCTCTTCCCTGCCAGCCACTGTCTGCTGTAGTGCTTCTAGCGCAGTGTGGTCTGCATATCAGCACTGATATGCAAACCAGACCAGTGCTAGAAACATCACAGGAGACAGTGACACCCCAGGCAGGAACAGGAACTACATGGGTTTTCAAAGATGGCGGGCGCAAGAATGAACACTAATTTTATACACACAAAAATTAAGTACTTTTTTTTAGATATTCAAGGTAGAAGGACAAATCACGTGACCTTCAAAAGGTAGAAGTCAATATTAGAATCGAAAACTATTTTTTATTTAAACTATGGTCCCTCAGCTTCAAAACAAGACCAACATGAAAGCTCTAACACAATTTGAAGCGTAACATGTGCAGGGAGAGTTAGATTTTGGTGAGTTACTTTGTTTCTGTGCAGGGTAAATACTGGCTGCTTTATTTTAAGACTGCAATATAGATATCAGTTTGAAGTACACACCCCCACCCAACTTTAACTCTATGCACATGTTATATCTTCCCCACCTACAGCGCACATGGTTTTGTCCATTAGCAAACCAAATGCGCCTTGCGAATTAACCAGAATCAAGTCTTTTAGGTCATCTATTATCCTACCAAATTTCATGAAAATCTGAGATGGTCGGGTTGAAAGCTGTGATGATTTGGCATGGAATGACCCAGAAGAAATAAAGTACCAACCAATACGATTTTAACTGTCCCTTTTCAAACTAAAACAGAAGCGGATTGCTTAGTTCTTTACCAATCTCCAAGGTTATTAAGACTGTTAAAACAGATTGGTTCAAACGTTTATTTCTCTTCAATGTTTGATATGTCGCCACCCAACATGAAACGATGAGAACACTTAAGGTTTGTGGAGACAAGGATAACTGCTTGTCAACTTCTGCGGGTTCACGGACCATTACATAAACCATTAGAACAGAGAGGGAGTGGGTTTAAATTCTAAAGTCCAAAAATATAACGGTAGTTTAGTTGTCTAGCATAAAGGTGTGCATGTACACGTGGTAGGGAATATACCTGGGGCAGGGACTGATGTGCAAGGCCACATATTCTCTGTAACATGTATGCTACATAAGTAACTGGCAAAAATAAATGAATGTCAGACAGAAGTGTCAAGAGACAGGCCTGCCTTTTAAAGATCTTATTTCTAACTACTTTAGTACAACATTAGACTTACATTTTAATTACTTGATGGCATTCCAGACGATGTTCTAACTCACACATGAGACCACTACATGACACAGCTTAGGGTAAAGGTCCTACCAAAGACTGTCAAGTTCCTAATATTTAACCAAGGTAACTTTAATAATCACTATACAACTTCTACCATATAGAGTAACCCTGGTAAGTCATTAGCTCTAACTGGCGTCACCAGAAGGACAGAGAAAAGCAGGAATGGATACTGGTAACCTTCAGTACTAAGCTATTTGGAATAGCTTAATTAGGTGTGTCTGCGTTATTATTTTTAACAAGTCTTTAAGGCCCATCTGAAGGATGGGCGACAGTTTATGCAATTCTTGTTCCACCTACCGTTCCCAACCACAGCAGGGCAGTAGCTGCTGCAGCAGGTACAGAAGATCCCGAAAACGCTCAATGAATAAGCAAACAATCAAGAGAAAAAATAACTGTCTGGGGATCGATCTCACAATGATATCTAGTGTTCCATTCACAGACCACTCGGCCGATGAGTCGCTTATTAATTTCAGTTTGTCAATAGTTTTGTAAAGTGAAAATGTTTTTCATTTAATGGACCCTTATAGGCCTTTAAGGGTCCACTTAAGGGAGTCTGTATATTGTGTTGTATTCAGAATGTCATAGGCTTTCCAACGACATATCACAATGCATGAAAATGCTATTGCGCATACACACTGACCGATATCGCTTGTGCTATTGGTCAGTGACATCACCTGCCCGCTGCACCGTATGTGCAGTCGCTAGCGGTATTGTCAGATCGAGCTGCATGTGCAAATGACATGGGGGGTCGTTAACAACCCACAGCCACACGCATCTTTAACAATATTGACACAACACACTGGAGTATTTACACGCGATATCATCCATATGGTTAATGATATATAGCCAGGTGTGTACCCAGTTTAAGACTAACATGATATCAATAAACTGCCCAAAACGTAAACTGCTAAATACTAGACCCTCCTATAGAACATCTCAGGTTGAATTGGGAATGTTAATAGTGATGTACATACACTTAGTGAGTGGTTCAATTTAAAGTACAAAATACACTTAAGACATTTCAACTAATTTAGAGAACTGAAATGGAAGAGAAAATAATATTTTTCTTCTAAAAACAAGCCTGCAGTAATGCGCCATTTACAAAAACTAATCACACAAATCACAACATATCCTACAATGGGGCAGATGTATGAAGGGTCGTTATGGGGGAGAATGGGTGTCAGCGCACGTTATGTGCACTGATACCGCTTCTCCCCCATGTATGAAGGAGGTGAGATGCGGTAAAGGACAGGGGCGCTGTCAAAATGATAGCAGGCCGAATGTATGAACGGTCAGCATCGCTGACCGTTCCGCACGAAGCCTGCTTTGGCTTCGCCAGCATCAGGCTGGCGAAGCCCTATCTAAACAGCAGGGACAGCGCTGTCCCTGCTGTTATGTCTGGGCTGCGCTGGGGATCTCGCGTGAACAGCGAGATCCCGCGCATGCCCAGTGCGGCTGGCCGGGGGACAGGAGATAGCGCATCAGTTAATACTGATGCACTATCTCCAGAAAGGGACATCGCCGGAGGGGGGAGTTAACGCTCCCCCGCTTCGGCAGACAAGAGGTTAATACATCTTGTCGATGTCCCTTCCTGTTTCGCCTCGATATTGAGGCGAAGCAGAAAGTATCATAGCGGCGCTTATCGCGCCGCTATGATCCATCTGCCCCAGTAGTTGTTATAACATTTCTGGTTATGGTATGGATGGTTGACAGAACCATTAATGGTCAACAGTTAGTACGTTGACACCCTTGAATGACCGACTAGGTCAACACTGACAGAAATTCGACACACTGCAAAAGGTTACCATGAACAGGATCGACAAAGGGAAAGGTTGACACATTATTTCATGGTTTTTGGAGTCCGTATAAGTACCGCGTGTGCTCTCCATGCTTTGGACAGGGTGCGATCAGCACATTAGTCTAACCTAACTCTATGCCCATTTGGATCGTGATGCAAGAACAAGTCAGTTTAAAAGAAAATAAATAAATTGTGTCGACGTCGTGTATGTTGACCGGATAACCATATCTCTATTGCATGGTAGTATACCACAGCTTGCACAGTTCAGGGCCTAATGCATGGGACTTAAGATCTGCTCTTTTGCAAACAAGACCAGCGCATCAGTCAGACAGTATCTTAAGCACGCAATTTAGAAATTGGTTGACGAATGCGGCGATTGCTTGTATCCATTAAGTAAGATGGTTGACAATAGGGTTCAGGGAGAGGAGCTGGACTGTGCATTCTAATTACAAACCTCACGGGAGTTGCTATCATGCTGAGACTTGTGGTGACATGCACACTACAAGCACTGCTAATCAGCATAATGATAAAGAACTTTGCGATCTAAAAGTGCAAAGTCCAAAAAATATCAGCACACGAAAAACCGCCCATCTGGTGGGTCCCTAATACTAAGGTCCAAGCCTGGGGGGGGGGGGTGTGTGCAGAACTTGAACCTTAGTCTTAGGGACTCACAAGATGAGCTTACCTGGACGTTGGATGATGGGTAGATATTTTTTGGGACGAAAAGTATGCCAAGAATATCATTTTTTCTCTAAGTTAGATTGCAGACTTCATTATAATTATTCTGATAAGCAGCGCTTGGTAACTATTGAGTGCGTTACTGGGATGACTGACAGAAACCAGGTAAAAATAGGGCCATTTATTCAGAATGTCTCCATAGAAGGAGAGCCTCAAAACAGTATCTGTATTAGGGTCATTACTGAAGAATAAAAAAATAAAAAAACCACAACAACTTTTATCAAATATAAATCAAACAAATAAAGATGACCGGTCACACATTCTGCAATTTTAAGCCCCGTTGTCGTTTTCAACCACCAACAATTATTTTTATACTTGCCGACAAGATCAGCAGCGGCTCCAATCGTGTACTGGTCATAAGGTAATGTAGACTTTTGTAGGTTTACATACCCCACATGCTGAAATTAGTGGTATATAGGGAGGTGGAGGGAAAAAATTTGGAGCTGGAAAAAGGGGAGGGCACTTTCCGGTCATCTGCTCTTAAGTAATGAATATATTATTTGTAATGTATTAGTTATTGAATAATTATATTTAGCATAAATATTTTTAGGCTTTTCCAGAAGTCCTTGACAGTTTTCTATAAAAAGGTCCACTTTAAAGACAATTGTGACATAACATGGTCTCATTTAACGGGAGATGTATCAAGACTTCTGAAGAGTGGAGAAGCGGAGATGTTGCCTTTGCCAATTAATCAACCTTTGCTGAGCCAATGAAATTACTTGATAAATGCTACACACAAGCTGATATCTACTCTTCAGAAATTCTTCATACATCTCCCCCTTACTGGACCTGAGCAAAATACTCACTTTCATCATCTGAGTCGAACCCAAAATACAGCTGACACTTCTTTTGTGCTAGATGCTGCTCAAGTGCTTCTGAGCTGCAGTAATTCGTTAGGCACTTTGAGCATCTAAATTTGTCCACTGAAGTATTGGAAACAGTACAGTTTTCATCCAGGTGCCCTTCGGTGTTCTTTCTGCGTTTTGGCATGCTAATGTACTGCTCATCTAAGTAACTTGGCGGCAACGGTCTACAGTATGTCCGCTTTTCAGCTGTGCTAGAATCGGTCGTGCAAGTGGACAGATTTGGCTTGGAAGGAGTTTGAGGGTTTACAGCAGCACTGCTTGTCAGTAGAACCTCTTGTGCAGTATGGGAGCCCAATGTATCATTTACATCACTTTCTGTAGTATTAGCTACAGTTCCGGAGGTTTCTACTTCAACAGCAGTCTGCTCCAGCATACCATATCCATTGTGGATTTGTTCCTCAATAGCAGGCGGTGGAACTTCTTGAACTGGATCCTGCCTAACGTTTACCTCCGAAACGTTACAACTATTTTCGCCATTCATTTTCTTCTCCACTTGTTTATACGTCTTTGGTTCTGCTACATCCTTCCTGGACCTCCAGATGGGAACTGGCAAGTCCTCTTCCTGGACAGGTTCAACCCGCTTACTAGGCGGTGCAGGCTTATCTTCTACAAGAATGTCCTCCTGTGGAACAGGAACAGTCTCTATTGGCTCTATCATCTCCAGTACTGGAGGACTAGCCTGCAGAGGATTTTGCCCATAGTGCAGAGCTTCATGCTCGTAAAGGGAAGAAACTTGTTCGAAAACTTCAGCACAGTTTAGGAAACCGCACCGAGCTATGAAAGACTCGTGGCTTAGCTGATGTTCTGTAAACTGAGTTGCTAACTTGAATCTTTTATTGCAGTTTAGTTGCTGGCAAAAGTAGACATTGGGGTAAGCGTGTCTTTTTAAATGGTCCATAAAGTGACTGCAATCTGAAAACTTTCTCTGGCAGAAGCGACACTTCCCCTTATTCCATGCCATTATGTGTTGCTGTACCGTTACGTCAGAGGGGTGAGCGTTCCGTGCATGCTTATTCAAAGCCCTAATCCTTTGGAAAAGACGGTTACATCCCTGAGCAGGGCATTGGTAGTTAATTTGCCTATTTAAAGTCTCTACGTTCTTAAATAAAGATCCATTTAATTTAACACATTCAGTCACATTCTTACTTAATGGGTCTTTCACCTCTTGCGTTTCGTGTACTGTAGTCTTATCTTCTGAACTACTGACATCAGTGGAGAAAGAAGTCTGGGTAGCAGTTGAGCAATTTAGATCTGCGGCATTGAGTTCAGGGGTGTGATTTTGTTCCGGAATGATAAGTTCTGGGGCAGGTTCCTGACACAGAACATGCATGGCACTCAATATTTCATTGGTTGAACTACTAGAATTTCCATTTTCTAAAGATAACGATGAAGCTTCTGAGGAGTGAACTTCATTTGTATCCAAAGCCAATTCTAGGGGGCTTTCCGGTGGAACTTCTGGTGGACTTGCTACCGGATGCCTTTGCATTATCTTTAGGTGATGTCTTAAATGCCTAACCATGTTTATTCTATTCCTGAACTTTCGAGCACATATCACACATGAAAAGCAGCCATTATTTTGATGAGTCTGCGCATGTCTAAAGATGTGACCACCCAAAAACTCCTTATTACACAACGTACAAAGATGCTTCGGAACGGAATGCTCCAGCAAAGGAGGACCAAACTGAGTATGGTTACTCCTGGCATTTGTAGAAACTCTCAGCCTGCTCTTGGGTCCGTTGTGCTTTAATACCCCATTACGTAACTGCATTCCAGAAACATTCAAAGGCAAACTTTGTTCAACAACATCCAAACAAACTTCGGTGTGCGCGGTGTTCGGAGTTTGCAGAGTTTCTGGTGAAGTGGGGTTTGATAATGCCACATCAGCCTTATCGCCGAGTAAAGAAGCACAGTTTCTCTGGATCATTTCAAGACTCCAAAATTCTGGATCAAACACTAAACCCCTTTTTAATATTGGAAGTAGTTCGAAGCGTACCCGGTTTTCAACGTAGCTGGTGAACTCGTTATAATCCTCGTCTGAGCATTTGTACAAGCGTTCCACATCCCTATACAACTCTCGGGTTCGTTCCAAAAAGAAAACGGATAATGCGCAAATTCTGCAAATCTCCAAGTCAGTGGGTAAAAGGTAAGCTATAGTCTTATAAATTAAAGATTTTGTTTCGGGATTGTTGTGAAGATCCAACTGTAACGCACATCCACACAGCTCCACCGACAACTGTACACCAGCTTCTCCTATCTGTATAGATAAAGGACATGTGAATTATAAACTCTGCTGTACATCTAAATCATCATGAAGTATACAATGTATGCTGATTTAAAAAAAAAAATGCATTTAAAAAGGTACTAAGTAAAATCAAGTTTTTACTAATATGGGGGCAGATGTATTAAGCCAGGTGAAGTGATAAAGTGGAAGGTTATAACGCAGCAGTCATTCAGCTCACAACTGTCATTTTCCAAACAGAGTCTGTAAATTGACAGATCGGGGCTGATTGGTTGGTCCTTTATCACCTTACCGGCTTAATACATCTGCAACATAATTTCATATGTATGGCAAAAATTATATTTCAGATGTAGCGGTTAAGTTTTGGAACACTTTACCAGGAAATGTGGTAACAGCAAACACAGTAAATGAGTTTAAAAAAAAAAACTGGATGCATTTATGAACACAAAGGGAATATTATAGTTATTTGCTAGTCTGATATAAAATTAAATAGGTTGAACTCGATGGACTAACGTCTTTTTTACAACCTAAATTACTATGTTACTAGCTTCCCCACCTCCCCTACAGCAAAATACATTATCAAAAGATGAAATTAACCATGTTTAATTAGATGATTTTCCCAACTAAACTGGGTATCCTACACAAATAGGTTATTAGTTTACACTATTCTATAGTACAGTGGTTCCCAATTTTATTTATATCATGGCACTCTAAAGTATCAAAAGAAAAATTCACTAAACCAAAAGTTTCTCATTGAGACATTTAGAAAAAACGCTAAAATAAATTGGGCTTACATGTCATCTTTAGGGGAAGTACGGATGGTGCAATGGTGAGCATTACTGCCTCACAGCATTGGGTTCGATTCCCACCATGGCTCTAACTGTGCAGAGTTTGTCTATTCTCCCCGTACTTGCGTGGGTTTTCTCCGGGTACTCCGGTTTCCTCCCACAATACAAAAATATACTGGTAGGCTAATTGGCTCCCAACAAAAATGTGGTAGGGAATATAGATGGTAAGCTCCGCTGGGGCAGGGACTGATGTGAATGTTCAAATATTCTCTGTAAAGCGCTGCGGAATATGTGCGCTATATAAGAAACTGGTAATAAATAAGCTTTAGGGGCAGTTACGTGGTGAGGGACAGGAATGGCTTCTGTTTGCCCACATATATGATCAGAAGTCACCATCACTAGTTTTGCCTAGCACAAATCACCATAAATAACTTGAAAAATCGGTCCAATACCAAATGTGTGCACATATTAAAAATGAAAAAGGTCAAGATATTTGTGGTTTTCAAAATGAAAAATTATTTTAAAAAAATAAATAAAAAATGTATATTAACATTCCCAGCTGGGCAATCTCTCCAGTTCTGCTCAGAGAAGCAGTCACCGGCATGTACCTACACAAACACACTTACCTCCTCCTTGATTATCTTCATGAAGGGAAATATGACTTTAACATTGGCCGCGACCCTTAACATATTGTAGCACTGCTCAACGAACACTTGCTTCGAGGGGTTTACTTTCAGTTGAAGTTTACTCCAAATAAAGATTAACTCCCTGCAAACAGATAACATGAATACAATTAGAAAGCTCACGCTCGGTATCTGTATGCTAGCAGATAATTAATATGAAAGGCAACTTAAACACTGAATGCAGATTAGGACGGATATTTGGCTGCCCCCTTTTAGAGGGGATGGAGTAGTTACATTAGGCCTGTGGCCACAACAACATACAGGCTTTATTATTTCAGCACCGTGACCTTTGAGTTACAATGTCCTTATGAGGCTAGAACCATATCAACCTGCAGACATCTTGTGGTTGCAGTTCACACTCCAGCAAGTTCCCCGACTAGAAGTCGGTATTAGATTCAGTTATCAAGGGTCTAAAACCGTAAAGCAAGAACAAAGCTGAGGCCTCCTGCTATTTGTTCCACTTCTACGTACAGAAGGAACAGGTGCTTAATCATCAGAAACACAGACTTACTGAAAGCGGTGTACAATGACCATGTGGCCTACGCGTAAAGTAATACATCTATATCCAGTACACGCACTAATACTCTAAGGGGGGGGGGGCTTGGAGTCATGTCAACCTTTTGACCATGTAGACCTAAGGTATGCCGAACTTTGGCCTATTAACCAACCAATTGACTGTTGACCCTTATTACCGTCGACAACATCCTGCCTGACCGACAGTTTTTCTCTGTTTACAGATTCTGGAAGCAAATGACTGAATTACAAAGTGAATTTGTTCCCATCCTGTATCAGATTTTTATTCCGTCCAACCAGCTAGTTGGATGAAAGTTGATCTAGTGTATGGCCAGCATTAATTACACATGGAAAAAGCATAGTATGGTTTCTGTGGTACACTCCGGATGATCAATGAATATCATTGCAGTGAGAAACTTTGATGTCTTATGGAGAGTACACACTGTCCTATATATCGGCCGTTCTATGGAAAATCGGCCAGTGTGTACCAGTGATCTGTCTGAACGGCGTAGTTCACAGATATAGCGCATCGGCTGTGTAACACAGCAGATGCCTGATAGATTTGCGCTTTGTGTATGGGCTACCCGCCCATACAGTAGTCGACGGTGATTAACACTGACTGGGCGAGCACATGCAAGTGCTCCTACCCAGATAAGATGTCAGGCAAAACTGATGGAGCAGTTGGCATGGAGGACACGCTGCCAAATCTGATGACAAATAATCTGCCAGTGTGTACCCAGTTTTACATGTGTACCCCACACATATTCCTGCAATATGCAACACAGACGCTCAAATGTTTTGAGCGGTGGTTTAACCAACGGAATAAGTTATTGCAACAGAGCTCTGCTTAATTCATCTCAATGCTGTGGTTGCGGAATAAATGACTCACTAATTACTACGCTGCAGATCTGGCAAAAAAAAAAAGACAATGAGTATCCAGTGTTACAATTAAATGTATTTATAAATATCAGCTGCTACACAGCGGCTGTTCTATAAACCATCAATAAACTGTGTGCATGCAGGCTGAATGCTACATTACTACAGACATCCCTTTATAAAGGAATGCTTTGTGAACAGAACCATAATGATACAAATTGTATGTATGAACTTCAGCAATGGCATTATTACTCCTTGCTGTGCCAGCCGCCCTCCCATCCAGTCCTACCCCAGCATCAGAGAGCATAATGCATCCACGGAGGTCTCCCCTGCTCTATTACAGTACAATGTCTGAGTACAGTGTTCACATGGCAGTCACATTATCTTATACCTGACAGGTGTCAAATGTTACAGCTGCATTCGCAGGCCAGGGGGAAACTCCCACATCATTCGATGGTCGCCGACCATTCAGTGATGTAGTGAGTGCACGCATATCTAAAATGACTCTCAGGTCACCTTAGATATGCGTGCACATTCGAGAGGAAGTGGGCGGGCAGCTGACACCCCCCCCCCCCCCCCCCATCTTCTCGGCACCCACGTCACGGGGCGATTTGAAACACCCAGCGTTTGAATGGGAATGCACGTGAAATGCTGGGGGTTCCCATGCGCGCAACTACTCCCCCCCCCACCCCGAAGTGTTGGGTGCGTGCCCCTGGCGAACACCCTGGTCGCCGCCGTGGCCACACGCACCCTGCATCTGCGCATGAGCGGATATACAACATGGGCTACACCTGTGTGGCCGCTGTACGCCCCCGGGCCGCAGCGTTGAGTGCGAATGTCTCGGCGACTATGCAAGTCAACGTAGCCATTCGCACAGGGAGCCTGCACATGCGCTGTACAAAAACCGTTTGAATGTGAATCGGGATAGGCCACACTCCCGCATACTCTACTCCCCCTCCTCCCGGGGAACCACCCTTTCCAGCTCCTATGCTGAGACAGAGGTAAGCGCTAGCAGGAAAGAGAAACAACACTCCCTACCAACTACCCAAACTAGTTAAGAGACCGGAGAGAAAACAAGGAAGAAGGGAAGGAGGTTACATACCACCAGGAGGGCGGTTCCTAGAAAAATATCCTGTCTAGAGGAGAGGGAGAATATTCCAGTGTTATGGGTGACATGGGATTGTAGAGGTAATACATTTTAAAAGTAAAGGGATGCGGCTAAGATGCTGATTTATTGGATCTGCAGCACTTGTATATCTGTGCGGGACAATCTACGATGCAGTGGCGGTCTCTTTTTTCCATACCAAGTTCTGTTGTACTTCATATACAGACTCAGTTGCACAGATATACAAGTGTCGCATATCAAATTAACCCTGGTGCATCAATGAAAATACCAGATGCGAGCAAAGTTGCACGGTAATAGTCAGCTCACTAGCAGCACACATATCCAGCTACGTGCCACAATAAGGGCTAGATGTAGGAGGCCGCATCTGTCAGTAACGGTTTACAGTAACGCAACTCAATTTCCCGTTACCCCCTCCAATTCTGTACTGTGGCTGTACTGTACTGTACACGAAGCAGAAGACGCTGTATTTTGAATGAATGTTTTCTAGACACTTACCAAACACAATACATTTTCCCAGTCTGCAACTGCGTCACTAGAAAGGCTTCACTGAGCTGCAGTGCCAAAGCCGTTTTACCTTCTTTTTCAATATCGCAGATAATTTGCACTCCATCGCTGCTATCTATTCTGAGCACGTGCTGCAACCGGTGGAAAAACACAATTAGACAAGGCCGCATGGAGAATCGGAAATGTGAAGAGATCGGAATCATGGCAAACCTTTTTTCTCTTAAGCTTTATTTAGTTAAAGTTGCTCATACACATCAGCTTACAATTAAGCAAACAATTAAGACACATATCCTGCAATCTATTTAAGACTAACAAAAAAAAATAACTGCACTTCATTTTTATTTATTTATTTTCACACCCTCACTGGCACTCCCAAGAAATTTCTGGCCTATGCTTCAGTGCCCAGACTGGCAAACTCATGGGATTGTCACGGTGTGTCTCTTAGTGTCAGGCAGCTGTACTGAGCGCTGGACTCTGCTACAGCCACTGCCCAGTTCCGGCTGCCCGACCCTGTCTCCTTCAACCTGGCTGCATGTGGTGTGACCTTGCTAACATCAGGCCGCACACAGCCGGGTTGCCGGGGGCAGGGCCAGGCAGCGGCTGATGTAGTGCTCAGCGGCACTGCCCGACCACGGGAGACACAGTGGTGGGGTTTTTGGAGGGAGCGCCCCCCCCAAAAAACTCGTCCAATGGGGAGCGCTCACTAAAAAAACAAAAAACGCTGAAGGGGTTAATAAAGCCAAGTGGAAAGACACCAGCTCAACAAGTATTCATACATAAGAACTTAAGATTTAATAAAAATTACCATAAAAATATAGGAAACATCCCAGAGGAGATTTCTATTATACCCCTTTCAGACGCACCTAAGATTAGTACACGGGTCTAACCCAGGAGTGACTTGCCATTAAGTGTAAGCTCCCTGTCCGACTCCCGGGTCCCTGACATTACACGGGGGCAGGGCAGAATGTCATCGGGGGTGGGGGTAGGCAGTGTTGGAGCCGCCAGCGCTGCCTCCTCCATAGTGTGAATGGGATCCGGGTCGCTCGACCAAGGTTACCCGTTCACATTCCATCTTGACCCGGGTCAGAGTAGTGTTCAACCCAGGGTTGAAATACCGGGTTGCAAAACCTGGGGTGGCATAACGACCTAACAATAACCTGGGTTGAGTGTGCAATCTGAAAGGGGTATTCACAAATAAGACACCACACAAAAAGGACCTTATTCTAATGTTTCTCAAATGGGCAAAACCCCTGTTGCACTGCAGATAACAGATAACATGTGAAAGTTAGATTTGGGTGGGGTGTGTTCAAACTGAAACCTAGATTACAGTGTAAAAATAAAGCAGCCAGTATTTACCCTGCACAGAAACAAAAAACTCAGGGGAGGGACCTGAGCCCCGATATGTTATGTAACAAAATGCAAGACGAAAAAATAAATATCAAACCTCAGATAGCAGCCTGTCCGTTAAGCGAGTCATGTACAGACATATAAAATAGGCCTGATGGTAATACAGATTTCTGCTGATTTCAGGATGACTCAGGCAAGTTGTTATTAGAGCGACTGCTTCTGAAATGCGTTCACAGGCAATGAGGTATCTCACGCGCAATTCAAAGAACAGCTGATTCTCAGACTTCAAGTATTTATCAACTAGAAGAGAGGGGAAAAGAAATAGTGTGTGATACATTAGTATCTGCCCCTTTTGGTTATTTCTTATTCTTCCAAATGTAGAAGTCTGCAATATGCAAATACCAGATGTTTGATATAAACATAAACAGGTTAAACATATCTATATAGACGAATACATAAATATACACACAAATGCTGCATATGGCATTTTTCGATAAAACCAAAAAATATTCACACACAAGTGTCAAAATTAAATCTGCAAGTACCTAAGGTAACGCTGTGTAAAGCTCATTATTAAGTACACATTTTGGACCTTATTCCGGTCCATTTGCAGTGTCCTGTTCATTCGCATGGGGCCAATGTTTTCTCAATGCGCATTTCTGCACCTGTGCATGCAGACACGGCGGACAGATTGCACATTGCGTCTGGTGGGCAGCAGCCAGGGGTACTCGCTAATTGGGAACGCCCAGCATCGCCTGGTGAAGTGGGAAGGCAGATGACATCACCAGATGTCAGCTGCCCGCCCACTTCCTTCAGAATGTGCACGTACATCTAAGGTAGCTCTGAGCAACCACACGTTCCACATCATTCAATGGTCGGCGACCATCGAATGATGTGGGTGTTCCCCGGCAGGCTGAGAATGGATGTTTGTGTAAAACATCCACTCAAGGCCAGTGCGTGAGAACACACGCTGCAAATGGGTGGCGAGCAGGCCACCATTCGCACGGGTTTGGTGGACTTGTAAGGCTGCGAATTATACTGGTCCCAAGTCATCGCAGCTGCCGCGTAGTCCAGGACTTACTTGGTGGCTGCAATGAAAACAGGCACATCCTGGCTGGTACCGGACATCACACAGCTTCCCTTAACAGCCTTAGGCACGCCTGAGTTTTCTTAGATGCGCCCAGCGGTTTCCACTCAACGGCCTGCTACCATTCAATCATCTTGCGAATGGCTAGCCCTGGTCATGCCTGCGCATTGCGGATCTTGCACATGTCTACTGAAAATCGTCCGCTGTGCAAATCTGCAGCGGTGCGGTCTGAATCAGGCCCACTATTTTAAACCACATTGAAACCCATTAACCCCTAGACAAGGACCTGGGATAAGTTGGGTCATGTGCTATACAGGTCTTGGGACCACTACCCTGGTCATTCCTATGGTTTTCGGCTGTGGCCTGAAAGGGTTTTCCCGGGTTATGTTGCAGGGAGCCCATAAAGCACCTTTTAAACCTAACACAGGTCTAGCAACCCGAATCACCCCCTTCACAGCCAGCAAATACGGCTCGGATCTGGGAACTGCTCACTTCATGCTCGGTGTCGCAGACCCATCACATAACCTGGGGACTGACCCTTTCCCAGCGACACACGACCCAGGGGGTTCATTAATGATCTGCATTTTTGCTTGCAGAATGTGCAGAACCGGCTGTATTAAATCCTGTGGTAAAAGCAGCAATTGTGTATTTCCAATCAGCTACTGTATGTAGCAAATAATCTCTATACAATGGTTCAATGGCAGCAAAGATACCAGTCTGCGTTTCTCGTGGCTTATAGATGAAACAGAGGCATTTTTAGGCCAAAAGAAAGGACACTTACCAATATCTTGGGGTTCTGATTTTCCCTTGAGTACAGCTTGTAATACCAGATTCTCCCAAGGGCCTCCATCCTTAATAACACAAACAACCAACCTTAGGTCTGTATTGTCATATCGGATTAAGAGGTCATGGCATTCCTGAAAAATTACATTATGGTCAATGAATGAGTTTGCTGTAATCTGCGGTGAACGTTAACAGTAATGAAACACTAGTTTCATATCAGTTCATTCTTATGAATACAGGTTAGAATTATTTCTTCCTAAAACATTTGTTTATTTTCATAATCCTATTTCTTATGGTGCATTTGTGTTTGTCCCTGAATAGGATACTAAATTGTAACTGCTCCCACTAATAGCATTTAAATGCCACTAATAAAGAGAAAGATTGTCCAAAGTGTAGATTTACTAAGAGGCGGCATATGCAAACAGTCAGTTCATGGCGGCTTTGTCCTCAAAATTGAAAGTGGTCCTATTTAACGGACATTAAAAACACCTCCCTGGGCAGTGTCATGTTTACCATTCTTCCTCATAGCGCTGAGGTCATGGGCTCGATTACCACCATGGCGCTAACTGTGCGGAGGTGGTATATTCTCCCCGTGCTTGCGTGGGTTTACTCCGGTTTCCTCCCACACGCCAAAAATATACTGGTAGGTTAATTGGCTCCCAACAAATGAACACTGGAATGAATGTAGTGTGTGTGTGTGTGTGTGTGTGTGTGTGTGTGTGTGTGTGTGTGTACACATGTGGAAGGGAATATAGACTGTAAAGGTGCCCACACACTAGAACGATTTTTGGGCCGATTGGCCGATTTTCGATAAATCGGCCGATATTTACCGATAATCGGTCGAAAATCGGCCGATGCTCGCTCCCGTGGATCTTTTGCTAAATCTTCTGATCTTACGTGCTGCACAAAAGATCAGAAGATTTACCAAAAGATCCATAGGAACGCATACGGGATCTTAAGAAAAATCTTTGGTAAAGATGTGCGCTTGGCTGAAATCCTTTGTCCAGATCGGACAAAAGATTTGAAGGCTAATTTATGCGCACATCTTATGATCGCAGATCTTTCTAGTGTGTGGGCACCTTAAGCTCCACTGGGGCAGGGACTGATGTGATTGTTCAACTATTCTCTGTAAAGCGCTGTGGAACATGCATTCGCTATATAAATAATAATTAAAAGCAGTGTAAAGCTAGCCCTAACTGAACATGCCAATTTCTCTCTTTACAATACTGTCTGAACACTTTATGCAAAATATGTATATTATGAATAAAAACCACCACAAGTACCTGCACAGAGCCAAGAATGTCTTTTAAAGGGGCTTCGTAGAATTCATCTTTTCCAAAAAACAGCAGCAGCTCAAACAAACTCCTGTAGCAAAGCAGATGTGCATTATACCACGGAATGATACACTATATTGGAGAGCTCACACATAGTAGCTGTTGCCTTATATTTCTTACAATAAACGATCTACAGCTTTTAAAATGACTGGTTACAAAATACTAACAGTGATGCAAAATGACTATATAGCCTTAGAACTGGCAACCTCTGGCAAATAACACAAGAAAGTGATAGGAACTATTCACATCATATATGCAATGTTATCCAATTAACAAAATGTTGAGTAAATACATTCTTTACAATTAGACTTTTCGAGGAAGAGTGGCTGTATGTTGGGTATCATGTTCTTCTCTGACATTAAAGCCTATTCCTGGCACAGAGACACTAAATAATACATCTCTCAGTATGTCTTGTGTAACATGTAGAGTTCCTACTGATAGTGGGCACAGGACTACAGTGTGGGGCAGGAGAGAGGACACTGGAGGCCTAAACATACATGAATGGCACTGTAGGCAGGAGGTGTGGCCTAAATGTGCTGCCTGACTGGATGACTGCTGCTCTGGCCTGATCAGGGGCCACATTTACATACCATTCTTTGCAGATTTATAACAGAGACCTAGTTCTCTCTATCCATCACACTAGAACGATTTTTTGGCCGATTTCCGATAAATCGTCCGATGTTTACCGATAATCGGTCGAAAATCGGCCGATTTTTGTCCGATGCGCACTCCCATGGATCTTTTGATAAATCTTCTGATCTTACCTGCTGCATGAAAGATCAGAAGATTTACCAAAAGATCCATAGGAACGCACACGGGATCTTAAGAAAAATCTTTGGTAAAGATGTGCGCTTGCCTGAAATCTTTTGTCCAGCACAGGCAAAAGATTTGAAGGCTAATTTATGCGCACATCTTATGATCGCAGATCTTTCTAGTGTGTGGGCACCTTTAGATTGGGAGATGGGAACGGAGGTTAGATGTAGCTAGTTGTAGTTTTTATCTACATCGTATACAGTGCACTATTACCACATACTGTAGCATCACAGAAGCAACAGCTTGCTAGCCCCATTATCTAATTAGCAGCAGTCTCCTCAAGTGCATAAACTGTATGAAAAACCATTACAAAAACAGTAAGGGATAAAGAATGCAACAAATCAAACATTCCTTTGATCATTGCCATTAATATATGCCACCATCACCTTATTATAGCTCACCTTCCCAGTCACATGGTGCTCATACACTTGTGTGATTGGATGCAATTCGATATCGCGCTTCGATCTGCATACAATCATGTGATAAATCACATGCCCCACGTGACCTGAAATATGGTCATGGAATGAGGGCAGGGCTATCTGGGGAAATATAAACACCACAGATCGCACTCGTGATAAATGGAATGCGTTAAACACCCCACCTTCGATCGCACATGAGATTCGATAAATATTATGTGCAGCACATAATACCTTGAGATGCGATATTCGACTAATGTGCCCGTGCATCGCGTCGGGTGACACACGCGATTGTCCTGTTATACAATTTGTCACTGCAATACATCAAAATCAAACGTGTATACCTGTGATCTCACAAGTGTATGGGCACCAATACTCTGAGGATATTCAGAACTACAGAAGTAAACCAACAAGTCACAAATCTACACTTTTGCTTGAAGTATAAACTTAAAACTAGTTTCCTTCTATATGCACACACACACACACACACACACACACACACACACACACACACACACACGGAAATTTACTAAGATGGGAGTTCTACAGTATTTGAGATGGGCTGTTGCTATGGGCAACAGAGACTTTGGGCAACGGCGCTAAAAAAAAAAATAGATTCTGATTGGTTGCCTATAGCAACATCCCATGAGAAATAGAACTCCCATGTTAGTAAATTTCTCGCACAGAGTGGGCCTAATTCAGACCTGATTTCAGGGCACATTTTGTTTGCAAATGGACAAAACCATGTGCACTGCAGGTGGGGCAAATGTAACATGTGCAGAGAGAGTTAGATTTGGGTGAGTAAATTTGCTTCTGTGCAGGGTAAATACTGACTGCTTTATTTTTACACTGCAATTTAGATTTCAGTTTCAAGACACCCCACCCAAATCTAACTCTGAACAGGTCCCATCTGCCCCACCTGCAGTGCAACACGCGAGATCTAATGAAGTGCAAAAATGATCTGGCAACAAACCGATGCGGATACCTCGGCCGTCAGATTAACCATTTTAAACTTATTAACTTTCACACCCATAACCTAGTTACATTATTTAGGATAACAAGGAATAACAAAGGGAGAAAGAAAAACACAAATATGTTAAATGTAAAAAAGTGTACTTACAAAGCTAGTCTACTCAAAACATACTGTATGTGCTCACTTTCAGCTTGGAAAGACACACTTGCCGACGTGAAGCAACACAAAGCCGTCTGGAGTACTTGAAGCTGAGGCAATGGGACTTGCCACCGTGTGGTATACTCCTCAACCACCTGGTGGAGACAAGAAAACAGGATTGTAAGCAAAGTGCTAGAAGAGGAGGCTCATAGGTACACAGCTACCTGCTCAGTCTGTAATGTCATATTGTTACTATACCAGGCAGCATCCGAGTTCCATCCAGTACTGGTTAACATAAAAAAATCATTTTTACAACAGTGCAAAATTATATATATATCCACTTTAAGGGTTGATATATGTAATGCGTTTATTTAGAAATGTAATATGTGTTTACACAAGCATTAAACAAACATGTGTAATAGTGGGTACAAACTTTGAAATTTACACTATTTTCCTAATTGATTTTTCCTTATAGAAGCAAAATTAAATCGGAGTCGATTGGGCATCAAATTGTTTTTCCACATTCCATGCAGATTCGATCCCAATGCGTGTAAATCAAACAGAAGGCAAGACTATAGTGCAGTGATGGCTAACCTTGACAGTCCAGCTGTTGTTGAACTACACACCCCAGCATCAGTTTTAGTATAGCCAAATAGCAAAACTGTAGCAGAGCATGCTGGGATGTGTAGCTCAACAACAGCTGGGGTGTCAAGGTTAGCCATCACTGATATAGTGTAAATTGAGAAGGAGATTGAGAAGGAGTAGAATAATGGAATAGGCCAAATCTAATCTAGATAGAAATCTCACCGTGTGTACCCACTATTACAATTCAGAAATGTATCTTTGCCTGACATAAGCAAATGCCAGTTTGTACACATCTTAAAAGTGCATAAAATATAAGCATATTGCAGCCACTAAAATGGACATGCTGTATTTCATATTGTGGAAGGGAGCAAAGCATATCAAGCGGTGCTACTATACTGGCAAACACAATGGGGGGAATTTAATAGAGTCGGAAAGAGATTTGGTAAGAAATCTCCAGGTTTTTTTTTTTTGTTTTTTTTTAAGCGGCAATCATTTACACTGCAAAACCAGTTTGATTATACAGTGTAAATGATTGCCGCTTTAAAAAAAAACCTGGAGATTTCTTACCAATTCTCTCACTTTGTGAATCTCTCACCCTATTAAATTTCACCCAGTGTCACAGAAAACACATCATTACAGCATGCATTCGTTTTCACACATTTGTAGATATTTTCAGAACATATTATTGTGAACAAGACTTTAAAAACAATAATCAAAGCCCTGTTTAACTTCTGAAAATGCAAATCCTAAATATTCGAGGAAGTGATTGCCACTATGCAATAACAAAAAACAAACAAACAAAAAAACCTTATATGCAAATGATGAAATATTTGTTCATTCCAAAGTTGTATAAAGCAAAGTAAATACTTAGGGGGGGTATTCAATCCTGGTCGTAAACTGCCAAACTGTTGAGTTGACTTGGTTTCCTTTTGCTCGCCTGTCAATTCTTAACTCGACAATCAAGTTTTCCACCTAGTCACAGTTTGAAACTTTCATAATGCCTCCTGTAGAGTTTGGACCAATGTTGCGTAAAATAGTTATTCCTAAATCGCCTTCCCACCTAGACAGTTTCTATATAAATCCCTGTTCTATATGGCTTGGCGCCATTATGTCTAACTGCAGAGCTGTAATAGGAGCTGGGGGGGGGGGGGGACCAAAACCAGGACCTGGAGAGGTCAAAGAATATAAATAATCAAAATATTGATGTACAAACACTGCTCCCGACAGAAAAAAAATGTCTAATTCAAATTGTCATCGTAATCATGACTAAAAACTGTCTAAACCAACTTGACAACTTCACATACAATAGGTTCATGCCATTTTTCTAAGCTCTAACTCGACAAAATGGTAAAAAAAAGTTGAGGAACACACATTTCGGCTGTCGATAGAAACTTAAACAAAAAACTGTTGAGATGGATTCGACAGTCGGAAAAACAGAACAATGAATAGGTGAACGCATTGATAAGTAGTATGTTGTGTATTAATGTGAGTGATGTTTACTGTTAAACACAGCTAACACATATTATACTGTTCAGTTACACAGATGTCTAGAATTGGTGCCCTGGTTGTGCTCACGACTCCAAGGTACTTGACAACTCTGATTTGTTCCACATTGCAGAGGAGAATCAACACGGCTGGTTGTTCCCTAGAGAGGTAACTATGTGTATTGTTTTCTTATGCAAAATCTCCTATATATTTGGCTACATCTGTCACTCAAAGTGGGTGTCTGTGTCTATAACGCTCTGTTCCTGGACTTTCCTCTTAATGTGTGATTGCCTTCATCTGTGCTGAACACCTTTCTGAGAAATTAACCTGTTTAAAACAGGTGATGGCAATCATACATTAAGGGGAAGTCTAGAAACAGAGCATTGTGTCCCTCCTGGAGAGGGTCATGTTGGGAGGTATGTGACAGAAAACCAGCCCAGTGAGCCCACAGACAGTGCCAGACACCCACTGCCTTCCCATGTTGCCCAGCACTGCTACTCCACAGCCACCAGGTGAGCGCCCCCCTCCCGCGATTTGCGGCAAAACCTCCCCCCCCGCGCGCCCCCCCTCCCGCGATTCGCAGCAAAAACACCTGCTCCCCCGCGACCCCCCCTACCGCGATTCGCAGCAAAAACACCCCCGCGACCCCCCCTCCCGCGATTCGCAGCAAAAACACCCCCGCGACCCCCCCTCCCGCGATTCGCTGCAAAAAGAACCCCCCCACGACCCCGCCCGCAATTCGCGGCATAACCACCACCCCGCGACCCCCCCCTCCCGCGAATCGCGGCAAACCCTCCCCCGTGACCCCCCCCCCCCCGATTCGCAGAAAAAACACCCCCCCCCCGCGACCTCCCTCCCGCGATTCGCGGCAAAAAGAACCCCCCCCCGCGACCCCTCCTTGCACGATTGGCAGGACCCCCCCTGCGACCCCCCTCCCGCGATTCGCGGCACCCCCCCCGCAATTCGCAGCAGCCCCAGGATTAAGTGGCACATGCAAAACACTGACATGGCTATGGTCGACAATGAAAAAGGTTGACATGAGTTTTTGAAGATTTATTTTTAATTTTTTTAATTTTTTCATATTCATTGTCATGTGTCGACATGGACACCAATGAAGTGGCACACTTATGTCAACATTTACATGTGTTGACCTTTCTGTGTTGATTTTTTCTTGTGGCGATTCGCGTCACACCCCCCGCAACCCCCCCTCCCGCGATTCGCGGCACCCCCCGTGACCCCCCACCTCCCGCAATTCGCGGCAACCCCCCACCGGAACCCCTGTGAACCCCGCCCTCCCGCGATTCGCGGCACCCACCCCCGCGACCCCCCCTCCCGCAATTCGCGGCACCCCCCGTGATTCGCGGCAGCTCCAGAATTAAATTGCACATGGAAAACACTGACATGGCTATGGTCGACAATGAAAAAGGTTGACATGAGTTTTTGAAGTTTTTTTTTCATTTTTTGAATATTTTCATATTCATTCTCATGTGTCGACATGGACACCAATGAAGTGCCACACTTATGTCAACATTTACATGTGTTGACCTTTCTGTGTTGATTTTTTCTTGTGGCGATTTGCGTCACACCCCCCCCCACCCCCCCGCAACCCCCACTCCCGCGATTCACGGCACACACACACCCCCCGCGATTCTCGGCACCCCACCCCGTGACCCCCCCTCCCGTGATTCACGGCACACCCCCCGCGACCCCACCTACCATGATTCGCCGCAACCCCCGCCCCCGTAACCCCCCTCCCGCGATTTGCGGCAACCCACCCCGCGACCCCCCTCCCGCGATTCTCTGCAATCCCTCCCGCGATTCGCAGCATCCACCCCCCCACAACCCCCCCCCCTCCTGCAATTCGCGGTACCCCCCGCGACCCCCCCTCCTGCAATTCGCGGCACCCTCCGCGACCCCCCCTCCCGCGATTCGCGGACACCTAAGTTGCAATACAGGGCATCTTTCATACAATTCTAACCATATTTCTCATATACAAACGTTCACAAATTAAGGGGGCGCAGCCCCTTACGACGGTGTGAAGAGCGCCCGTAGGGCGCGATGAATCACCTAGTATAAATACAATAGCTTGCAATTGTGGTACAGGTTTGGACTATTAGGTTTGGTAGCAGGGGAGGTGTTAAACTCACACCTTCTATAGCTGTTGTTTATTTATTCTATCTTTGCGATGTTGGTGTACACTGTGGCGTCCTTCACTGTCCCAGGGATCCATTTCCTTATCTCTTCCCCTCTCACTGCCAGCAACTCACATACCTCCTACTCCTTCAATATGCCATTCTGTCTTTTCTGCAGCACAATTGTGCCATCAGATGCCAGCGCCAGTACCCCACCTGCTCAATCAGGGGGAACCTGCCACTCAGCCAATCGGCGCTGTTAAGCGCGACCAGTTTCTAAAAACCCAGCTGCGTCAAATCCGGCAAAGTCCCGGTAATTCAGCCCTAGATCGACCCATTCAGACAGAAAAAGGTAGAATTATGCTCACCGATAATTCCTTTTCTTCCTAGAGATCCCATGGCAGCCAAGACCTTGGGATTTCATCCCTCTCCCTTCAGATAGACAGGCTGTTTTTTTCTAGGACCTCCCCCTTCCTGCATAAATGGGTGCACCTCCCCTCTCTCCTTGTCTTTTTGAGTGTCTCCTTAGCTCTTGGTCCTGGAAAAAAACCACAAGGGGAGGGCAAACTAATGGCTGCCATGGGATCTCTAGGAAGAAAAGGAATTATCGGTGAGCATAATTCTACCTTTCTTCTACGATCCCCATGGCAGCCAAGACCTTGGGATAATACCAAAGCAGAAAAAAGGGGGGGGACACATAAGTGCTGAATAATAATTTTTTATTCGTTCATGGTGCTATGGAGAACCTTTTCCCCAAAGTTTGATCGTGACACATTCAGTGCGTAATGCCTGGAAAACGTGTGTATCGACTTCCAGGTTGCTGCATTGCAGATATCCTTCACCGACGCCTGTGCCTTCCTTGCCCATGAGGTCGCCATGGCCCGAGTAGAGTGTGCCTTTATGATACCTGGAACTTCTTGTCCTTCTTGTTTGTAGACAAACGAAATGAGCTCGCGGATCCACCTCGACATGGTCTGCTTTGAGGGGGACAACCCCTTCTTTGCCCCGTCTGTGATTATGAATAAGTTCTTTGATTTTCTTATCTCCTTGACTCGATCCATGTAGATCGTGATACTTCTCACTAAGTCAAGGGTATGCCATTCTTCTTCTATTTCTCCCTTTGGTTCAGGGTAGAAAGCTGGAAGAGTTATCTCCTGGTTGAGATGGAAGGTACTTACTACCTTAGGTAGGAAATCGGGATGTGTGCGTAACACCACTCTGTCCGGAAATATTCTTAAGTAAGGCTCTTCAGTGTAAAGAGCTTGTAGCTCACTGATCCTTCTAGCGGAAGTGACCGCCACTAGGAACAATATTTTCCAGTTCATATACTTCATATGTACTTCTTGTAAGGGCTCAAATGGGTCTTTTGTCAAAGCTTTCAATATCATATTGAGGTCCCAGGGAGCTACTAACGACCTTACTGCCGGGCGTAGTCTCTGGACTGCATTGCAGAACTTTCTTATCAGGTCCTCTTCAGCCAGTTTTTTATTGAGTAGGACGCTGAGAGCTGAAATTTGAACTTTCAATGTGGATGTCGCTAAACCTGCATCGAAGCCTAAGTACAGAAACTGCAGAACCTGGGCTGTGGATGACTGTTCTATGTCAATAGCCGACCCTTTCCAACGAATAAAGGCTTGCCAAACTCGGTAATATGCCAACGATGAGACTTCTTTCCTGGCCTTTAATAGTAGACTGACCACTTGGTCCGACAGTCCTCTGCTTTTTAGTAGCCCCCTCTCAATTTCCATGCCTTCAGAGATAATTTTTCTGGATTTTGAAACAGAACTGGACCTTGGTGCAGTAGGTTCGGTATGCTCGGCAGAGTCAGGGGTTCCTGAATGGCTAACTTCAGGACTGTGGAGAACCATGACCTTCTCGGCCAAAATGGCAGGATCACAATGACTGTTACCTGATCCTCTATAATCTTTTTCAGCACCCTGTGAATCAGTGGGAAGGGGGGAAAAACATACCCCAGGCGAAAGTTCCAAGGAACTGAGAGAGCGTCTACTGCAGATGTCTGCTGATGATAATATCTGGAATAGAATATCTCTACCTTTTTGTTGGAGCTCGATGCCATTAGATCTATGTCTGGCTTCCCCAATTTTGCAGTTATGTGTTGGAATACCTTTGCGTCCAACTCCCATTCTCCTGGTGATATTGTGCTTCTGCTCAGGAAATCTGCCAACATGTTGTCTTTCCCTGGAACGAAGACTGCGGTCAGTGAGAGAACATTTTCTTCTGCCCACTTCATTATCTTTGAGATGACTGACATGAGGTCCCTGCTTCTTGTCCCGCCTTGGTGATTCAAATGTGAGACCACTGTGAGGTTGTCTGAGAAAACCCTCAAATGTTTTCCTTGCATTTCCCGGTAGAAGTGCATTATCGTTCTCCAAACCGCTTCCGTCTCTCTCCAGTTGGAAGATTTGAGACTCTCTGCCCTTGTCCATATCCCTTGGGTTGTTTGATGCTCCATGTGAGCACCCCAGCCCGACGAACTGGCATCGGTTGTAACCACTAGGAATTGAGGAAGGGAAAGAGACACCGCTCTCCTCTCCATTTCTGCTTCTTTCCACCACCTGAGCGACTCTTTTACTTTCAGTGACAGTTTTATATTTGTTTCTAGAGCTGTTCTTGCTTTGATATACGGAAGAATGGCCCATTGGAGGGTTCTGAGCCTCCAGTGAGCCCAAGGCACTGTCCCTATGGAAGACATCATCATACCCAGCATCTTTAGACATGTTCTTAGCGGTACATGACTTGATTGTATCAGCTCTTTGGCATTCTGTCTTATCCTTTGACATCTCTCTTCTGACAGTTTGACTTCGAATTTTTTGGAGTCTATTATCAGCCCTAAGAATTGAATGGACCTTGATGGCTGCATCTGGCTCTTTTGGAAGTTTATTATCCAACCGTGCTCTTCTAGTGATGTAATCACTATTGCTAGATCTTCCTTGATCTTTCTTTCCGATGATGCCGCGATTAGTAGATCGTCCAGGTACGGCCAAATACGAATATTCATTCTCAGGGCTGCTATCAAAGTGATCAGGACTTTCGTGAAGACTCGAGGCGACGTTGCCAATCCGAAAGGAAGGCATGTGAACTGGAAATGTTGTTTCATTACACAGAATCTTAGAAACCTCCTGTCTTGATGTCTGACTGGGATGTGGTAATATGCATCCTTTAAGTCCAGTGAGACCATAAAGTCTCCCATCTCGACCCCTGCTAGTATCGATTTCTGCGTCTCCATCCTGAATTTTTTTACATTCACGTAAGAGTTCAATTTCTTTAGGTCCAGGATGGTACGATATCCTCCTGTACCCTTTTTTACCAGAAAGAGATTCGAGTAGAAGCCTTTCTTCTCCTGCTGTTCTTCTACTGGTTCTATAGCTTTGATGCGTAACAGTTGGGATATAATTTTCCTTAATTCTTTCTTTTCTAATTGATCTTTTGGTTCTCTTGATATCCAAAAACGATCCTTTTTTGGAGTATGTAGGAATTCTATCGCGTATCCATTTTGCAGAATCTTCAGTACCCATCTGTCCTGAATGGTATTTTCCCAAATCCTCGAGAACTGGAACAGACGAGCTCCTACCCAGGGACCACTGTGATTGTCATTGCCTGGGCCCTCCCCTGAAGTTCTGCCGAAAGGACTGCTTGGAAGACTGAAAGGAACCTCTTTGACTATATGGTCTTCCTGGTCTGTAGCCTCTTGCTGCTCTATATTGAAGCTTTGCTGGATTCTGGAACTGAAATTTATTTCTTTTCTCCTGAGGCAATCTGAGAGATTTCCCGCCTGTGATCCTATGTATTAACGCATCTAGTTTTGAACCAAATAGCTGTGATCCCTCGAAAGGAAGAGAGACTAATCTATTTTTTGAGTGTGCATCTGCTGACCATGATCTTAGCCATAATGCTCTTCTTGCTGACACACCTGCCGCCATTGATCTTGCCGCGAACGAAACTGTATCCAGTGATGCCTCACAAATGAAATCTATGGCTTTCTGCATCATTTCTAGATTCTTAAGTAAGTACTGCTTGGAGATCTTGTCTTCAATATCACTATGTAGTGACGCACCCCACAATCTCAAAGCTCTGGCTACTGAGGCCACCGATACTCCTGCTTTTAGCGACACAGCCGCCGAAAAATGTAGTTTTCGGAAGGAACCCTCCATTCTTCTGTCCATGGGGTCCTTGAATGAGGCCCCGTCTTCCAGCGGGATTGTTGTTCTTGAGGTTAGTTCGGCCACCGCCGCGTCCACCTTTGGCAGCTCACACCACTTTAGAAAAATGTCGTCCTTTACTGGGTACATACGGTCTACTCTAGATAATTTACCTTGCCTTTTCTCAATATTGGACCACTCCTTAGATATCAGGTCTTTCATTACTTTGTGGACCGGAAAGTTACGGCCTTTTTTAGATCTGTCTTCGAATAAGATATCTTCTCCTTCTACTGGTGTGACTGACTCCTTAATATTCATGGTTTTATATATGGCTTTAAGTATATTTTCCACATTATCAAAATTAAAGACTCTTGTCTCCTCTTTAATTTCTCCTTCCTCTGCAGATGTATTCTCAATTTCTTCTAATAACTCTTCTGATGAGGCTCCTTCGTCACTGAACCCTGCTTGGTCCCTTGACCTTTTACTGCCCTGGGAATCTATAAACTCTTCTTTTGAGACAAAAGATCTTTTCATCCAATCCATTAAGTCTTGTAATATTTTGGGTTGGTCAGACACAGGTTTAGGTTTAATTTCACATTTTTGACACAGATTCTTTCCTTCAGTTGAAGAAAATATTACATCACAGGCCATGCAGGTCATATTCAGGTGCTTCTTTTTTGCAACTTTCTTTTTTCGGATAGTAGCTGATTCTTTAACAGGCACACTATAAAAACAAAAAATATTCTATCACTGCCTTTTGAAAAACAAACACACTAGCCTGCTTTTGTCAAAAACCATACTAGAGCTTACCTCACAGGGGCACTATCAGGCCTAGGGGGGGGAAGGCGTATCCATGTTCTAAATCTGCAGCAGTACACCTGCATGATTTTAATATATATATTAATACGTATCAATCCATTCCTGAGCGAATATAATCATATTCAATTTCCAAATCATTTATGAAGTAACCAGCTTCAATACCTTATCCTCCAGACAACGATAGCTTGCAGGCACGCACTCAGCTTCCTCTCAGCAGCAGCAGAATAGATCTGTAACAGCGCCATCTTCACTTGCTGCACCCAGAATATATAGCCCTTTTACAGCTGTAAGCACTTGCTTGTCATTAGCTATTGCCGCCCAGCGCGATCGCTACCACAGTGTATTCTGGTAGCTGTAGTTTACACTAGGGCGTTCGCGCTTGTTTGCGCATTGCATTATGGGCACTGTAGTCCTCTGCCAGGGATTTTCTGTGCTCCGGCGGCCATCTTGCGGAATCCACCGCATGGGATTATGGGACCTGTAGTTTTCCGGCGTCCGCCGCTGGCGTCCCGGAAGTCTGTGTACTGGACACAGAACTTCTTTCTCCCCGCTCACGCATGCTGTAATCAGCCTCCTCTTGCGTGCGGCCAGCATGGAGCTCCCTCCGAAGGCTTCCATTTACCTCTGGGACCCTGGCTCCAATTACCTGAACAGACTCCGTTTTTCAGGCACACTTTCAGGTCAGTTTATGGGCAGGAACCTTGTCAGGTCACACTCCCATGTCGCTCACTTCCCCCAGAGTGAACCCTGTGTTTGAGGCAAGCTCCTAGAAAAATAAAACAACCTACTCTGCCTAGTCTAACTGTATAACTAGGAGACAGGAAAAAAAGACAAGGAGAGAGGGGAGGTGCACCCATTTATGCAGGAAGGGGGAGGTCCTAGAAAAAAACAGCCTGTCTATCTGAAGGGAGAGGGATGAAATCCCAAGGTCTTGGCTGCCATGGGGATCGTAGAAGAAATGTCCGTACTATTGCCAGAAAACTAACGAGTGGTTTTGTCTGACTGAAAGTGGTATTAGTGACATATTACAGCACAGCACAAGAACGCCATTGTTTCAAGGTCTTTATTTAAAACTTAGGGACAAGCCCAGCACCCACATTTATGGCACCCACATTTATGACATCGGCAGGCCCGCCCCACCACATTCAAAATGCCTCTTGTCCCCCAGCACCCTGCCCTCCTGTGATGCTGGAGGGAACACTATCCTTTATGGTACTTGTGTAATAGCACGGAGCCCGATTTTACTACGTATGCAAACGTAGTAAAATCGCATTGCATGCCGTTATGGTATGCCATGCGATTTAGACGCTTACAATGGCATTTAATGTAGTATACCATTAAATGACATATAATGTCATTTTTTAAAGACCCCCCAGTATCAACGTGATCTAGAAGCATGGCAAGCGCAGTGAGCCCCGTGAGGGGCGGCGGTACGCGTCCGTCCAACCTTTCATACCCTCACTATCCACGTCGGCGTGGAGTTGATTTTATATAGTGTGGCGAGCGCAGCGAGCCACCAAACCCGAAGCGTGGCAAGCACCGCGAGGGGCCGCGTATTGTTACATGTATTATGCGTGCGCTTGCCTCGCTGCGCTCGCCACACTATATAAAATCAACTCCACATCAACGTGGATAGTGGGGGTATGAAAAGGTCGGACGGATGCGTACCGCTGCGCTCGACACGCTTCGGGATGACGTGGATAGTGGGGGGGGGGGGCAAAATAAATTACAAGATATGTCATTTAATGGTATATGACAGTGGTTCCCAACCTGGGGTACTCTGAAGGCAAGTTGGGGGTACTTGAAAATAATATTGGTAATGGTGGAAGATGAAAAAGTATTTTGATGGCAGAAGAAGAGGACCCATTGCTATTGAGAAGAACCACGTTGTGTCACTTATGGTTCTGTCTTCAGCATCATCAGCGTCTCATTGTGCTTTTGCCTGACCAGCAATCCAATGGGAGCTACCAGTGCTGCCCGCAGACATCAGCAATCTGCCCTGCGCTGACACAGGTGGAGGAAGCAGCGGCATTAATCCTACAGGTGTAAGTGGGAACCCTGGAGACAATACACAACCAGCGGCCAGACACGGAAGGGCACGATTCCTGTCCGCTACTTCTTAATATAAGGACATGCCCAAGGATACGCATACCGCTCACTTCCTCTCCACTCCTAAGTGCTGTCTATATTTTAAATTGAGAGGAGGGGTACTCATCAATGTAAAGCCTAATAAAGGGGTATGGGAGAAAAAAAAGGTTGGGAACCACTGGTATAGGACATTAACTAATATTATTATATGTTCCATCAGAACCGATATCTCATCGCATGCGATGCAATTTTTCATCACACCCTATCTTTTTAAATGGATTCACTGACACGGAGCAGTGAATACATTATATAGGAAAATTGCATCTACAATATGGTATGCAATGCGATTTCACTACCGTGAATAGCCCTCTACGCAGAGTAGTGGGCGCCGTGATAATACACAAGTACCTCCTTTATTTATAGGGTGCCACAAGGGATTACCAGCACCCAATTACAGAGTACATAAATGAATAAGCAAAACAGTGACATACAGTAGAGGACGAGTACAGGGCACATAAACATAGCAGCATAAGCAGATGACAATGAAAGAAGTATCAGCGTGGCAGAAAACCGCAAGATTTGGTGCCTTTAAAGTGGGTTAAGAGAAGGAAAAGTACATTAGGCAAGAGGGCCCTGCTCGCGAGTGGGTCGACAATGTCTAGTTTGACAGTCAGTAGGTAGACCACTAATGGTCGACAGTGGCTATGTCAACACATGAAAATGGTCTACATACCATATGTCAACACCTTTTTTTCTTCTTCAATTTTTGGGGTGTCTGTGTTGACGTGGATTCCGAATAAGTGTACCGCTGCGCTCGCCATGCTTCGGGTATGGTGCTTTGCTGCGCTCGGCACACTATTATATTCTCAGTCTACGCCCACCTGGATAGTAAAGTATGGACCAAGTCTGTCTACACCAAAAAACATACCAAACTCGTGTCAACCTTTTGAGTATCAACCATGTCCACATTGACCTTAAGCTTGTGTTGACCTTCTGTCAACCATTCCCAGGTGTGGACCTAGTCACTGTAGACCTAGTAATTGTTGACGTAGACATTGTCGCCCCAGGGACAGTACACCAGTCGTGAGAGCTTACATTTTGAAGGGATGGGTAATATTACACAATATTTTTAATCATCTTGAACATTATTTATTTATTTATTATTTATGGTACTTGTATACCTTCACGGCTCCCATCTCATGCCATCGCATGCCATATGTAGTGGCATGCGATGCGATTTTTCCGGGGTTTTTTATGCATTTGTTATAAAAATTGCATGCCATGCGATGCGATTTTGATCACAAATGCATCCAAATGCATTTAAATTAGTAGCAAACATGTTAAATGCACCCCAAATGTCTTTTTTTCACACTGTACCACCCCCACTATCAACGCGAACCCGAAGCGTGGGGAGGCGCAGCGAGCCCGCGAGGGGCGGCGGTACGCGTCCTACGACCTTTTCATACCCCCACTATCCACGTCGGCGTGGAGTTGAGAATAGAAAGTGCGGCGAGCGCAGCGAGGAGACGCGGATACCTTCACAGGTATCCGTGTCCCCTAGCGGGATTCACAGCTATCCATGTCCGCTCGCCACACTTTCTATTCTCAACTCCATGCTGACGTGGATAGTGGGGGTATGAAAAGGTCGTAGGACGCGTACCGCTGCGCTCGCCACGCTTCGGGTTGGCGTTCATAGTGGGGGTGGTACAGTGACAAATGCCCTTTGGGGTGCATTTAACATGATTTTAACACGTCAATGATTTCTGTGAAAAATGCCATCGCATGCGATGCCCATCGTGGGAGCCGTGATACTACACAAGTACCTTATTTATTAACAGTTTCTTATATAGCGCACACAGATTCCGCAGCGCTTTACAGAGTATAGTTATGAGCAAAAACACATAACAAATTACAGCACAAGACAGTTTAGGACAAGTACATGGTTAATATGGATAGTTGCATCAGGGGACAGGACACTGAAGCAATCATCAGGGTGGCAGAGGTTTATATATTCTAAGAAAGGCACATGAGGAGAGAGGGCCCTGCTCGTGAGAGCTTACATTCTAAAGGACATAAAACAAAGGTAGTGTACATTGGACCATCAGAAAGCAAAGCCGTCACTATCTCACTTAATAAAGTTTGGATTTTGGAATATTTCAGATTTTTGGATATGAGCCTCAACCTGTATGAGCGAATAGATGTATTCAGGAAGCTTCATTTTCCAGGGCAGTGTCAGAAGATGACCACCATTGTGCAGAATTAGGTCAACCAATAGTTGCGGGTTCTGGTAAGACATGCCTTATCAGTAGCAGTCAACTTTGTGCTATTGTAAACAACCAAACGCAAAATGGGTAAATACTAACTAACCACTTCAACAAAGAATAGTAAAGGTAGAGCACTAAAACCCACACAATCCAAAAGGAAAAACTCAAAGGGAAACATTGGGGCAGATGTATTAAGCTTTACCAAGAGATAAATCCAAGGGTGATAAGGAGAGATTAACATCCAGCCAATCACCTGCTAACTGCCATGTTACAGCCTGTGTTTGAAAAAAGTCAGTGAGGAGCTGATTGGCTGGACGTTTATCTCTCCTTATCACCCTTGCATTTATCTCTTGTTAAGGCTTAATACATCTGCCCCAGAGTATCACTCAGAGAAACAACAAGGTCAACAACATTTAAAGAGGGTTTGGCACCATGAACCTATTATTGAATAATCTTAGAAGAACACGGACTGGCAAGAGGTATTAAGGCAATCCATACACAACTCACATTAATAATTGTGATCGCTACAAATAGAGAGGATTTAGTTTAAACCACCTATACAAAGTGGGCGAGTCAATTGTTTAACCTCTCCCCGCTGGGCATCTATACTAATCGGCATCTGTCAGAGATTTTCATTTGTTGCCAATTAGCAATTTATGTAATTGACAACTCCTGGTTTAAGCGCGCAAAACAGCTAAACCCATCTAAGGTTCTCATTTGGGTGCCCGACCTACAGGAGGCTGCGAGAAAAAAAAGGATGCCGTGATAATTGAATAGTGCCAAAAGATGCCCGTTACTATAGACACCAAGCAGGGGATGCAAGAAGCAACTCAATTGTTCCCAAAATGTGTGTTTAATAGGCATTTTATTTACAGGAGCAGGGATATATTTGAATGAATAAAAGAGCTCTATAAATAGTGATGCACTATATGTAGACGCTAAATGAGTAGTGGTCTACTGGGCAGTGCAGGGTACACCCAGGTGAGGCAGGTATACTGGGCAGTGCAGGCTACACCCAGGTGAGGGGCAGGTATACTGGGCGGTGCAGGCTACACCCCGGTATGGGGCAGGTATACTGGGCGGTGCAGGCTACACCCAGGTGAGGGGCAGGTATACTGGGCGGTGCAGTGCACACCCAGGTGAGGGGCAGGTATACTGGACAGTGTAGGCTACACCCAGGTGAGGGGCAGGTATACTGGACGGTGCAGGGTACACCCAGGTGAGGCAGGTATACTGGGCAGTGCAGGCTACACCCAGGTGAGGCAGGTATACTGGGCGGTGCAGGCTACACCCAGGTGAGGCAGGTATACTGGGCGGTGCAGGCTACACCCCGGTATGGGGCAGGTATACTGGGCGGTGCAGGCTACACCCAGGTGAGGGGCAGGTATACTGGGCGGTGCAGTGCACACCCAGGTGAGGGGCAGGTATACTGGGCGGTGCAGTGCACACCCAGGTGAGGGGCAGGTATACTGGGCGGTGCAGGCTACACCCAGGTGAGGGGCAGGTATACTGGGCGGTGCAGGCTACACCCAGGCGAGGGGCAGGTATACTGGGCGGTGCAGGATACACCCAAGTGAGAGGCAGGTATACTGGGCGGTGCAGTGCACACCCAGGTGAGAGGCAGGTCTACTGGACAGTGCAGCGCACACTCAGGTGAGAGGCAGGTATGCTGGGTGGCGCAGCGCACACCCAGGTGAGAGGCAGGTATGCTGGGTGGTGCAGGATACACCCAAGTGAGAGGCAGGTCTACTGTGCGGTGCAGGGTACACCCAAGTGAGAGGCAGGTCTACTGTGCGGTGCAGGGTACACCCAAGTGAGAGGCAGGTATAGTGGGCAGTGCAGGGTACACCCAGGTGAGAGGCAGGTATAGTGGGCAGTGCAGGGTACACCCAGGTGAGAGGCAGGTATAGTGGGCGGTGCAGGGTACACCCAGGTGAGGGGCAGGTATGCTGGGCAGTGCAGGCTACACCCAGGTTAGGGGCAGGTATACTGGGTAGTGCAGGCTACACCCAGGTTAGGGGCAGGTATGCTGGGCAGTGCAGGCTACACCCAGGTGAAAGGCAGGTATAGTGGGCAGTGCAGGGTACACCCAGGTGAGAGGCAGGTATACTGGGCAGTGCAGGGTACACCCAGGTTAGGGACAGGTATGCTGGGCAGTGCAGGGTACACCCAGGTGAAAGGCAGGTATAGTGGGCAGTGCTGGGTACACCCAGGTGAGAGGCAGGTATACTGGGCAGTGCAGGGTACACCACGATGTGGGGCAGGTATGCTGGCAGTGCAGGGTACACCCAGATGTGGGGCAGGTATACCGAGCAGTGTGTTATGTGCTCAGGTGAGGGGCAGGGCCAGAGCAGTACGGCATTTGGAAGCCTCAGGCCACAGACCGTAATTGCCCCGACAGACATTTCCCTTTGCTCACACAGACCCTCACCTCACAGAAGCGGCGGCAGTACTCCTGGCTCCTCAACGCACCCACTCCCAGTCCACCCAGCTCCTCCTCGGCTATGGCTTCTAGCTCCTCCACCAGCCTCTCCGACTCCTGATCACTCTCGTCTTCCGCCATGCTGCTGTCCCCGACCTGCGCGTACAGCAACGCCGGGCAACCGCCCCCTCCTCTTCCTGCACCGCCCATGCCACAACGCTATTGGTCGAGAGAGAACTCAATCAAGTGAATGGGGCGTTGCTGGTGTTGGTGGAATTTCAATGCTAATCACCCATTGGACGTTTCCTATATCCGTCAACAGTCTGTCTCTGGGATAGTTGACGTTTCAGCCTGGGCGCCGGGGATTGGCTGAGACTGCAGTTGTCAGCAACAGCTTTTAGACTGGTCTGTCATACAGGGAGTGGGCGGGGCGGCGGCTGCTGTGCTGCTAATTATCTCAGTGCGGGGATGGCCTTTGGTGTGTAAACTATCGAAGCGTGCGAATCTGAGTTACCATCGATTATCACCATCCGAGACAATGTAGGCCATCGATGGTTGAGAAACATCAATTGGATTGGAGATGGCCAGCCTTATGTTAGTGACGGTGTGTGTACCCTGTGCTACACACACACACACACACACACACACACACCCCACCCTTTTTAGAAGTGCGAGATGTTGCCCATAGCAACCAATCAGAAAACCGCTCACCTTAGTAAATGTACTCCTACTACCTGTGACTATAGTGTGACAGGGAGCTGGGGTACTTGTGTATTATCACGGCGCCCACTACGCTATTTGCGTAGAGGGCTATTCACGGTAGTGAAATCGCATCGCATGCCATATTGTATGGCATGTGATGCGATTTTTCTATCTAATGTATTCACTGCTCCATACCTCCCAACTTTCGCAGATCAGCAGGCGGGACGCTGCTGCTGCGCGTCGGAGGCGCGCCGAAATTTTCGGGGGCGTGGCCTAATTTGGGGGCGTGGCATATACTCGCGGCTCTTCCGCGAGGCCACGCCCCCATTTTGCCGCTATGGGGGCATGACCCAGAGGCTCTGTGAGCCTCTAGCCATGCCATCAGCCCCCTGGCTGCGGGAATAGACGCTGTGCGCATGCGCACAGCGTTTATTCCCCGCTGCTTAGCATCTGACGGGGGGACTCCCAACAGCCCCCCCACACTGCGGGACACTGCCGCCCGCAGGTGGGACAGCGGGACAGGCCCTGACAATCGGGACTGTTGGGAGGTATGCTTCTCTGTGTCAGTGAATCCATTAAAAAGATAGGATGCGATAAAAAATCACATTGCATGCCATTATTGTATGCCATGCGATGCGATGGTGTGCGGTTAAAAATTGCACCATTATGGCATACGATGCGATGAGATATCGGTTCTGATGGAACCTAGAATAATGCCATTTAATGGTAAAATGACATATAATGTAATTTATTTTGGAACCCCCCCACTATCCACGTCATCCCGAAGCGTGGCGAGCGCAGTGAGCCCCACGAGGGACGGCGGTACGTGTCCGACTGACCTTTTCATACCCCCACTATCCACGTCGGCGTGGAGTTGATTGTATATAGTGTGGCGAGCCACCGAGCCCTAAGCGTGGGGAGCGGAGGCGCAATACATGTAAAGGAGCCCACACACGCACCGTTGCCGGCGGTGCGATGCTGTACGATGGGGTGCGCGCTCCCGCGGCACCTCATCGTACAGTACAAAAAGTATGTGCTGCACATACTTTTTGTACTAGCTTTTTCTAGCATAGCATCGCATCGCATGCACATCGTATGCACAAGGCATACGATGCAATGCTATGTGTGCTAGTTAAGCCCACAACGCACGCCGGGATCGGTGCGTGTGTAGGCTCCATAACATAATACATGTCCCCTCGGGGGGCACGCTGCGCTCGCCACGCTGCGCTCGCCACGCTTCGGGCTCTGTGTCTCGCTGTGCTCGCCACACTATATAAAATCAACTCCACGCCAACGTGGATAGTCAGGGTTTGAAAAGGTCGGTCAGACGCGTACCGCCGCCCCTCGCTGGGCTCGCTGCGCTCGTCACGCTTCGGGATCATGTCGATACTGGAGGGGGCATTAATAAATCACATATGTCATTTAATGCTATATATAAGCATCAAAATCGCATCACATCGCATGCCATACCATAATGGCATGCAATGCGATGCGATTTCACTATATTTGCGTACGTAGTAAATTCAGGCGCCGTGATAATACACAAGTACCGGGAGCTGTAATTGCCAGAATGTAGAGTTATTGTACTTGCTGCTGTTTTTATGGCTATTTTTGTTAATGATTTTTTTCCCTTGTGTATGAGCTCATGTTTTGCTGAACGATTTATCCAGACTAGGAATACTGAACATTTGTCAACCTGCAGTACCTGTGGTGGATGCTGTCGGGGCGTCCCTGCACCCTGCAGTGCTGGAGCGGGCAGGGGTGTCCGTGCCGCGGGGGTACCTGCAGCGCTGTCACTGTATAAAGCTGCTGGCGGCAGTGGGGTCCCTGCAGTGAATAGAGAATAACTAGAGCTATGCCAATCAGCCAATCAGCGTGCGGCAAGTCGTTTCAAACCCAGAAGCGCTTCCCGCGCCGTTGCACGCATAGCGCTAGTTATTCTCTATTCACTGCAGGGACTCCGCTGCCGCCAGCAGCTTTATACAGTGACAGCGCCGCAGGTACCCCCGCCCGCTCCAGCACTGCAGGGACGCTGACAGCTATATGCTGGGGGTGAGGGGCGAACTGCCGCCCTACAGGTGCCGGCGCCCTAGGCAAATGCCTAGAGCTGCCTAGTGGTGCTGCCGGCCCTGCCTGTCATGCCGTAGCTTGTCCTAAGGCAAGCTACGGGAGGACAGAAACCTCCCATGGAGCAGAGGGCCATAGATCTGGTCTCCTTGCCCAATAAACAGCCTTTCTAGTTGCACCATAAGAACCCAGTATTGCAAATACTCATCTAAGTCGGGTGCCTATCTATATTCATTGTTACATCTGTTAAAGGGACAGGAGTGGATGTTATCTGGGGTGTAACAATTTCTGGGGTGTTTCTGGGGTGTACTGGGGCATAGTGGGGATATTTGTCATGGTATCCGGACTCGTGATAAATTTACTCTAGGTCGACAGTCATAAGGTCAACAGTCAAAAGGTTGACAGGGTCAAAAGGTTGGCAGTTAAAAGGTTGACAGTGTCAAAAGGTCGAAAGTTAAAAGGTTGACAGGGTCCAAAGGGCTACAGCCAATAGGTTGACAGGGTCAATAGGTCGACAGCCAAAAGGTTGACATGGTGAAAAGGTCAACATGGAAAAGGTCAACATGCATTTTTGTAACAAAATTTTGACCCAACATATGTCCACTACGGTGTGGAGGGAGAATATAATAGTGTGCCGAGCGCAGCGTTGTACGGAGAGGAAGCATGGCGAGCCATGCAAGGTGACGCAGTACACTTAGAAAATGTCCATGTCGACCTATGTCGACATAGACACCCAAAAAACACGTAAAACGCATGTCGACCTTTTGAACCCTGTCGACCTTTTGACCCTGCAGACCTTTTGACCCTGCAGATCTTTTGACCCTGCAGACCTTTTGACCCTGTCGACCATTAGTGGTCGACCATATGACTGTAGACCTAGACATTGTATTTGTACACCATAACCATTTGTGATAATGATATTCCGGGGACTATGGTAATGAGTTGTTTGTCTGCTAGATTGAGATTTTGGGGTCTGTGTTCAAGTGTGAAAGTTGGGGTATTAATGGGTCAGATGTATTAAGCCTGGAGAAGAGATAAACTGAAGATAAGTGAAAGGAGATAAAGCACCTGCCAATCAACTCCCAACTGTCATTTTTAAACACAGGGGTAGATGTATGAAGTGGCAATCAGGGAAATGCAGCCCCGTTGCTGATCGTCAGCTTTTTCTAGCACAGCGGGTCTCCAGCCTTCTAATACTCCGCCTGCTTGCTGGTCTTCTGCATCTTCAAATTAAAACAGGGCCGGGTGGGAATAACGCACTCCCATAACGAATACTTAAACATTAATACATGCAGGTGATGTGCGGGGCCGATTCACCGTGATAAAGTGGTGGAGCAGAATGGGACTGGTAAGGATTGAAAAACCAGGAATGATAGATCTACCCCACAGTTCATTGGCTGGTGCTTTATTTCCTTTCACTTTATCTCCAGTTTATCTCCTTTCCAGGCTTAATACATCTGCCCCATTATTTGAAATGTGAAGGTTTGTGGTTTGTCACAGTAACTTAGGTCTGGGGGCCACTAGAATGCTAAGCATATTGAAACCAATGGCTTCCACACAGGTGTAGTGATGTATTAATACCACATATTTTTGTGTTAGCTCCGCCTATATTTGATTCGGTACCGCCCATGTGAGGCCACTTCTACAAAGTTTTCCAGGGCCACTTTTATTTCCCAATCCACCCCTACTAAGCAGAACAGCGAGTGTCAGGGGGACTACCAACTGCCTCCCACACCCACCTCAGGACTCTACTGCACGATGGTGGGACAGAGTTCAGAAAAAAATAACTGTGCCGTGAAAAATTGGGACAGTTGGGAGGTAGGCACACTGGATCTGGAAGTTAAGATATTTAGGTTTGAATTATGCACCTATACACTGTTGTTCATAACATTTGCTCACTCATCATGATACACAAAATACAGTGACAATCAATGTAAATAAATACCTCACAAACAGATCCCTTTGTGGTCATCTCGCACGTCAGCCGCACTCCCAGTTAACAGATACACAGGGGATATGCTTATAAGTATTTATTTACATTGTGGAGCTAAAAATTGATCCTTTTATTTGTTTATGACATGTGCTTTATACCCAGGGAAGCTCTTTCGGTTATTATTGACATGTGTGTTTTCTATATATTCAGGTGGGCGCAACCCAGGGTTGCCTACCCTCCTGGAATGGCCGGGAGGGTCCCGGAAATCGGGTCCCCCTCCCGGCCCCCTGAAAAGGGTGGCAATCCTCCCGCATATCCTCCCCAGCTGCCCCGATGTGTCCCTCGGCGGGGAGTTGGGCGGTAAAATGATGCGATCGCGACATTTTAGCCCCGCCGTGCAATGCCTGAAATAACGGCATTGCACGGCGGGGGCGGGGCTAAAATGACGCGTTGCTGTAGGCACGCCCCCCAACAGGGCAGCATCTGTGTGGCCACGGCCACGAACCGCCTCTTTTCACTCCCGGATGTGGCCCCGCCCCCCCTGCCTACCAGAGCTGGCTGCCCTCTCCCGGAGAGGGCAGCTGAAAAGTCGGCAGGTATGGCGCAACCTTCTTAAAAAGATTTCAAACATGGTAGGTTCAAAATAACATGAATTTATTGAAATACAGTAATCGTTTAAACATGAGACAAAATATACTTGTATACTAAATATACTTGTAATTAGCTGATATAAGGACCGCATCTACTGTATCTTCCTGGAGATTTGCAATAGTTTGAAACAGGGCCGGACCGGGACCAGAAATCGGCCCTGGCATTTTGAGCACACAGGCCCACTTGCAGTAGGCGGGACTGTTGCGCGGCGAAGCCGTGCAGTGAAAAGGGGGCGTGGTCTCACGGAAAGGAGGCATGGCATCAGAAAATGGAGGCATTACATGGAACACACCGTAATGCAAATTACAGAATATGACACAATGTGGACCCCACAGGCTGCTCCCCCTGCACAATAATAGAACACCACAGGCTGCCCCCCCCCCCTGCACAATAAATGGACACCACAGGCTGCTCCCCCTGCACAGTAACAACACCACAGGCTGCTTCCCCTGCACAATAACACCACAGGCTGCCCCCTCCCCCTGCGCAATAAATGGACACCAAAGCCTGCTTCCCCTGCACAGTAACAGGACTGTGGAGTCAGGACACCACAGGCTTCTCTCAGAGAAGTTCTCTGGAAGAAGCCTGTGGTGTCCTGACTCTTCAGCCCTGTTCTCCCTTTACAGATGAGGCTATGAAGCTGATTTCATATAAAGTATTCCTCTATAAAGAAGTGGCGAGGGGGAAGAGGAACCATTTTAATAAAGCAGAAGCGGTGACAGGGGGAGAGGAACAGTCTTTATAAAGCTGCAGCAGCGTGGAGGCCTGAAGAAGGGAGACGGTGGAGATGAGAGTAAAAGCAGCTAGTGAACATTAAAATCTTACCCTTGCTGCTGCTCGCGCAGGTGCCGCCGTTCCACTGTTCCGCTGGTGCTCCCACTCTCAACCCTCCTGTGCTACCTGGGCTAGTAGTGCCCCCAAAGAGAGAGACCCGCGGTGGCTGGAATTTGAAGGAAAGCGACGTCATGACGCCACTCTTGCAGGACCTGACCCCGGAACTCCGGTGACTCGCGCATGCAAAGTCACATTTTTCACGGGAGACAAGTTTCCTAAGCCGCGGCTTTGAGAATATGGCTTAGGTAACATGGCCTCCGGCATCCTGCAGACGGATCTCAAATTCAGCCCACCTGGCCATCGGCCCTTCTGGCATTTGCCAGAAGTGCCAGATAAATGGATTATCTCACTATGGGCCCGATGTATCAAGCTTCAAAAAGTGATAAAGTGGAGAGTGATAACAGCCAGCCAATCAGCTCCTACCTGGCATGTAACAGACTGGGTTTAAAAAATGACAGGTAGGAGCTGATTGGCTGGCTGTTATCACTCTCCACTTTATCACTTTTTGAAGCTTGATACATCTGGCAGCATATAACGGTGCTGCAGTGGGCTATACTTCCATGGAAGGTCTGCGGCAACACTGCCGATGGCTTGGTTTGTGTAAGTGTCCAGGTAAAGTGCAGGTGCATCCAAATAAAGTGTCCAGTGACCCTTAAAGTGCAGAGTTAAAGAAAGTGGAGAGGCATGAAGAAATGTGTGTCCAAAAGATAGCTGCAACGCGTTTCGGAGACACACCGGTTTCCTTTTTCAAGCTGGTATGAACACATAATGCACAAGATTTCCTTTTAAACCCACTTTCTGGGTTTGGACAGGCTAAGCGGCCAATGAGGGCCGGCAATGGCCGGAAGTGCCTGATATTAATACATATTGATCGGGCAGCATTGCATGCCCCATAGAGGCCTATGGGGATTCAGCTGGTGGCATGGTAGGAGGAATCAAAGCAGGGATTGGAGATTCCTACTGTGGTCCCTCCATGATACATGTGGGGGGTAGTTAATATTAGTAGCTAATCTTCAGGGAATTAGCTGCAAATACTAAATGGTCCCCTATTTGAGAAGTTACTCATTTAAGGCACTAGGTGGCGCCACCTGCCTTTATTTGATCTCATATTATATACAAGCTACATAACAACTACCTACTCAAGCCCATTGATGGAAACAGAGACATACATTTGATCTCCCAGGGTCATCCTTACTGCTACATCCCCTACTTTCACATTAATCATCTGGCCCAGAAAAAGGTATCCCACATTAATGGTGTGCACACACAGGTACAATCAGCATGAGATTTTGCATGCAGATCGCATAGGTTTTTACCTTGGGATCCCGATGCGCGCTCCCGCAACAGCACAAATCGAAACCCAGATAGACCGGGCTGCAATGACTATATAATGCAGATCTACACTACAGTATATCGTCCAAATCGCATGCATGTCGGGATCGAATAGCAAGGCTAATCGACCGTGTGAACACACCATTAGACGTTACTGGTCCCTTGGTAAGTTACTCTAAAGGTGTGTACACGCTTTAATTTGCTTCCAATTCGATTTTCCATTAGATTTGGCATTAGATCTTTGCATTCAACTTGGCATTAGATCTGCATTTTTGCATTAGATATCGATTTCGATATAGAATTTGATTTACAAGCAAGGTACAGTGTAAACATTCGATTTACTGGATCGAATTCGATATTTCCTTTCCTGCACAGTCTATTTTTCTTTTTGATATAGAGAAAACGGGAGCGCGCATTGAATGGAATACAGATCGAAGGCATCTTAAAAAACCATTTGATTTTGCTTCTATAAGCAGAATCAAATCGAAAACTTGTCAAAATCGAAGCGTGTGTACACCACTTTTAGGAGTGTACACATGCATCGATTTACTTTCGATTCGATTTCCATTCGATTTGCTTTTGGGGGTGGGGGTGTACTGGAATGCAAAGGAAATTGGATAGATATCGGATGTGGGCAACTTTAGACGGCTTCATTTTGGAGAATGGTACTTTGCTTGGCTCTGTTTTGTGCACTACATGTACAGCACCATCATTTTCATTGTATAATGTTAGAGCCTGGTAATCTCTGCCGATCTGCACATAGGCCTTTTATTCTAGTTCACTCTATCTGACAAAATCCTTCTTATATAGACAATACCATGTGCACTGCAGGTGGGGCAGATGTTACTTGTGCAGAGAGAATTCGATTTGGGTGGGGTTTTACTTCAAAGTGAGATCTATATTGCAGTGTAAAAATAAAGCAGCCAGTATTTACCCTGCACAGAAACAAAATGACTAATCTAATTCTCTCTGCACATTTTACATCTGCCCCCTGCAGTGCACATGGTTTTGTGCATCTAAGCAGGATTTTGTCAGAAAGAGTGAACTAGAATAAGGCCCATAGTCACTGCCTTGCCTAGTGTCTTGTGTTCTAAGCAATCTCTCTCTGAGTGCATTATCAGTTATTCCACAAACATCATAATATCTTATCAGCAAATCCTTTAAATCATAAAGGAAAAGAGAGGAAAGAAGACTCCTTATGTGGGGCACTCTTATTGATTAGATTAAATCTAAAATATAACTTTTATTGATTGTATTTTAAAATAGTTGGGGACAATACAGCAAAAATTAAGAGGTCTCCTGATTCTTGTCACAGCCAGATAGTCAGGAGAAATGTTCCATGGCCATCAATTGGCAACACATATAGCAGTCTTTTCAGACAGTAGCGGTAGTATTTTGCCATTTGCAACAAATGTAATCATTGTGTATAATCTGTGCTTCCCAGACACTGAGGAGAAGCACGCTATGCCAGGCAGTTCTGCAACCAATGTAGCAACTATGTGTTATATCAAACGACCTGCAGTAAGTATAACAGAGATATTATCGCTTGTGTTCCCTAGACATACGGGAGATGATCTCTGCAGCTAGTAGGTAGTGTAACCTGAAATTGGCACCCAATGTTGGCAACAGATATATTGTAGCTATTGGCAACAAATCTAAACAATTGCACTTAATATTATTATAAAATGCTTGTTGCGAAATATTTCTAGATAACATTAGTAACTATACACTTTGGGAAATGTAGTAAATATTAATAATAACAGTGGCGCCTGCAATATTGGATTATTAGTTTGAAATTATTTGCTGTAATATTTAGTTTCTTCTTGCTCATCTTAATATACAGTATGTGATAATAAATGTGATGCCTATGCAATAAATTCCAAGTGCAATTCCTATATTATTGTATATATCTCTGATTTCTTTTTCCCCCCCAAAAAAAGGTAACAGCTGCATAAGGTGGGTTAGGAGAAATCAGGGAGATTGCTAGACTAATCAGGGAGAGAGGGAGATTGGTCCTATTTTAGGGAGTCTCCTGCAGAATTCAGGAGGGTAGGCAACTATGCTGTAACAAACTGATCAAACCCATCTCCAGACTTCTGATCTCAAGTGAAAAACTTATATCTCTCATATGTCACATTTTTCCTTGGCAGAAAGTAATCTTCAAACTTCAGAGGAGGATAAAAGTTTTTCATTGTATTGGCATCCCTATACACCACTGATGGAATAGTCTCTGTACCCTCTGTACCAAGGGCGTAACTACCATAGCTGCAAGTGGTGTGTAACCCACTGGTGATGAAACACAATTTACCTTGAATAGATGGTATTCGGGTCACTTCACCGTATCGGGTCGATAGCCTTCTCGTTCTCAAGAAATGGACAACATGGGACAGTTGTGAAGTTTATTCTGGGCCTAAAACTAGGGGCACCAGCCGTTTCGTTCAACACAGCAACAGTTACGTCAATAACAAAGATAAGTCAACATGCATTTACAATGGCATTGTTACAGATGGGTCAGGTCCCATCTTTGCAGGGGATGGCGCTGGCGTCGCCAGCCGCCATCCCCCGCCAGCGCCATGGCGATGGTGAGAAGGGGACGCGCGCGCACGAGCGGCGCGCGCATCCCCTTCCGACGGCGCTTCGATCCGTTCCCCCGGGTCCCCGCCGGCTTGCCGGCGGTAACCCGGGGTCCCCGCCGCCTGCCCGCACCCCCCCTAACCCCCCCTAACCCTGTCCGTCTCCCTGAGGCGGAGACGGACAGGGTTTCCGTCGCGCTAGCGACGGAGACTGAGACGCGCGTGCGCGTGAGACGCACGCGCGTCTCAGTCTCCTCGCTGGCGAGGCTGCTGGCGGGTCGCCAGCGCGTACGTTCTGGCGACCCGCCAGCAAGGATGTATACAGTAACATACTGTATATCGAACAACAGCACACTGAGTAATTCACTATTCGGGGTGTTATTGCATAAGGAAAATCGAAGACTTCCCTGCTGGATCACGGAACAACGGGTAAGCTGCGGTTGAATGCAGTACCACCACCAAATACGAATAGGAGTTGCAACTCACACTTTTAGTCTATGCATGCATATAAACTACACTTTACACATGTGCACTTTAGAAACGGTAACATCAATTTGTATCATCAGCTCAAATACGTTATTACACTCTGGCCTAGGTACCCGGGTACTATCTGGTAGATTACACTAGCCAACAGTGAAAATGCTTCCGAAACAAAAATAGTAATTTGTAGTTTATTCGAGCATGGGAAATACGAATATGGCATTTAAAATGTTGAGTTAGCTCTGTTCTGAGATATAACCATATTTCATTAAATGCTAGAGAATTTGAGGGATTTTCGAAAAATACTAGGTTTTTTTTTTAATTTAAATAAATTGTACAGGTATCCTGAGTCATTGTCAGCCATATTTTATTTATTTCTTTATTAACAGTTTCTTACAGTATATACCGCACACATATTACGCAGCGCTTTACAGAGTATAGTTGAACTTTCACATCAGTCCCTGCCCCAGTGGAGCTTACAATATATATTCCACAAGTAAACGCACACACAGACATTCTAGGGTTAATTTTGTTGAAAGCCAATTTACCTACAGTACCAGTATATTTTTGGATTGTGGGAGGAAACCGGATTACCCCGAGTAAACCCACGCAAACACGGGGAGAATATACAAACTCTGCACAGTGCTGTGAGTCAGTAATGCTAACCATTACACCATCCGTGCTGCCCCACATTTTGTTACTCAATAGGTATGTTACTCATATATGTCACTCAAAATTAATTTTCTCGATTCTCATCTGGACTTCTTTCCTCCGAATTGTGGTGCAGTAAGTGATGAGCATGGTGAGAGATTCCACCAAGATATTTCAACTATGGAACGAAGATATCAGGGTAAATGGGATGTTTCCATGCTTGCAGACTACTGTTGGACGTGACAAGACATGCTCAAGGACCAGAGTACAAACGACAAGCAAAACGAAGGCGCACTCATAAATACTGTAGGTCGTCATACGAAATAGCAAGGCTTGTTATCTTATTTTCTGCTAATTTACCTGTACATAGATTGAATTAAAACAATTGCTACTACTGTTGTGTACAGATAACATATTAATATAATATTGTTTTTTACTACAGAATTACATGTATCACAAGTAGTGTATCTAAAAAACTAGAGCTAATAAACAAATTCTAAGGTCATATTCGGTTTTGCTGACCCAAATTTAGTAAAAAATTACTATTTTTGTAAAAGAAGCAAATAAAAAGTAGTTTTTTGTTGGCTAGTGTTATCACTTAATTGAGTCCTGTAGGCCACCTGTGATCAGGATTTTGGTGCTAGTGTGAAGAATATGCTTTCCAGCCAAGTACTGTATATGCTTTAGTAACTTCAAGAATTTAGTGCAATATGTCTTGGCACCACAAGATGGCGTAAGGGCTTTGTAATCCTCGGGCAGAGTATGCTCAATGCAGGGTTCCTGAGGCCCATACACACTTGAAGATTTTCATTTCAAAAGACTTTGCCAAAATCTTTGATAGATATGTCTGTCACCAAAGTAGTGCGTACACACTGAGCTATTTTCCCCAAAGAGCAAAGGCCCATACACACTTGCCGACTTAAAGCTGAAACTCGCTCAAAACAGCCGTTTTGAGCGAGTTTCAGCTTAAAGTCTGCAAGTGTGTATGGGCTGCCGGTGCCCGACTAGCGATGATGCGCGCTCCCGCATCATCGCTAGCAAAGTGGGCTATCTGCTGGTTTTACCAGCATGTCTGGCGATGATGGCTCATATTTGAGCCATCATCGCCAGGTGTGTACGGCAGCCGGGCTGAAGAATCGGAGACTTTCAGCCCGACTGACCGCCTCCTCCCTCCCCCTTCTCCCCGGCGCTGGAGCATACTCACCACCTTGGTGACTCTGCCACTCCCTCCCCCTGCTCCACGCGCGTAGTCACACCACTGCGCCACTCTGCTTCATACATACTGGTCCCTGCCCACAGCACAGCCTGTCATACGCCCTGCCCCCTGCCGCCGTGCTCCACACACTGCCACCAATGAATTCATTTTTATCCAGTAATATATACATAGCTGGCATATGCCAGCTATGTATATATTACTGCCACCATTGCCACCAAGGAATTTGCTTTTATCCAGTAATATATACATAGCTGGCACATGCCAGCAATGTATATATTACTGCCACCATTGCCACCAATTAATTTGTTTTTATCCAGTAATATATACATAGCTGGCATATGCCAGCTATGTATATATTACTGCCACCATTGCCACCAATGAATTTGCTTTTATCCAGTAATATATACATAGCTGGCACATGCCAGCAATGTATATATTACTGCCACCAGTGCCACCAATGAGTTACAGTAGTTATTAGCCAGTAATATATTCATAGCTGGCACATGCCAGCAGCGTATATAATACTGGCACCACTGCCACCAATGAATTCGTTTTTATCCAGTAATATATACATAGCTGGCATATGCAAGCTATGTATATATTACTGGCACCACTGCCCACCAGTGATGATTTATTAGCCAGTAATATATACGTTGCTGGCACAGGCCAGCAACATATATATATTACTGACATAACTGCCTACCATGGGTTAAATTGATCCGGCACCGGGCATAACTACGTTCCGTCAGTTCATTCTGGAGGCGGAACCTCCGCTCACCTTGCCCTGCTGTCTGTCCCTGCCTGCATCGTTAAAGGAGACAGCCGGCAGAGCAGTGGTAAACCCGGCTGTCTCAGCCACAAAGCAGATGGTTGGGCCTGCTCTATTTCAAATGGCACGCCGGCTTGGAATTTGCGAGCCACCGTTGCCTGATTGGCTGCGAGTCTCGGACAGATGGACCTGCTCTGAGACAGTCGGATTTACCCACCGTTCTGCCCGGCGGTCTACTTTAGTGATGCAGGCAGGGACAGACAGCAGGGCACGGTGAGCGTAAGGAGGCAGAACCGCACAGTGCAGTGCACATAGCATGTTACCCCTGGCACAGTGCATGAAAACCCTAGCAATGAGCACTGTAGGTAAACGGCAATTATGTGGCATTATATATAATGGGCATTATGGTGTGTTGCATGTGTGTAATGGGCATTACGGTGTGCATAGTCCCCTGACCCACAAAGCCATGCCTTAAATTTTTTGCAGGCCAGCAATGTATATGTTATCCCCCCCCCCCCCGAATGTATATTTTGTTATGGCGCAATATATACATTGCTGTCGCAAGTGAATGGATTTCTCCCTACGTGCACAGCTGCAAATGAAACGTTTGCAGTGCACATGGGTGGGATTTTCCCCGGTCAGGGCGGCATGGGGTGGAGTTTACCTGATTGCTGGGCTCCGCATATACGCAGCCCAGCAATCAGTTCTGAATCAGGCACCAAGAACAGAAATGCACTGAATAAAATGGCCGCTGCTCCCACCCTTGGAATACAAACCCAGCCCATTATGTAAATCGCCTTTTATATGAAAGATTTTCAGCAAAGTCTTTCGTCTCCTGAAAATCTCTTGCTCTGGGGAAAATAACTCAGTGTGTACGCACTACTTTGGGAAAAGATAAATCTATCAAAGATTTTGGCAAAGTCTTTTGAAATGAAAGTCTACAAGTGTGTATGGGCCTCAAGAGATTTTCAGGAGGTGGAAGACTTTGCTGAAAATCTTTTATATAAAATTGTATTAACATAATGGGCGGGGTTTGAATTCCAAGGGTGGAAGCAGGGGCCATATTATTCTGTGTATTTCTGTAATTAGGGCCTGATTCAGAAGTGAACGCTGGGTTGCATATATTCGGAGGCGAGTGATCAGGTAAAAGCCACCCCACGACACCCCACAAGGATCCGAAATCTCACCCATGTGAACGGCAGCAATTTCATTTGCAGCCGAGAAAGTAGGGAGAAACCAGTCACCATTGAATGTTTTTCCCCTTGTTCACAGCACCATGGAGGCCGCTGGCGACTTTCAATGGCCAGGGAACGCCTGCATTTTCTGGTGAACTCCCAGAATATGGCGGTGGCACCCTCCAATGGCCACTGCTGTCAATCAGACAGCAAACGGGCAGAGATCAATCACAGGTGTTCACTGCCTGTGATCGGAAAAAGGGCTTGATCCACACGTGCGCATGTGACAACAATGTATGCGTTACCACCACAATATACATTGGTGAGGCAGTGGCGGCGGTAACGCATACATTGCTGGCCTGCGCCTGCAATGTATGCGTTACTTACCGCCGACACTCCCCAACGCATACATTGCAGTGGTGCTGATATGTATATACAGTATATATTGTGAACATCTTCACATTGGTGGCAGTGGTGCAAAAAAAAAAAAAAAAAAAAAAAATATATATATATATATACACGCACACATTATTAAATATATATATGTATTATATACGTATATATATATATATGTATACATATATATATATATAAATATATATACATATATATAATATATATCAATAATATATACACATATATATGTATATATATATATATATATATATATATATATATGGGATGCGGTCATTTGGTCTACTGCATTATGGTCAACAGTCATTAGGTCGAATCCATTAGGTCGACATGCTAAAAGGTCGACATGACTCTAGGTCGACATGGGAAAAGGTCGACATGATTCTAGTTCGAAAGGTCATTAGTTCGACAGGTCATTAGTTCGACAAGGTCATTAGTTCGACATTGTCTATGTCGACATTCACAAGGTCGACATGGAGTTTTTCACTGTTTTTTGAGCCAACATGTGCTATATATATGTGTGTGTGTATAGGACAGCCTCACATTGGTGACAGTGCGTCCCATTTAAGATATATACACATAGTGGGCTAACATGCTTTTATTGATAGTTTGCCTACCGCGGACAGGGGGAGCTGGAGGAGGACCCGTGAGTGCTGCTGCGGCAATGTATCTTTTCTCTCCCCCTGCTCCGTATTGTCACGCCGCACGGAGCAGGGGGAGGCAGCGGGCGCCGGGAAGGGAGCCGGACCGGGTCTGTGAGTGACACGGTCAGTGACACAGTGGAGAAGGGGGAGGGAGATGGGCGGCGGTGGTATAATGCTCCATAGTGAGCAGGGGGAGGCAGCGGGGTGGTCCGGGCTGAAAGTGGTTAATCTTTCAGCCCGGCCTTGCGTACACACATAGCGATGATGGATGGAAACCATCCATCATCGCTAGACATGCTGGTAAAACCAGCCGACGTGGGACCTCGTTAGCGATGATGCGGGAGCGCGCATCATCGCTAATCTATCATCTGTGGGCCATACACACTAGGCGATTTTCAGATGAAAATCGCTCAAAACAGCCGTTTTGAGCGATTTTCAGATGAAATCGGCAAGTGTGTATGAGCCTTAACTGTTTGCTAAACAGGGAATGTCTTGTGATGACACTGGGAGTGAGGAGTTACTGTATCTGTCTGCTGAGGTTTCCTTTTATGCTGGTGAGGTTACAGTCTTTTTAGGGCAGTCCTGTTATATTCTGCTGGGGGGGGGGTGTCTGGCAGGGACCCACTTCCATAGCCAAGAGCTGTCTTTTGCCTGTGCTCCCTGTGGGTGCTTTCCTCTGCTAATACTGGAGTTGGGGTGAGTGGTGCAAACTTGGCTCTAGCAGGGAGCACACTGTTACAAAGGGGTGTGATTTTCAGACTCACGCTTTGCTGGGTGTAGCTGGCACAGGCTGTTATAGTCAGGCTTGCCTACCCTCCCGGAATTCCCGGGAGGCTCCCGAAAATCGGGTCCCCCTCCTGGCCCCCCGGGAAGGTTGGCAATCCTCCTGCATTTCTCAGGCAGCCCCCACACCCCCCTGCCGTGCCGCACTAATTACCGGTTTTCGTGGGTCAGCGGCAAGGGGCGGGACTAAAATGACGCAAATAGCATCATTTCACGTCATTTTAGCCCCGCCCCCTATGTGCGGACCCGCGAATTGTGGCATTTGTATGGATTGGGGGCGGGGCATATGTATTATACTTCACACATAATTATACACCACCCCCCTCCCAGCACACATACACTACCCCACCAGCGAACACAATAATATGACATGCCGCCATGCACATAATACACCATCCACCCACTCCCAGCACACATAATTATAAGCCATAAACCCCACTCCCAGCGCACAATATACAGTACACCCCCTGCCAGCGCACATAATTATACACCATCCCTCCTCCCAGTGCACAAAATTATACGCCACCCACCCACAGAATTATACACCATTCCCCCCTGTCAGCGCACATAATTATAAACCCCTCCCAGCACACATAATTATACACTATCCCCCTAGTGCACATAATTATACACATCCCCCACTTCCAGTGCACAACCCCCCCCCCCCCAAAAAAAAAAAGTCCAGTGTGCACCTAGAAGTAGAAAAGAATAGAAGGGGAGAGACGTGGGAGAGGGGAGGGCCGGACGGTGGTTTTGCATGATTGCTGAAAGGGCCGCTGCTGCCTCTCATTCAAATGCGGTAGCGCAGACTGTGGCAGCCAGTAGTGCACAGCAGGGTATTAAAGCAGGGAGAGCACCTCCCTGCACCGCATACCTTGCTGTGCAGGTAGTGCTGGTCCTGGCCATCGCACCAGCACGGCGCCTTGTGTTCTTGGAATTCCCCAGCACTGTCTGCCGGGGCTCAGAGGCAGACACGTGAGCCGTCATTCTTGTGCTCCAGAAAGGACCATGGGTTGAGCTGTGCATAGCCGCGCACAGCAGCCTCCCGTGCCCATTATTTTTCCTGGCAAAACGCTGCGGCCGCAAGAGGCTGTAGCTGTCCTTCGCAGCCAGCGCGTGGCCCTGCAAATAAGGTGAGCGGCCGGTCTTGGTGGGCATTTGGGCCGGCCCACCGGAATTTTACCCAGTATACCGGCATGCCAATTTGCCCTTGTGCCCGATGTACTAATATCAGGCAGCATTGCATTGAATCCCGCAGCTACTGTCATTTGCAGACTCCCCGGCACCCGGCTCAGCAGTTTGCATGGGCACCACCTTTTGGAGCCCGTGTCCCCTGTGTAACTGTATACCACCGATAGGATCACATATTGCAATGCTCTCCTGGGCGGTAAGATCCCACCCAGACCACATTGTATATGTGATTCTTAGTAAATGGGCCCCCAAGTGTTGAAGCACCAGTAGCCTCTGGGGCTCAGTGTAGCTGCACAGATCCTCATAGCCCACAGTACTGCACCAACCTACAGTACCGTACACGTGTTATTACACATTCCCACAGCTATTTAACACATGAATGGGTCAGACCAATACAGTAGTACAATGGGAAACATTCACATTAGTGGGAAATAACACATCAGACACTGATTGACTTGTGTTACTGTTTATTGTTGAAACAATAGATCATATAGAGGCCGCTCAGCGACCACATTACTCCCCAGAAAGTGTAAGCAAAATGATGCTTCAAACTTGCTGGATATGGAGAGAGGGAGTTGTGAAGACAGAGATTGGGGGTAGGGGGATTACCCGTCAACAGGACAGGGTAGGGGGATTACCCATCAACGGGACAGGTATGAGTAGGGGATTACCCATCAACAGGACAGGTATGAGTAGGGGATTACCCATCAACAGGACAGGCTTTTCAAATAAACTTTGCATAAACTATAATGATTGAAGTTTGATGCACTTAACAGTAAACAGAACAAATCAAATGTGCAAGTTCCCAAGTTATGGGATATGCATTATAAGATGTCAATGACTCCGTGAGTCTGATGTCCAGGTTTGGTCTTGTTTAAACATCGACCCTGGGCATCCCATCCTCCTCGTCATCCCAGATGAAGCCAACATCGATGCGGTTCTTGTAGATTCTCTTCCTATAAATAAAGACTTTGATCAGTGACTGTTATTGTAAAGACACAAACGTTTGCCATGTACAAGTCCTCTCATTATTCCCTGGCCTGCGGCTATGTAGCGCCTGCACCAAGCTAGAGGCCCTTACTGACTACATTTATCTGTGTGATCCCTCTTTGGACCAATAAGAGCGCTGATACTATGGGTGTGAAATGACAAGGACGGCCCCATATAGGAAGCACAGTGCACAGTGATGTGAGATTCCTCTAATGGGGCGACACACTCAGCGATTTTCTAAGCAATAGACTAGATTGCTTAGAAATGAACCACACATCGCTGTGTGTGTCGGGCCCAGAGCAATAGTGATGTGTGGCCCCATGCGTCCCTATCACTGGGAGATGTAGATGCTGCATGCAGTATTAATCTAGTCATCGCCTGTGTTCTCCCTATTGAGAACATGGGCAGTGACAGATCACTCAGCTCGGTACTTATGTAGTATCTGGGCATCCGATTTAGAAATCGGGTCGGATCGGGCACATCGCATCGCATGCGACCATTGGATGCGATGCGATGACCCGATTTTTCTATAGGAATCAATGTTAAAATGGACTGAGTCCATTTTAACATGGAATTCAATGGGAAAAAGGGGTCCTTTTCATACCCCTACTATCCAAGTGGGCATGGAGTTAAATATAAAGCTGTGGCGAGCGTAGCGAGCCACCGAGCCCGAAGCGTGACGAGCGTTGCGAGCCGCGCGAGGGGACACAGAATACCGTCCCCTCGCGGGGCTCGCTTCGCTCGCCACGCTTCGGGCTCGGTGGCTCGCTACGCTCGCCACAGGTTTATATCCAACTCCATGCCCACTTGGATAGTAGGGGTATGAAAAGGACCCCTTTTTCCCATTGAATTCCATGTTAAAATGGACTCAGTCCATTTTAACATTGATTCCTATGGAAAAATTGGGTCATCGCATCGCATCCGATGGTCGCATCCGATGGTCGCATGCGATGCGATGCGATATCGCATCGCATCTGATTGTATGCCTTAACTTAAGGCATACAATCAAAAAATCGGACGCCCAGATACTACATAAGTACCCTCAGCTCATATCGTCTCTGTGCAGCATTGTGTGCTGAGCGATCTGTGCTGAGCGATCTGAGCGATCTAGCATCATTCAGATCACTGACAATATCGCTACATGTGTGTAGGCCTCATTATTGACATGACTTCATTTCTCCTGCTGTAGCGTTTCTCTTATTATATTGGTACACTTGTTAGTATAATGATATATACATGTATGTCATACAAGTAGAATACCAGCTCATCAGCGCTCTTGTGTAGCAGCCCCAGCTTCAGCAGATATGAAGATACCATTTCTACATCACAGCATGTACGTAAGACAAGACACCTGAAATCTACCCCAGCGACCAGAGCAGGGAGGACGCGCGTATTGTGCCGGCAACCTACCTGGGGGAGGAGTCGCTGCTCGCAAAAGAGCCGGTGCTGTAGTTATCTGCAGATGTTTCTGCCAGATCCATTAGCTCCGGACATCCACTGCTGCTGCTGTCAATGGAATCAACAGATGATGTATCATCTGAAAATGAGACAGAATCCGATTAGTTGCTATGGGCAACATCACCTCTTTTCATTGTAGTAAATGTAACCAGTATTGTCTATGGGCTCTATGTAATAGGTTGCGAGATCTGTGCGGAGGCGCAATCTTCTCTGTAGATCAATGTTCATTTCATCAACAAAATTTCTGACTAAAATGTAACAATAACAAAAATAGGAATTTTTTAAATAACGAAAATGTTGACTTAATATTCTTTCTTGTTGTCATGACTAAAACTGACTAGACAAAGATCCTGTATTATTTTCGTCAGGACACCACATTATTGAGTGATTTATTGGATTCTCTAATTCATAATACAGGTTGAGTATCCCTTATCCGAAATGCTCGGGACCACGAGCATTCCGGATAAGGGAATTTTCAGATTTTTTAAATAAAAGTTTGTTAGGCATACTTACCTGTCCCCTGGTGGTGCCCGGTGGTCCCTCGGCATCCACGTTGTCCCCTGGAGTCCACAGCAGGACTTCAGCATCCTCTCCGGCGTCTCCAGCGGTCCCAGAAGTGCTTTGCGCGAGTGACGTCACCGGCGCGTGCACTCACGCAAAGCACTCCTGGGACCGCTGGAGACGCCGGAGTGGATGCTGAAGGCCTGCTATGGACGCCGGAGGACTTGGTAAGTATTAAAAAAGGGTTGGGGGGGAGGGGGGGGGGAGACAAAAAATTTTTCTGTAATTATTCCAAAAAAAACCAAGGTTTTTGGAATAATTCGGATACGGGATGCACGGATAGGGGATACTCTACCTGTACTATATTTTAAACAGTTTTATCCATCCTCTCCGGCCCTAGATTTACTTACTTGCGCTGCAGCTGCCCAACATCTCTTTGTCATGAGAATCACTCTGTTTATGTACAGATGGAGCCCTCTAATCTATCCCTGTAATAGGATGAAGTGAGTAATAGGATTACTCTGCTAATCCCCTACTGTACTGTTTTATGTATTGTATTCAGGGGTTAAAGTGAGGGGGAACTGGGTGGAACTGAGGTCCACCACCTCTAATGGTAGGGGGAACTGAGTTCCACCTGTATCACAGCCCTGAACAGTAATTCCAACAGAAAAGCCTGTCCAAGCCATTTCTTCTGGCAAGGCATATGTGATGTCATGCGATCACCACCGCTGAAGTGAAGAAGTGCCACTAAGAGGAGCAGGCTTTGTGCATGCTGAAGACAGGGTGAGAGGGGGCTGGAGGGACACAGAGGTGGGGAAGCTGCTGGATAGACACAGGGCATGGAGCTGCTGGAGTGACAGAGACAGATTGTATAAGCAGTACAACTGGGGACTTTATGTGTAAAAGGGGCACTACTGTGTGGTGTAATATGAATCAAGGGCACTACATCCGGTGTAATGTGTCCCTTTATGGGAGGTAGGGCACAAATTCCCTGGCACTGGTCTAGGCTCTGCCCAATTGGGGGTGGGGGTGCTTGCCGTTGTTAGGGAAGGGAGTTCCACCACTTCTCCAGGACCACTTTAAGCCCTGATTGTATTGCAGCTGAGAACAATAGGACAGCCATGGTAAGCCATGCTGAGCCATGGCCTAAGGACGATAGATGAGAGGGGCTCCATCTGTAGCTAGCCAATTAGCTACCTTTAGCTGAATAGCTATATATTATAATATGCATCCTTACAGCTACATTTAATTTTGCAGTAGACTAGTTCTGTACTACTTACTTATATCAGGAAGGTTGTATTTTTCTTTAATTATTTGAATACAAATTTTTTATGAAAAAAAAAACAAAAGAAAACAATCGTATTCTTGAATTGATATTTGCAGAAAAGAAATGACCTGATGTGAAGGAAATAGCATTTGAGTGGCACTTGTTTGATACCTAGATGACTAAACAGATAGGGGGAAATATACTAAGAATACGAATATGACTGAGACGTATTCGTATATACGGCCGCTAAATACAAATACGAGTCGGCAGTCTGCACAGATCAGTTAGATCCGTGCAGGTTGCAGTGTATAAAAAATGAAAAATTGAATAAATAATTTGAAAACAAATGGCGTAGGGTCCCCCTCCCATATCTATAACCAGCCCCAGGCTCAAAGAGACTGTCCTGGTTTTAAAAAATCGGGGAAACAAACAGCCTGGGCAGGGGTCCTGGGGAAGTGTTGACCACATCCTCTTTAGTCCATGTAGGCATCCCAGGGACTTGGCAAAAAACAAAATAACTACTAGCGGCCTAGCAACTCCTGATTGACCGCTAGTCGCCGCTAGGCAGCCAATAACAGTATTTAGGAGGAGGAGACGACGAATATGAATGTGCTATGAATACAAATATAAATTGATGTATTTTTGGTATAGTAAATGGCAAAAATACGAATACCCCTAAAATATTCATATTTACTAATTTGAATATGAATATTTCAGCCGTATTTGGCTTAGTAAATTTTCCCCATAGTGACAGGTATAAAAAGTATTCAAGGAAATGATAGAGAAATGATCTTCTGCAAAACCCATTACAGTATCAATGACCTGCACAGCCATAACTAAATCAATGACTAAAATTATACAAAAATGTTCGTCAAGATCCACTGACTAAATCTTGACTTAGACGAAATTAGTAGGCTGAAGTTTTGCCTAGGGTGCTGGGAAGCCTTACACCAGCCCTGAATACATACATACTAGTTACCAGCCTGTCACAATGACGGAACATAACAGTAATGGCGGCACCACCGGTGCGTGTGCGGGAACAAAGCAACACTAGAATTAGACTAGTGATCAGAAACAAGCAGCCCATACATAGCACCTGGAGGAAGCTTACCCTCAAACAGCAGGTAGGATGCCACTACCTCGGAGATGGCTGTTGCCACCGCTGCTGCCACAAATGCCTCTCGCGCCTGTCTAGGGTCGGGCTTCGCTGGCAGTTCACCAGACACACTGGCACAGGGCAAGGGGGGCTTCACACTGGTAGGGGGGTGCACAATGGTGGGGTGCTGCACACTGGTGAGGTGCTGGGCCGCTCCCTTCTGCTGCTTAGCAGACTTGCCTGGCTGTAAGGAGCAGAGGAAGAGACACCATGAGCTGTGACTACATAACTCTCCGCACTGCCAGCACTTTCTACCATGGAAGCAATAGAACAGATCAGGGTGGTGGAACCAGCTGTATCTTCACCATTGTGGCTTATAATTTATTGTTATAACATAACTATTAGTACATCAGCAGTTATAATAAGATTATAGCAATGTATAATAATGGAGATAAGATCCGCTCAGCTTATTTACTGTATATTCACTAAATGTCATATACTGTCAGTAATATGTAACCATTGTTAGGGTGACACCTGCTGGTGAGACCAAGTGACCATGTCACCGGGCACCAGGGGGTATGCATTAGTGCATATATACTATATAATATTACATACCTTTAACTTGACCCACTCTAGAATGGAGAAACTGTTCTCTTCTTGGACTTCTCTCTTAATTAGGGATGACCATCGGTGTGTTTGCCATCGATGGTGATATTGCATGTAGTTATCGATGGTAGCAATCTAAAGTATGTAATTGTGGTTTCACCAACCAATGGTCATCCCTTTTTTGTGAAAGACTGGCTCATGGACCAATCAGTTCCAGGGGCAGGGCATCACAGGTGTAATGTTGCACCATCGATGAAGGCAAACCATCTGATTCTCACCCATCGATGGAAAAAATGTTTTATTCTACATCAGCCATAAACCATCAATGGCTATGAATCATCGATGGTTGTTGTACATCCATATTTATATTTTAGGATTGCTATCACATTTCTTAATAAGTAACTAGTTCAACCCAGGTGACAGCAAAGATAATATCAGAGGGAAGCCCAGGAACAGAGCATTGTGTCCCTCCTGGAAAGGGTCATGTTGGGAGAAACCCCTCTTACATCCTGTGTTTCCCTGGTATGAGGGTCACCAGCAGGGGTGCCAGATCATCCCTTTATTAGGAGCACATATGAATTAGACAGGTCCCAGGGGTCAGAGTTCATACCAACTGTCAATACATCCGATGAGCAGTCAAGATTTTTATAACACAGGTTCTGGGGCTAAACGTGACTGCTTATCTAATATAATGACAGTGGGTATGAACTCTGACTCCTGAGACCTGTGTAATTCATATGTGCGCATATTAAAGGTATGATCTGACAACCCTGGTCACCAGGGGGCATGTGCAGTTAGTGGCAGTTAGAGTCAGGCAGGAGGCAGCTACTGGCAGGAGAAGGAGCTCACTGCACACAGCCAAAATGTGAGAGGGGGTCTTCAGGTGGGACTTATGCTGCGATAGCAGCATAAGTGCTGCCGAACTACAAAGCCCAGCAAGGTGGGAAGATGGACACTTCAATCCTGATAATGTGAGATCCTGTGAGGCTAATGGTGAAATGTGAGTGTTGTTACATACAGCGAGCATCCCCTGCCCATGTACCCCCTAATGCTACATACAGTAAGTGTCACCCACCCATGTACCCCTAATACTACATACAGGGAGCATCACCCCCATGTACCCCCTAATGCTACATACAGGGAGGTGAAGAGCAGTATTACCCTTTTTGTTACATGGATGTTCAATACAAGTTAAAGTGTGGAAATTTGTGCACATTAAGAATAAAAGTACAATATACCTATCCCCCCATATTTAGGTTACAGAACTGGACAAATCACCCCCCAATCTACCGAGCAACACCCAATATCTGGCAAGCTCCCCCCTATTGCGGCCTGTGATATTCCTCTGTATGTACAAAGTACAACCCATACATATAACAACGCACTTACCTTCCTGCTGGGTGCAGGGATGCACATTTTGCTGCACAGACAGCCCATAATATCGCCTTTATTAGGTAAATAACCCCAAAATATAAAGATGAAGCACAGAAGAAAATTATCAGCTTCTTCTCCTGATGCTGCCAAAAAGTCCTCTGTCACATAGCCTTTGTGATGTCATAATGAAGTCATGGGACAAGATGGCCGCTAGTCATGGGACAAGATGGCCGCTGTGCAGCAAAAATTTTAAGCAAAACAGTCTCAAATTGTGTTTAGGGATAAGTGGGGGCAGAACAGCGCACATCCCAACTGTCCTGATTCATAGGCCTCAATGGGGAATGGGAAAATGTACAAATAATAACCTTTAATTTGCTTTTTATCTCCAAACCTACGGATTTACTATTCAGTGGTTGGGAGAGTAATTGGTGGCTGGGTAAAGGGGATATGTATCAATTTTAGAAAAAATTAGTTTTCATAATGAAGGAAGGTTTAACAATGTTATTGTAAGGGATGGGCATCAGTGCAGATGCCATCGATGGTTGCCATCAATGGCAAATCTGCACCTAGCCATCGATAGTAGTAAACGATTTGATAGATAACCATTGATAGTTTTAGCTATCGATGGTCATCCATTATATATTACTGAAGGGCCCGTGGGCCAATCAGAACTCGGGGGCGGGACATCCAAGTGTTGGTGGGCATCCCGGTATTCAACATCGGCCATAAGCCATTGATGATTTTAAATCATCGATGGTCGATGGCCATCCCTAGGTTTTGTACATATTGTTAATTTACTGATATATTTTATATATAAAAGGTAATATCCAATTCTTACTTCAGTGTTATTGGGTATTACTGTATATATCTCAGTATCGTCTAACCATAACATAACACAGTCATCCACTCACCTCTATATACTGATAAACATTACGATATATGTAGCAGTTTTACAATTGGCAAAAGTAGAACAAAAGTAGGTATTATACAACTTCTATGAGGGCAACAGAGAAAGGGGGCGTATCGCACGGCTTAGACCCCGTGACTGCCTCCATAAGCCCTGACCCAGCCCCTATGACCCTTGACCTCACCCCCTTTTTGCATCCAATTATATGCTGCTAAGGAGACAACAATCATTATTAGTTATACAATGGGAGCAATATTATTTAATGGATATACAGGTTGAGTATCCCGTATCCAAAATGCTCGGGACCAGGAGAATTTTGGATAACGGATTATTCCGTATTTCGGAATATTTTAATATTTCAATGATGTATTTTGAAGTATCTTGCATTTATGCTGTATAAACACATAATATACACACAAATATATTTTATTACCACATAAAATACACACAAATATATTTTATTTGTTCAAAAAACAAGGTTTCAAAACGTGAAACAAAATGTGTGTACTATCTCAGCACTTAATTTGAATGCCAAGCAATCACTGTCTTGCACATATATAGTGCCAGTTACATATCATGTCCCTCAGTGGTGCTGTTACATGTGTCCCCAGTGAGTTTTTAGCAAAAAAAAATTTTTTTTTCACTTTCTGGAATGTCCGTATTTCGGAATAATTCGGATAACGGATATTTGGATACGGGATACTCGACCTGTACCGTATATACTCGAGTATAAGCCGACCCGAATATAAGCCGAGGCCCCTAATTTTGCCCCAAAAATCTGGGAAAACTTATTGACTCGAGTATAAGCCGGGGGTGGGAAACACAGCGGTTACTGGTCTGACACACACACACACACATACGGTATTACCGGTAGTATACATACAAACAGCGAAGAACTCACAATGTATACAAACAATACTGACAAAAACACACAAATGGTATACACACAGTTGACACAGACATACACACACTTGCACAGTATACACACATGCACAGTATACATACACACACATACATGCACAGTATACATACACGCACAAACATGCACAGTATACATTACATACACACACATACACACACACAGACATGCACAGTACACATAGTGTGTAAAAAAACAGCATAAAGGTAATTTATTACAGCACATACCCAGAGCCCCCTCACTGCCACCCCCCCCCCCCCACACACACACACACACACACCAGAATTTATTTAACATTTCATGTTGGTACCTTTATTCACAGTACCGGTACTTTAGACGCAGGACGGAGCAGAGGGAGCAGAGCACCAGGCAGGAAGTGTCAACCTCTGACACTCCTGCGTGTGTCCGGCCCCTGCTCTGTCCTGCTGCAGCGCGGCGTCGGCGGTAGAACGGGCGGGCAAGGTAGGGAAACCGGCTGGTGAGCTGGGAGAGCGGGCGGATAAGGCAGGGGAGCCGGCGGCAGCAGTGCACAGCTCCGGCGCTTTGTGATATGTCTGCGCCCGGAGCTAGTGTTCTGCCGGCTCCGCCGATGTGTATTTTCCACTTGACTCGAGTATAAGCCGAGGAGGGGGTTTTCTGCCCAAAAAATTGGGCAGAAAAACTCGGCTTATACTCGAGTATATACGGTATATTGGGGGGGAACAAATATATAATCAAAGGTAGCAATACTTTATTAGATTAATGGGACAATATTAATCGATCACCAATATGGAGAAAAAAATGTTTCTATGATAAAACAAACATTATTATTTTACAGAAATCTAACTGGTGGTCACATAATAAAATATTATTTGTTGCTCCCATCATACAGACTTTTATTGCCCCTGTTAGCAAAAACATAACATTGTCCCTCAATTATTATTTAATAAATAATATTGCTGTCTTACTCTAATTATACAACTGGGGAGAAGTTACATACATTTGTAATAAAGGTCCTGTCAGTATATGTGAGTGACAATTGCACAGTGCCACTTCTGTAATCATGTGTGATGGGTGTAATTCTCAGTATATGTCAGTGACAATTGCACAGTGCCTCTTCTGTAATCATGTGTGATGGGTGTAATTCTCAGTATATGTCAGTGACAATGCACAGTACCACATCTGTAATCATGTGCAATTGATGTAATTCTCGGTATACGTTGCTGACAATTGCACAGTACTATTACTGTAATCACGTGCAATCAATGTAATTCTCAGTATATGTCATTGACATATACGTGCAATGTATGTAAGTCTAAGTTTATGTCACTGACATATGCACAGTACAACTTTTGTCATCATGTCCAAAGGATATAATTCTCAGTCTATGGCACTGACAATTACATGGTGCCACATTTGTAAGTATGGGCAATGGGTGTAATTCTCAGTGTATGTTGCTTACAATTGCACAGTGCCACTTCTGTAATCATGTGCAATGGGTGTAATTATCAGTATATGTCGCTGACAATTGCACAGTGCCACTTGTGTAATAATGTGCAATGGATGTAATTCTCAGTATAAGTGAGTGACAATTGCACAGTACTACTTCTGTATTAATGTGGAATGAATGTAATTCTCAGTATATGTTGCTGATAGCTGCACAGTATCACTTCATGTATTCCGTATTGATTTCTCAAATAATCACTATCAGGGCCAGAGTAACAATGGGGCGGGTGGGGTATACAGCATTACAGAAGTGGTACTGTGCAGCTGTCAGTGGAACTTACTGAGAATTACATACATTATACAGGAATACAGAAGTGGTACTGTGCAGCCGTCAGTGGCACTTACTGAGAATTACACACATTATACATGAATACAGAAGTGGTACTGTGTAATGTATGTTGGTAAATAGTAAAGTGCAGCTGGTCCATGGTCCCAGCTCCCAGCTCAGCTTCTGCAGATATCAGCAACAATGTATCTATGGGAGACAGCAGCAGAGATTAACCATTACTGTGACTGCTGCACAGGGATCTCACAGCCGCTATTCATAGGAATAGGGCCCAATAAATATATATATATATATATATAAATATATATATATATATATATTATATAGCATACCCCTATATACACAGTCACTTTATACAGAGCACAGCCTATACCACAGAGTACAGCACAGCACACAGCTGCATGCCCCTATATCATACTTGCTTACCCTCCTGCATTTAGCGGGAGGCTCCCGACTTTCAGAAAAGCCTCCCGCTGCCCCACAAAGCCCCACAGTTCTCCCGGTTTCTGGGTCCCGTCCATTAAAATATGGACTGCGCATGCGCGCATCCGGAATTGGTGGGGGGGCGGAGTGTGCAGGGAGCACATCACAGCCGGCCACCGTGAGTTGTGGGTAGCGGAGGCTGAGCTGCTGCTGTGTGTACGCGCTGACAGGAAGCAGTCATTTTGCACTGTAGTGTATTGGGAGGAGCAGGAGAGCCGGCAGTGCCTCCCCTGTCATAATGATGTGAATAATAAAAAGAAGATATATTTATATATCTTCTTTTATTATTTTCATCATTTCTACCTCTCCCCCTGCCTCCTACCATCCTACACTGCTGCATGTGAGGGTGGGAGGCAGCGGGAGAGGTGCCTCCCACTGTTAACATTAAAACACCGGGCAGCGGGGGGCGGGTAGGGGTGGGCAGGGGGAAGGGTGCAGCAATGGGCTGTAAAAGCCCATTGAAAATGAATGGGGAAGCGGCACTCATACTGGTGCCACGATGACAGGGGCACCAGTATGAATGCACGCCCCCAGATGTGATTGGGTCAGCGGATCCAGTGATGGATCCGCTGTCCAATCACACACATGCAGCAGCGTAGGATGCAGCAGCGCGACAGCGTGGAGTCCGGCGCCGCTGTCACCGCCGAGGAGAGGTGAGTCCGCCGGGGGAGGGGGGCGCATGTACGCCCTGCTGCCTGTGCCCGGCCGCTGCATATACCATATAGCATGGTATGCGGGCGGGCGGTCGGAGGTCCCGTGCGGGGAGATCAGTGCCTCCCCAGGCAATGACCTCACCGCACGTCACTGGCCTGTATGTAATGTGTGCGTTTGGAGGGGGAGCTGTATAGTGTGTGCATGGCTGCAATATAAGGGGAATGAGGGGGGGGGGGTGTATATGTAATGCAATTTAGTGGTGTGATGTCAATTATAGGCCTGCTATGTGATGTCGGGGTGATGCTGTGTAATATAGCAGAGATATCAGTTTGTGGCCAGTACTGCACTTTGTACTTTAGTTCTTACCTGCAGGGCAGAACACACCCCTGAGTGACAGTAGACACGCCCATAGGTGGGATAGACATGCCCCTTGTGTAGAATGGGGGGCACAAACTTTTTGGCAGGGGGGAGCAAAATTTATAGTTACGCTACTGACTGTACCGCACAGCACACAGCAGTGTGCCCCTATATACAGTCACTATATACAGAGCACAGCCAATACCACAGAGTACAGCACAGCACACAGCAGTATGCCCCTATATACACAGTCACTATATACAGAGCACAACCACTTCGAAAGTACAGCACAGTACACAGCAGCATGCCCCTTAATGGGTTGGGATCATTTGGTCTATTGCATTATGGTCGAAAGTCATTAGGTCGAATCCATTAGGTCGACATGCTAAAAGGTCGACATGACTCTAGGTCGACATGGGAAAAGGTCGACATGATTCTAGGTCGAAAGGTCATTAGTTCGACAGGTCATTAGTTCGACAAGGTCATTAGTACGACATTGTCTATGTCGACATTCACAAGGTCGACATGGGGTTTTTCACTGTTTTTTTACCTGAATGTCAACACAGTCGACATGGACACAGTTTAAAGTGCACTGCATCCCCTCGCATCGCTCGCTGCGCTCGCCATGCGTCGGGCACGGTGCCTCGCTACGCTCGGCACACTATTTTATTCTCCCACCACGCCCTAGTGCAGGACAGGCCAACCTGTGGCTCTCCAGATGTTGTGAAACTACAAATCCCAGCATGCCTTGCCACAGGTTTAACACTCCCTTATAGCAAAACTGTGGCAAGGCATGATGGGATTTGTAGTTTGACAACATCTGGAGAGCCACAGGTTGGCCAGGTCTGCCCTAGTGGATGGTAGGGCATGAAATACCGCCTGTCGGCACATGTTGGCTCAAAAAACAGTGAAAAACTCCATGTCGACCTTGTGAATGTCGACATAGACAATGTCGAACTAATGACCTTGTCGAACTAATGACCTGTCGAACTAATGACCTTTCGAACTAGAATCATGTCGACCTTTTCCCATGTCGACCTAGAGTTGTGTCGACCTTTTAGCATGTCGACCTAATGGATTCGACCTAATGACTGTCGACCATAATGCAGTAGACCAAATGACCGCATCCCCCCTTAATATACAGTCACTATATACAGAGCACAGCCAATACCACAGAGTACAGCACAGCACATAGCAGTGTGCCCCTATATACACAGTCACTATATACAGAGCACAGCCAATACAGGTTGAGTATCCCGTATCCGAGTATCCGTTATCCGAATTATTCCGAAAACCATACATTCCAGAAAGTGAAAAAAAAATATTTTTTTTGCTAAAAACTCACTGGGGATATTTGTAACAGCACCACTGAGGGAATGTTATGTAACTGGCACTATATATGTGCAAGAAAATGATTGCTTGGCATTCAAATTCAATATCTGAGATATGAAACCTTGTTTTTTGAACAAATAAAATATATTTGTGTGTATTTTATGTGGTAATAAAATATATTTGTGTGTATTTTATGTGTTTATACAGCATACATGCAAGATACTTCAAAATACATAATTGAAATATTAAAATATTCCGAAATACGGAATAATCCGTTATCCAAAATTCTCCTGGTCCCGAGCATTTTGGATACGGGATACTCAACCTGTACCACAGAGTACATCACACAGCAGTATGCCCCTATATACACAGTCACTACAAGATCCCACAAATGTAGGTGCTTTCTCCCTTAAGGGCCCCATACATCAGCAATTAATTGTGACAATTTTCAGATATGGAGATGATTGCCACAATTAATTTTAGATGTGTGGGCTCCCCCTTTTGGCAATCCCAATCAAAATCACCAATCGATTGCTTAATCAGGTTTTTAAACATGTTTAATAATCTGGTATTATCTGCAGATCTTTTTTATATGTGTGGGCATTCCCAATTCGTCTTCTGCATCTATTTACAGCAATCGATTGGTCAATTTCCAGATATGAAGATGCAATCTTTAGATGGAAAAATCTGCCGATCACTGAAATAAATCTGTAATGTGTGGGCAAAGTCAGATAGATTGTAAAATCCATTTATCTGGCCAAAAAATCCCTGTATCTGGAAATCCATAAATTGTGATTGCTGATGTATGGGGCCCATTACATACACAATCTGTCAGATTTCAAGTGGCAGTTTCTTTGAGGAATGTTTCTTGCATTAACAGAATCATAGAGGTTGGTTACATTCGTCAATATTTTCTGTGTTTTAACTGATGATATGAAAATTACATACAAGTTCCATTAAACAAAGCACAAATCTTTTTACAGATTTAGAAAGTTTTCATTATTAAATGTGTTTCCGCTTCAGGGAGTTGGGCAGGGTTAGGGGGAGAGCAGGGTGGTGGGGGACGGCGTTGGGGGACGGCGTTGGGGGACGGCGGGGAGGCGGCGGGGACCCGGCGGCAGCTCCAGTTGCTGGCAGGGACTGGCGGATGGCGAATCCACCACCAACCTCTGCCTGAACGAGACCAGCTCCATCTGTATATTGTTTCTGTGGCACAAATGGTTGAACAATTGCAAACTGCAGGATATCACATGAGCTGTTAATGGGGCAGATGTATTAGGCCTGGTGAAGAGATCAAGTGGAGATAAAGTGGAAGGTGATAATGCACCAGTCAATCAACTCCTAACTGCCATTTTCAAAACATAGCTGATTGGCTGGTGCGTTATCACCTTCCACTTTATCGCCACTTTATCTTTCACCAGGATTAATACATCTGCCCCACTGATTGGTACGATATTTCATTTTCTGAAATATGGGAGATTTGTGACCCAAGGAACTATTTAGCATTTGTTTGTTTTGAGTGGGAGAAATTATTTCAATAGTTTGGATGTACAGTGATACAAGTTCATGAACCATGATAAATAAAAGTCTATGGTTTATTAATTACAGTTCTTTAACTTTGCCAGACCTGCCTCCCGAACATGTGATGTCGTGATGTCACATTGAGGGGACAGGGCCTCCAGCACCAGGAAGCAGAGTAGAGATGGGCAAAACGGGTCACTAAGACGAGCCGGGATCCAGCAGATCACTCCGTGAAAAGAACCAGATCTTTTAGACGGGTCCTTGTCTCACTTTGAAAAAAGGGCTAATTTGATAATAAAGAAGCATAATTTGTTTTGCAATCATTTATTGCCATTTTTTTTTAACTTTTTTTTTTTTTTAAATAGTGAGCTGAACAAATAAGAACATACATGACCGAGTAAAACACTGATCAATGTCTGGGTGCAGAATCGCCATCGATGGCATCCATCGATGGCGTCTGCGCCGATGGCCATCCCTAGCAGCAGCAGCAGCAGCAGCCTTGTTATTCTTTCTTTAAGTACATCTCAGCTGCCACAGGTGGCAGTGCTGAGCTCAGACAAATGCATTGTAATGAAAAACGAAACTGAAAGTAAAAGAATGACGGGTCACCTTTTTGGCATCGGCGGCTCACTCACTCTTTTATGGGATCCATCCAAAAAGATCTGCTTTGTTCGCGAATGACCCATCTCTAAAGCAGAGCACTTCTGGGAGAGAGCCAAGGACATTCCTGCAGGCTCTACAGGCTGCCAGGCATATTCCCAGAGTGTCTTTTAAAACTCTTCTTGCAGCAGGGTGCCATTCTAGGCACACTATAAGCCAATTTTTGGTGTGCTGGGGTAACAATGGGCGTGATGGAGCTGTAGCTCCAGGCTCACTCTCCAAATAGGCCCATTTTTGTAGAGGAGGACTGCAGGGGCTTTCCAACAAGCCCAGCCCCGTGTTGCTAGTGCCCCAGGAACCAGAGATACTACCGGGCAAAGCTGGAAAGTTTTCCCCATAGGATAACATATGACCTGTTAATTCCGACCTCCGATGGCTGCCAGTTCCCCCCCTGACATCACAGAAGCACGTGGTTGATCTCATTCGAACCCAAATCGATGGACCTTCAATCTGATACCAGGCTGGGTTAATTGATTCCAGGGATATTGTGGGTAAACTGATTTTTTTATTTCTGAAATATTATTTCATGGCTGTTCATGTTCTTTGAGGGCAGAATGCTCTGAAACCAAATGGCCCAGTTTCATGGGACCAAAATCATTTGAATCCCACTTAAAAGTTGTTCAATATGATACTGGTCTCATTTAAATGGATCAGTTGGTTCTGAAGATATAGCTGGTTAAACGATATAGCCTGTTAAAGGGGGGGGGGGGTGGTTTTCCCTCCCCTTCACATCAGAAAATGCAGGGACTAGGCTGGTGTAAAAGGGGCCAGCCCAGTAATGTCCCTGCATGTTCCTGGGATCATATTCCCGGGTAAGTTCCGGCATTTTCTGGTGTGAAAGGGGTATTATTTCAAATAGCCAGGACCTGCAGTGCTCTTAATACAGCCGGGTAGCCCCCCGCTCTTTGCCCGGCTGTCAATGGCCATCACTTCTACCCGGCGGCGGCTGTCCTCCAGTTACTGCGAGCGTGTATTCCCCCTTGGCAATGGGCATGTAATCCAACATGGCAACGAGCATGGAACCCCTGGCAATGAGCACGTAGGTAAGCAGCACTTGTAGCCATAGGCGTGCGCACGGGGGGTGCCAGGGGTGCACACGCACCCCCTAATGACCCCCCCCGCTTGACTGCCGACGTTTCCGTCCATCATGCAGACGGAACCTCACTGCTACATCCGCCACCAATGACAGCGCACAGTGCGCGGTTAGCCTACTGAGTGACCGCACAGCTATCCAATCACCTGACTGCCGCCGCTACTGCATGTGGAAGGTGGCAGCAGCAGCACAGCGGGCCAGCATACAGTAGCAGCTACGTACCTGGGGAGAGTGTGGGCAGGGGTTGGACGGAGCACCAGGACCAGGTGAGGAGAAGAGTTATTCCATTAGTACGGGCTGCTGGTGGCTGGGGAGGTGCTGTGTATATATGCTGGCTGCAAGCAGCTGGGGGACCCCTGATGTCTGCCGCGGTGTTTACACTCTGCAGCTGTAGTGTCACATTATGCTTGGTAGGGAAGTCCGCATGAATAATTCCCGCGAAACTGCCCCAGTGTTCGCTGAGGAGCAGTGCATGTCTTATGGATTAAAGTATACAAAAAAGTTTTATAACTCTTCTTTGTGTTTTCTGGCTCCACATCTATCTATCTATCTATCTATCTATCTATCTATCTATCTATCTATCTATCTATCTATCATTATGCTCCCAAAAAAATGCCTGGGTTTATTATTATTATCGTTTATATGGCACCACAAGGTTTCCGCAGCGCTTACCCCTGCCGCGGACGTTGCACGGTGTTGTGGTGGTGGGGATGTTGGGTATGTTGCGTGCAGGGGGGAGGTGGGGATCGGATCTCCGTGGTGGATCCGCAGCATCACAGCCATCACAGCCACCGGCGAAGTGTGAGCTGTGACGGCTGACTATTATGATGTCTGTGGTTGTGCAGCCTGCACCGGACCTGCGCAGGCTGCAGTAAAGAGACCAGAGCCAGCCGTCCGCCACAGCAAACCTCACCTCATCCTGCCCGGCTCCCGCAATGTGCCTATCACAAAGGAACCAGCAAAGGTAAAGGAGGTGAAGTGGGATATGAGAAGGGGGTCAGAAAGGGACATATGGGATATGTCCAGCCAGTCCCAGTGGGCCCAGTCCTCTGCCCCATTTATGCCTTGTTCACACTGTGTAATAGGCATCATGTGTGTCAAAGAATGTGTAATGGGCATCACAGTGTGTGGCATAATGTATACTGGGCATCATAGTGTGTGGCAAAATGTGTAGTGAGCCTCACGGTGTGAGGGGTAATGTGTAATGGGCATCACAGTGAGAGGCATAATGTGTAATGGGCATTACAGTATACATTTTTGGGTACTCTTTACTTAGAAGGGCGCCCATCTCGGCCATCTCGGGCATTGAATGCACTAAAAAAATCAGGTGCGATGCGACAGACGAGATGCCCGAGATTTCCCATAGGGAACAATGTTAAATGTCTCAATTGACCCGGGTCCTGTTCAATGCCTCAATTGACCCAATTTTTCCATAGGAAACAATGTTAAATGGGCCACAGAGGCCAAATAGGCACCCTGAAGTGAATAATGGCCACCCGAATTGTTAACGCCACCCCACGATCAACGTCAACCCGAAGCGTGGCGAGCGCAGCGAGCCCGCGAGGGGCGGCGGTACGCGTCCTACGACCTTTTCATACCCCCACTATCCACGTCGGCGTGGAGTTGAGAATAGAAAGTGTGGCGAGCGCAGCGAGCCACCGAGCCCGAAGCGTGGCGAGCGCAGCGAGCCCCGCGAGGGGACGCGGATACCTTCACAGGTATCCGCGTCCCCTCGCGGGCTTCACAGCTGTCCGCGTACCCTCGCGGGGCTCGCTGCGCTCGCCACGCTTCGGGCTCGGTGGCTCGCTGCGCTCGCTACACTTTCTATTCTCAACTCCACGCCGACGTGGATAGTGGGGGTATGAAAAGGTCGTAGGACGCGTACCGCCGCCCCTCGCGGGCTCGCTGCGCTCACCACGCATGGGGTTGACGTTGATCGTGGGGTGGCGTTAACAATTCGGGTGGCCATTATACACTTCAGGGTGCCTATTTGGCCTCTGTGGCCCATTTAACATTGTTTCCTATGGAAAAATCGGGTCAATTGAGGCATTGAACAGGAAAATTGGGTCAATTGAGACATTTAACATTGTTCCCTATGGGAAATCTCGGGCATCTCGTCGGTTGATCGCACCCGATTTTTTAGTGCATTCAATGCCCGAGATTTTTTACTAACGATGCCCACGATCAAAATCGTGGGCGCCCTTCTAAGTAAAGAGTACCCATTTTTGCAATGCTTTCGGCACGCAATGTCCCTGTTTCTAGTATGTGTGTATATGTGGGGGTGTTATTCATAAATAAGACACGCCCAGTAGACGGTGATGGACACGCCCAGTAGGCGGAGATGGACACGCCCCTCCAATGGTGCACACTCTAAGAAAATGGGCTGCGCACGCCTATGCTTGTAGCATTATTTTTAATTGCGATTATGGTGTTTGGCATAATACATAATGTAAATTGTGGCTTAACATGTAATGGGTATTATGGTGTAAATTTTTAATGCGCGCCTTAGGCATGCGGGTGTGGTACGGGACTCCGACAGTCGGGATCCGGACAGTCATTATCCCGACATCGGGATCCCGACTGCCCGGAGTCAGACAGCATGGCGAGCGCAAAAAAGCCCCTTTCGGGCTCGCTGCGCTCGCCACACTGCAGGCAGGCTACGCGAGCCACCTATTCTATTCTCCCTCTATGGGGGTCGTGGACCCCCACGAGGGAAAATAGCGGGTGGCCTTCAGGCACCCGGCTGTCGGCGCTTTGACAGTCGGGATCCCGACATCGGGTAAACGCCTGCAGCGTGGCGTGGTACAGTATTTTGCAGCGTGGCGAGTGTGGCGAGTGTATTTTGGCTCAATCCATGTGGCAAACTTAGGACCTACAGATGGAGCCGCTCTCGTCTGAGCGGCTCCTGGCGCACCCATAACCAGACTACCCAACCAGAACACTGGCCACGCCCCCCACATTATTAGGTGCTGGCCACTACCCTTATTATTGCGCATAATAGGCCCTTGATAATTTTCAGCTCCAGGCCCATTTAGACCTTAATCTGGCACTGGCTTTGAGTCATCAATCCCAGTCCCCGCCCCATGACCTGGAGATCCGGCTGTCCTCTCCGGGCTTCTCCCGGAGAGGCAATATTAAAAGTCGGCAAGTATGGTTACAGTGTCCTCCACCCTCCGTGCTGTCATGCTCTGCAGGGTCTCCTCTGAGCATGTGCTCTTTGCTGGTGTTAGCAGTCCCACTCAGTACCGTGCACTGCTATTGCAAGCAGGGACGGCTGGAAAGATTAAGCAGCTGAACTCTCTCTGTGTCACTCTCCTCACACTTCAGCTCCATTCAGCTCACACAGGACTCTCTCTCTCTCTCTCTCTCTCTCTCTCTCTCGGGGGCCCATCTTTACAATGTAAGTAATATGTGCTATATACATTTATTACCGTCAGTTGCTAAATAGGGGCCCCTACAAACTTTTGCTATGGGGCCTATGAATGTCTGGTTACGCCCCTGCTCTGTACCCTCTTCAGGAAGATTGATGGTTTAAATCATTGCTGTTTCTCCTACAACAAACCAGTAATGGGGCCCACACACCTAGAGATGGGAGCTTTGGTCTGAGCAATCTAGCATCACTCAGATCGCTCAGCACAGATCGCTCAGCACACAGCGCTGCACCAGCAATTGTGTGCCATGCCATCTGTCACTGTCCGTGTAGAGAGAACACTGCATGCTTGAAATCTTTAGGCCGTGATAGCGAAGTGCGGGGCTACGCATCGCTATCGCTATGGGGCATAAACACACAACGATTCGTGCTTCATTTCTAAGTGATCTAGTCAGATGGTTTAGAAAATAAGCAAAATTTGCTTCATGTGTATTCCCTCATTTTTAATGAAGATTATTTTGCCACTAACAAAAAAAATAAGGAAAACTGAAATACAAAAATAATGATAAAATTAAATATATAAAAGATACTCACTGTTAAATAAAAAGGATAAAGCATTTTCATTTATTTTCCTATGTCCTGAGATGATGATCAAATATTGCTGGGTTCAGAGGTGGATTTTCCACAACGCAACCTAGGCGCTTGCCTAGGGCCCAGCATATCCCAAAGGGCCCCATAAAGATGTCCTGGCATTCAAAAAGTTCCCAGAGAAGCACTGTGCGATTACTCTGTGGCGCCATGACATCACAAGACATGCCCACAGTCCCTTTGATGTTCTTTGAAAGTATAAAACATGTTTAAAAGTAAAGCAGGCAGCCAGTTTACTTTACATGTGAAACAGGTATTACGCCTACATTCAAAGGAGCCTGGTTCGGATTTGTACACAATGTCGATGTTCACGCAGTTGACCATTTATCAATAGACTGTACACATGTCCAGGGCTGCTGTGTGGTTAGGCCACGCCCAAAAAATGTTTAGCAGGTTCAGCATGAGCTCTCACGCTGTCAGTGAGACGCTCATGCTGAATCTGCTGTCAGCACAGCACATGCTGTACATGTTTGATGCTGCTGCTGCCCAGGAGGGACAAAGGGGGAAGGGGGGTGTTGGACCAGGGCTCCCACCGGGCCCCTCCAGCAAGACTGGGCCCGGGTAATTAGTACCCGCCCCCCTCTCAGTTGCCCTGCACACGTCAAGGTACTCTATCCCTGCCACCTGCAATCAGCAGTAAAAATATAGTGCTATGGATTGTTTGAGAGAGGATAGCCCCTAACTGGTATCTTGCCTAGGGCCCTATGAGGTCTAAATTCGGGAGACTCCCAGTAATTCTGGGGGGGTCGGCAACCCTGATATAGGTTATGGAAGAACATTATAGATGTATTGTGGAGCAGCTAAGTTAGAGGGGGGATACCTGCATGTGATTGTTAAATAGATGGAGAAGCTATAACAGGAGAATTGTGATGCTGGTAGGAATACCACCAACACTGACAGACCTACCACCAGCTTTTATAAATATATGCACTATTATTTTACATATTACTTTGTTACTTCAAAGAATTCTGCAAACATCCTGCATTCCAAGCACTTTCCACTAGAGGGCAGTGCTGCTTTACCGTTTATTGTAATTGAAAACTTCTATCTACAGAAAACTGTATTTAATGTTCTCCGAAGAAAGAAAAAAGTCTGGTTAGAGATGCAATATTTGTCACTAGAAGGCAGCTAAAATGTCAGAACTTGAAATAGATTTTAAAACATTTTACTTTTATGGAATTGATATGCAATAAACTATGATTTTGCTGCATTTTTTTTGTTTTAAGTTCATTATTTTAAGTATAAGGGGGCACCGGATAATTTTTGAAATTCTAAGGATGATTGTTTACATTATAAGGGGGCATTCTGTGGTCAACGCAGGATTTATAAAGAGGGTTTTGCTGATTTTAGAAAAAAATAAAATGAGCTCCCTCCTTTATGCGACTCAGCTGTGCGCAGTGGAGGTAACACAGATGGGCATGCTTTGCCAAGGCTCAGGCTTGTTTGTAGGGCATGATGTCCATTCTTTTCAGGTCCTGTTGCGTCTCTCTGATCCGTTGTAGATAGCGGCACTTAGGGCATGCTTGCCTACTTTTGAAAACTAGCTTCAGGGAGATTATAGTTGGTAGTAGAATGTTGCACAGCGCCCCATTGAGGGCGTGTCTAGTTCCTTTGTGAACGTGGCACCTAGAAGCGTAGGTGTGTACTGCTACATCTGAGAGGAATCTTTTAAAATTACTTATATTCAAATGCAGATGAGCCCCAAAGCAGTTAGTAAGAGATACTATACTTGCTAAAGTGCTGGGAAATGGCACTGATGATTCAATGTTAATGTATGTATTCCTTTTTTCCCCAAAAATGTAACAGTGTAATGTGGGTGAGGTGAAATGAGGGAGATTGCTGCTATTTCAGGGAGTCTCCTGCAGAATGCAGGAGGGGAGGTAACTATGGTGTAACAGTGTAATGTGGGCTAGGTGAAATGAGGGAGATTGCTAAACTAATGAGGGAGAGAGGGAGATTGCTGCTATGTCAGGGAGTCTCCTGCAGAATGCAGGAGGGTAGGCAACTATGACTTAGGTGGTAATTCATGTTGTCTTGGTAAGTAGTGAAAATCGATGCTTACTGAGCACTGAAACGCCACCCCGCCGTACGTTCTTTAATCTCGGAACACATCACAAAACCCCCCATGATTGCTCATTTATTTGTCTGTATGTTGTGGCTGAACACTTAACAGACAAGGGCCCAGATGCACTAAGCTTCAACAGTGATAAAATGGAGAGCGATAAACAACCAGCCAATGAGCTCCTACCTGCCATTTTTCATACACAGTCTGTGTGCCATGGCAGGTAGGAGCTGATTGGCTGGCTGTTTATCACTCCCCATTTTATCACTGTTGAAGCTTAGTGCATTTGGCCCAAGTTCAGCTGATGAAAATGGAAAATGTAATGTCCCAAGCAAATGTGAAGTGTGGTGAATATTCAGCTAGAACAGTATCGGAAATGTTGTTTCGAGCTACTTGCCAGGTGGAGTGTGCTCCAATCTCACATCACAAATGCTGGAATGACAATCAGGCGCTTAGATGGAACGCGGCCTGTAGTAGAAAGCTGTGTGACAGTTTTGTTAGTCATTTCCCCAAGCGGCTTGAATGTGTGAATTAGCTATTTTACAGCAATACAGAGTTTTTTAGGGCAGAATAATTTCCTAGCAGTTGCTAAATGCTGTGACAGCTCTTAAACAAAGCAGAGAGCACGCGGCTGACTCCGGAATGTACTAGTGCAAATTGTTTTAGTTCCAAAATCACGTATCAGCTATTATCACGTTTCATCATTATTATTGCCTTGTTTACCTCACATTTAGGGGGACATTTACCAAAATGGATTCGTAGAAAAAAGGTGTATTCGTAGGGAGAAATACACCTTTTTTTTACGAATTTGTATTTTCGGGATTTACAATCCCAAAAATACAACAATTCGTAGTCCTAAAGATGGAACATTCGTATTTGTATTTACAAATACGAATGTCTACACCATCGATAGAATACGACAGAAATCACCATTCAAAAGAATGGTGGTTTCTGATTTACTAAGCAGCCGTACTGATAATACGGCTGCTAAGTGGTGTGAAACACCCACGCAAATACGACAGGAAAATAGAACACCATTTTCATGTCGTATTTGCGTTTTAGCCTGCACGGATCAGTCAGATCCATGCAGGCTTCAGTGTAAAAAAATAGAAAAATTAAATAATTTAAAAAAAAAACGGCGTGGGGTCCCCCCCACAGCCGAAACCAGCACCAGGCTGACAGAGGCTGAAGCCGGTAATTAAAAATCAGGGAACCCGACAAATAGGGGTTCCCTGATTTTTAACAACCAGCCCCAGGCTCCTGCTCTGGGGCTGGTTCCCAAAATACGGGGGACAAAATGAGTAGGGGTCCCCCGTATTTTAAGAACCAGCCCCAGGCAAAACCAGCCAGCAGGCTAATGCCACAGCCGGGGGGAGACTTTTTATGCAAGTCCCCCCGGCCAAAGCATTAACCCTACCGACCAGTCAGCCTGGCCAGGGGCCCTGGGGGAGTGGGGACCCCCCCAATAAAGGGGTCCCCCCCCCTCCAGGACTTACCTGACCAGGCTGAAGCCTGGTGCTGTCCTCGATGCCCCTGGGCGGTGGGCATCGAGCTGATAAATGGTGTAAAAAAATAGATAAAACTATTGTTTTTTACTGTGGCACTACAAGTGCCAGCAAGCCTCCCCAGCAAGCTGGGACTTGGAGAACCACAAGTCCCAGCCTGCTGGGCATTAAAGGGCCCGCTGGGTCTTGTAGTGCCACAGTAAAAAAAATAGTTAAATAAAACACACTGACACCCGTTTTAAATAAAAGTTTAATACACACATTAAACATACTGATACTTACCTGTCTGCGTCGTCCTCCAGGTCCATGTCGACGGTCCGTGTCGTCCTCCAGGTCCATGGCGGTGTCCGGGTCCGAAGAAATCCATGTTGGAGCTGTGGAAGGAAATCCTACTCACCTGTTCCTGCGCTGAAGAAGTCTTCTCTTGATCCGACGTAATCCAGGTAATCTTCACAGCTGTCGGCGCTCCCCGCTGTCTGCGCTGTCTCTGCATCGCGCTGAGGAGAGATGCTGATGTTTCATATTCGGCGCCTCTCCTCAGACTGAATTCTATTGGCCGCCTAGCAGGCCAATCAGGAGCCGACTTTCTCGGCTACTGATTGGCCCGCTAGGCGGCCAATAGAATTCAGTCTGAGGAGAGGCGCCGAATATGAAACATCAGCATCTCTCCTCAGCGCGATGCATAGACAGCGCAGACAGCGGGGAGCGCCGACAGCTGTGAAGATTACCTGGATTACGTCGGATCAAGAGAAGACTTCTTCAGCGCAGGACCAGGTGAGTAGGATTTCCTTCCACAGCTCCAACATGGATTTCTTCGGACCCGGACACCGCCATGGACCTGGAGGACGACACGGACCGTCGACATGGACCTGGAGGACGACGCAGACAGCCGACATGGACCTGGAGGACGACACAGGACATCAGGACCAGGGCTACCTACAGGATCAAGAAAGGTAAGTATCAGTATGTTTAATGTGTGTATTAAACTTTTATTTAAAACGGGTGTCAGTGTGTTTTATTTAACTATTTTTTTTACTGTGGCACTACAAGACCCAGCGGGCCCTTTAATGCCCAGCAGGCTGGGACTTGTGGTTCTCCAAGTCCCAGCTTGCTGGGGAGGCTTGCTGGCACTTGTAGTGCCACAGTAAAAAACAATAGTTTTATCTATTTTTTTACACCATTTATCAGCTCGATGCCCACCGCCCAGGGGCATCGAGGACAGCACCAGGCTTCAGCCTGGTCAGGTAAGTCCTGGAGGGGGGGGACCCCTTTATTGGGGGGTCCCCACTCCCCCAGGGCCCCTGGCCAGGCTGACTGGTCGGTAGGGTTAATGCTTTGGCCGGGGGGACTTGCATAAAAAGTCTCCCCCCGGCTGTGGCATTAGCCTGCTGGCTGGTTTTGCCTGGGGCTGGTTCTTAAAATACGGGGGACCCCTACTCATTTTGTCCCCCGTATTTTGGGAACCAGCCCCAGAGCAGGAGCCTGGGGCTGGTTGTTAAAAATCAGGGAACCCCTATTTGTCGGGTTCCCTGATTTTTCATTACCGGCTCCAGCCTCTGTCAGCCTGGTGCTGGTTTCGGCTGTGGGGGGGACCCCACGCCGTTTTTTTTTTTAATTATTTATTTATTTAATTTTTTTTTACACCTTGCAGCCTGCACGGATCTGACTGATCCGTGCAGACTGCCTACAAATAATTCGTATTAGCAGCCGTATATACGGCTGCTAATACGAATTCCTACGACATCGGTGGGTTACAAAGCAGTCGTATATGACTGCTTTGTAACTGATCCTCCGGAACACGACTTTGCATATGACTGAAACAGTCGTATGCAGTCGTAGGGAAAATACCAATACGAAAAACTAGGTTTTTCATATTGGTAAATTTCCCCCTTACTTACTTTTAGTTAAAAAAATTTTAAACTTTTTACTGATTTTAAAAGTCGATTTCAATTTCGGGGAAAGTCGTCATGTAAATAAAAAAAAACAAAGCAAGAATGGCGCGGTTCGATAAAGCCAACCAGTGTTTCTGCGCAATGAGGGGACAATTCATTTGAGAGCATTATTCAAAAGTATAGTAGAGCAACATCACTCATATTTCTGTGGATCCCTAAATAGGTACAAGGCAACACGAGGCATAGAACGGTCGGGATGTGCCGCCATTCATAACAAACCGATGCCGATGGCACACTGCCCACACCACGCAGAATCGGAACAGCCCCTAAAAATATCACTTGTTGGACCAGAGATGTATGTGACAGTGCCCCTGTAACAGTGTGGTGCAAATGGTGTACCTGGACTTGCCGGCTTCCAATCTTCACGGCCTCTTCTTGGATGAACCTGTGGCAGGGAATGGCACAACCCAAAGGAGGACCCACAAAAGCAACAGTACCACAATTAGCAGCAACAGTAATTTTATTTACCACTACACGGACTGGCCGCTGCAATATTTCAATAAGTTGCAAATGATGTAACAAATACTCAATAAACAGACATTTATAGTAAAGCATAGAATGAAACAATAATCACTCTCTACTTCAGCAATCAATTTAAATGACAAAAATCTCAATATACTCTAACAACAAATCAATTAACATACACTGTCACGGAATACCAGTCTCTGGCTCAAACCAATGGTCCCTCGTCGACAGGACCTCAAGCATATAAGGGTATGTCCCTATGATAGTGTGCACACTTATTTATGATTCACAGGGAAGGGTGAATGACAAAAACGATCCTCACTGAGGGGCAGGCAGATTCCCGGCTCAGGGGTAACCTCCTGTTTGTAACTGTAAAACAGGCTGCATGGGTGGCCTCAACATAGAGCTGTCCGGGACAGGGTGAATCTTGCAGGCACTTCGCTGCCCTGCTTCTATATCCTTTTACTGGGGTTAGGCAGACCTTGTCCTGTCTGTAGGGCTCAGTAGGGTACTAGCCTTTGTAGTGGGAGTCTATGAGGTGTCTCTATTTCCTGATATCCCCTTACAAGGGGTGCAGTACTGCCACAGGGGGACTGAATCAGTACCTTGGGTGCTGCAGTGTGCTCACTCTCTCTCTCTTCCTGTTTTCTCCTCACACTTGGGATAGCAGCCTTCTTCACCTTTCTCTCACACTCCTTTTCTCTGTGACACTGGGTTCTGTAACTCTACACTGCAGCTTTCCTTCACAGGGCTTTCTCCTCTCTTCCTCATGCTGCCTGGCTGACCTCTCACCTCGGTAGAGACTAGTTCCCATGCAGTATAGGTTACAGGATGTGACGTTCAGTGAGGGCGGAAGTTGTTAGATGCCCTCACAACGCTTTTTAATTCATGTGTAATTCATGTAGGTGTCGGTTATTTTGTTTTATTTTTGCAGCATTGTACCCTCGCGGGCTCGCTACGCTCGCACGCTTCGGGCACGGTGGCTCGCTTTGCTCGCCACAGATTTATATTCCCCCTCCAGGTATACGTGGACCCAGGGCATGATGGGAAAATTACCAAAACTGCATGGGATCTAGACACTACCCTCTCACCTCTCCTTCCTGCATCCCAGCAGGCTTCTCTCTGCAGGACATAGATCAGAGCAGCCAGCAGGGTCCTAGTGCTGGCCAGGTTAGTTTAACCCCTTGCAGCCCTGATATCAGGGAATGGGTTTTAGTGGGCATCTCTTGCTTCCATTCCTAGGTCCTTACAGGGGCACCTGGAGTGGGGTGTCACATGTATATTAGGACACAGGAAATGACCCCAGTGGCCAAATGTACTGTAGTAGAGTCCAAGTTTGATGACCGTACGGGATGCCGGCTGAACTTGGAGTTTTTTTAAATGGGCAATCATTTACAAGGCACGACTTTGCCTTTTAAATGATTGCCCCTTTAAATGAAAACTGAGTTCGTCCGCCATCCCGCTCTGTCTTCGAACTTGGGCTCTACTTCATTTGGCCTCTGGGGTCATTTCCTGTGCACGCCTGCCCAACTCGGAGGCTCTTACATTTGGACTAAAGCTACTAAACCCAAAAGCACTCTAATGGTGTAGAATATTGTAACACTGTTTTAAGTAATAAAAAGTGTACTTTGGGGCCAATTCAGACCCATTCATTAGGATCCAAATTCTGTCCCTTCTCCGATGGGAGCCACACCTGCTGTTCGCTCCATAGTGGAAGCGAAGGGGACGAACAGGGGGTTGGAGCAAGGGAACTCCCCGTGTTTTATGGGTGTTCCCATAAAAACACTTGGCGTTCACCTGCAGATGCATGATACCTGCTTGGGGCGAGCAGCGGACATCACATAACATCAGCTCCTGCTCAAATTTGAAGGGCAGCGGGCACTAGAAAAGCCAGTCTAGGCTGACTTTTCTTAACGAAGGCAGAAGAAATCATTTGTATGCAGCCTAATGAGTTGTGTTTCTTATGTGCTTGATTCATTTCAGGGCATTTCTCCTCTCCAGCCTCCGGCAGCTGATTGCACAGCCAGAGTAGGTGTAAAGAGCATTAAAAAGCAAGGTTTGAGTGTCATTTGCCTTCAGCCTGAGAAGGGGTGTGGAGTCTAAGATATAAAAAGACTGGTTAATGGAATTAATGTTGATAACCAACACTGGGAAATCTGGCCAATTGCTAGTGAGTAGTTCCACCAGGGGTGGGGCTGCAGTGCAGTTCAATTTTCAAATAGGGGAGGCAGAGCAACTGCCACCAACTGACATTCCAAACTGACTCACTGGCAGTGGATGGGGCTACCCAATTTGAATTTTGAACTGAGCTGCAGCATCCCCTCTGGAGCCGCCACTGGATAGGACCATAACCAATCTACAAAGAAAACAAAATGGAGGAAATAATGAAAATGCACATGAGCGGGCATCACTCAGTTGCAATAATTCCAGCTGATACAGCAGCAAGAATTGCGGTATGAATAGCTGCTGATGCAATGCCAGCAGCAACAGCTAGGTCCTAAGAAGGAGTACAAGCTGCAGAAAATGTCAGCTGATGATGATATAGAAGCCTACCTTGCCATCTTTGAGAGAACAGCAAATAGGTCCAAATGGGCACCAGACATCTGGGTAGAGAAGCTGATGGCATACTAGTCCAGGGAGAGTCAGCAGGTTTATTTATATGGACCTCAAGGAAAGGGAGGAGTTAGTGTACTCATCCCTAAAGACAGAGATACTGTCTCCATTTAGAGCTTGCCCCATCAGATGGCAGAGCTGCTAGCAATTGACCACTGCGTCCAGACTTTGGACCAGGGTCTGCAGAAGTGGGTAATGCAGGCAGACCACCAAACCCCCAAGGGACTCACTACATTGGTGGAGAGATTTGGGGCATTGCAGCAAATGGCCAATATACCCAAGCTACTGTACTATTAGTGTCATAGGCAGAGCTGGTGGGTTGTGGCCCAGGTGCAAATATTTACTTCAAGCACCTCTCTTCCACCCCAACCCAAGTTCACAATAAGCAACAAGGCAGTGAGTGACAGAGGAGAGGAAGAGGGTGACAGTATAAGGCAGGAGGAGGCAGAGTGTGACAGGGAGAAAGAGTGGATGACAGGGGAAGACAGTGGGTGATGGGTACTTCCTGCACAATGTCCTGCCTGGTACAGATAACAGGGAGCATGTACTGAACCATGGTGGATGGCAGGAGCACCAGTGGCCGCTACTCTGTCTTTGACAGACCCCCCCACCCCTTGGCTTTTCTCAGTTTGGAGCTCGGTCAGAAATACTCTGATAGTGCCAATTACGCTAGTTGTGAGCTGTCTTTAATTCACAGACAGAAGTGAATCAGAAAAAAAATATACAGCTGTCTTTTAACTAGAAGGATCATGGACTGTGATCATCAGCGATCATAGGTGACAGGACTCTTCTATCAGCCCATTAAACAAGGTCACCCTTGCCTTCCTAAGGTAAAGGCCAGGTCCCTCAGGCAGTGAGGCACACCCTGCTCTCTGCACTCATTCATCCAACATTGCTGAAAATGGTCTGCGGGGGAGCCATAGGGTAATTCATTGCTGGTTTTGGTGGCAGTAGGCCTCTTAGTCCTTATGGGCCCCAGTGAAATGCACCTGCTGCACCAATGGTAGTTCTGCCTCTGAGAACTGTACTCCAGGTTGTTTGGATAACAGTCATAGCTAACCAGAACATGGTCCTGGCCTTGATAGACACTGCACCAGCACCTCGGTTTACAAATGTGAAGGTCCTGTGCATTCATGGAACCTCTACCAGTCACCCTCAGAGGCCAGAAAGTGTACATTGTGGCAGTGATAGCTCCTAAGCTGCCATAACCATCTTGGGGCATGACTTCCCGTTGTTCCCGGAGGTGATCTTGGAGCAAGTCTGTCAAGACCACCATGGCAGTTACCTTCGCTCCCTGTGCTGTCTCTGACCTACAGTGCACTATGCCCTCCACCCTGGCGCTCACCTCCGCTCCTGGTTTCCGGCGCCGACCTGCAGTGCTCTGTCGCTCTGTCACCCACCATGGCGCATGTTCCTTGTCCAGGTGTCAGTTCTGGTGTGCAGTGTTCTGGCGTTCTGGCACCGGGCAGCATGAGGCAAGATCCGCAATGATGGCGTCCGCGTCCTCCTAGGCCTCAGGTTGGGAAACACCAGCTGCAGCACCTCCGCGTAGTATTCCTTGCCGGCTGGATTGTGTCGCCACACGGGCGGGGGCCATCTTGTTTGTTTCCGGAGCCTATACTTCGGAGCTTCAGTCGTGATGTCATGCCCGCGGCCAATCACTTCGCAGCTCAGCACATAAATACTGACTAGCCGGGCCAAACCGGCAGTCAGTACAATGTTGTACATCAGATAGCATCTCGCTGTGCATCTCTGGCAATTCCTGCAGCTCATCGCTACAGCCTGACTCCCAGTCCTTCGGGTGAAGCATTCTCCACTTCTTTCTCCTGCTGGTCCTCCACTGCCTTTCCAAATACTGCCACGGAATCTCCATTGCCGCCTATAGGGATTTAATGGATATTAGGTTAACACCCCAAAGGTATGATCCTCTCTCCTCTCATCCCGATGGTTATTATCTGTGGCCCAGTATCCTTGGTCCCCCTGCAGCCATGACCTTATTCAGCAAACTCCATTCTCATTGGCTTCACATATTCAATTCCTTCATCAATATATTCAATCATTATTATCTTCAATTCCTTCATCAATATCTTCAATCATCATTATCTTCAATTCCTTCATCAATATCTTCAGTCATCAGTGTCTTCAATAATATTATCATTGTCTTCAGTTCTTTTCATTATTATCTTCAATCATAATCATTGTGCCATCACCAATGTTATTGTACATCAGATTCTTTCATTAAAAGGTTTAAGTTCATTAATTTGCTTCATTCTGCTCTGTCGTCCATGCAACAGCCCTACATCAAAGCACCCAGCCTCCGCTACACTCCGGCTGGTGCAAAGTCTAAACAGACACACTGCTGGGTTAAACTTTCAGGCCAGACCTGTCCGGTATTTAATTAAATCCAAAGCTGGTAGGGGGAGAGTATACAGGTATGATTTAATAATTTATTAGATATTTAATATATGGGTAAGTTCTACTATATTACTGATAATTTGAATTCTATGCTGTTTATGCTGTAGTTTATCCACCTCACCTAACAATAATTTGAATCCGTGGGTGTAAATTGAAGTAATAACTCTGCATTTTACTGACAACAAACGTCCATACTTTCGAAACATCTGCCGAATTCCCATTCATGAGCTGCTCAACCGCTACCTTCAGTCCATTAACTCTGTGGACTGCTAAAGCTCATGAATATACTACCACATCTACAAGCATATTTATTAAGGAAATGGAAAAAGCAAAATAAACATATGTATCTCTGCTTTTAACCACTATAGTACAAGCACTCAGTATCTCAGGTGCTAACCTACACAACTTTAATAAATACTGGACACTTATGGCCTGAAAGAAAAGCCATATCAAACTTTACAATGTGACTGTACATAGACTGTTTTACAATGACATAGCGACATAATTTGCGAGGTTGAAAAAAGACGTCAGTCCATCGATTTCAATCTATCTTTAAAATTATACTATTATATCCCTTTCGCCAGCATTCCCTTTGCTCTACGGCTGATATTTAGCTTAATGGACCTCCCATTATACATTGTAATTAGCAGTTGTATCCCTGTATGTCTTGCGCCTCTAAAAATGTGTCTAACCCTTTCTTAAATGTATTAATTGAATCAGCCATCACAACCTTTTCTGGCATAGAATTCCAAATCTTAACTGCCGTAACTGTGAAGGACCCTTACCTCCTTTCGTCTAACCTTAGGGGATGCCTGTGTGTCCTGTGCAAAGACCTCATGGTAAACCTGACAGTTCTCTGCATTGGCCCTTTATGTATTTGTAGATATTAAACGTCTCCTTTTAAACACCTTTTTTCCCAGCAAAAATATTCCTAACTTGGCTAAATTTTCTTCATAGTCTATCAACTCCAAACCCTAAATCAATTTAATTGCCCTTCTCTGAACCCCTCTACAGTTCCATAATATATTTTTTAAGGTGTGGTGCCCAGAACTGAACACTGAATTCCAGGTAGGGCCTCACTAATGCTTTATACAGGGGTAATATAGCTGGGTCATCCCAAGCCTCTATACCTCTATTTATGCAGGCAATATACTATTTGCCTTGTGCGCTGCCCCTTGACATTGAGTGCTACAGATCAGTGCCGGTGCAAGGCACCGGAGCGCCCCAGGCGGGAGGGGGACGCTCCGGTGCTCACCCGCCCCCCGGCCGCTGTACAGGAAAGGGGGGGTGCTGGTGATCGCGGCACTCCGGGAAGACGACGATGACACTGCGGTGCTCACCCGCCGCGTCATTACCCTGGGAAGGGGGGGGGGTGGCGGGGGGAATAGGAAGTGCCACTCACCGCTGCGGCTGCGCTGGTTCCTTCTTCTGCGGCTGGTGGGGAGACCCGTCCCTAGTCCCTGCTGCAGCCACTGACTGCCTAGCGCTGCTGCCACGGAGGCACTGTTCCCCGCTGACGCCAATGGTGAGAGGCGGGCGGCAGCTGGGACCAGTGTCTCACCACCAGTGGTAGCAGCGCTAGGCAGCCATCGCCAGCAGCAGGGACCAGGGACGGTTTTTAGAATGGTCACAACTATATTTGATTCAAATGTTGGGCTGAAGAGGCGCCCTCCAGTGGCCGCTGCCCTAGGCAGCTGCCTAAAGCTGCCTAGTGGTAGCACCGGCCCTGCTACAGATACATTTATTGCCTATTTGTACCTCTAGGTCCTTCTCCAACATCGATTTACCCAACTCTACCCCATAGACTTTAAATATACCTACGTTGATACTAATTTTCCATTTATCAGCCCAAGTCTCCAGTAGGCTTCAGTCCCTCTGTAATATGGCAACATCCCGGTTGGATTTTATAACCCTACATAGTTTAATGTCATCTCCAAAAATTGCCACTTTGCTTTCTAAATCATTCCCAAGATCATTAATAAATATGTTAAAGAAAAGCGGTTCCAGCACTGACCCCTGAGTTACACCAACTTAATATTTTGACCCAATTTGAAAATGAACCGTTAACCACTACTCTCTGGCCCTTATTCTGGTCCGTTTGCACAGATCAGAATCTTTGCAAGGGCATCGATGGTTGCGTATGCGCATGGGCAGAGTCATTTCTGCACATGTGCATACGCCGGGTGCGTGCGTCCATGGCGAACAGGGTATTTGCCAGGCGCACTCACCCAAGTGTGGGAGTAGGTAGTGGAGAGGAGCGTGGGGCGGCGGGCTATTCCATTTGCATATAAGAAATGTGTAACATCCATTTGCAGCCGGGCCACCATTCGCAAGGCAGGGTTTGGTGGACTCGCAAGGCTGCAAATTCACAGCCTTGCGAATCAACCAGAATAACCCCCTCTGTTCCAAATTCCGAAGCCAGTTTCTGACCCAAATAGGTCATATACTACAGATAGGGGATATGTACAATTCAATGGTGCGGATTCATTTAAGTTTTGCCGCTTCTTTTGAATGTTCTATTTGTTACACTTTGACCCTTATTCTGGCCCATTCGCATGGATCAAAATATTCGCAAGGGCATCAATGGTGAGCACATGCGCAGGGTCATTTCTGCGCATGTGCATATGCCGGGTGCGTGCATCCACAGCGAACAGATTGTGCGCCGGGCACCTGCACCCAAGTGTCGGCGACCATCCAATGACGTGGGTGTTTCCCCGCAGGCTGCAAATGGATGTTTATGTAAAACATCCATTCACAGCCAGTGCTGCGAATGGGTGGCTGCCTGGCCACGATTCGCAACAAGGAGTTTGGTGGAATCCAAGGCTGCGAATTTTACCCATTAATTTTTCCATATAATGACATCAAATCACTCAGTGTTTTGTTCTCTATGGATTGGACAGAAACATCCTTAAATAAAGAAAAATATGATGGAGACATTTGTTGATATCTGACTTCCATATATACACTATCCAATGACCAAAGGGATACCTTGAAAATCTTACAATTTTACTGAATGGTACAATATAACCTAGAAATTCTTCGTAATAGTCCATTATATTGAGGTAGTGCTGTCTAACGCTATTTGAATTTGATAATATTTGATTTACAGTACTGATTGATCGACGTGTTCAACGCAATATTCTGTATTTTACTAAAAATGAGTACTATGGGCCTTATTCTAGTTCTCTCTTTCTGACAAAATCCTTCTTAGATGGACAAAACCATGTGCACTGCAGGTGGGGCAGATGTTACTTGTGCAGAGAGAATTAGATTTGGGTGGGGTTTTTACTTCAAAGTGAGATCTATATTGCAGTGTAAAAATAAAGCAGCCAGTATTTACCCTGCACAGAAACAAAATAACTCACCCAAATCTAATTCTCTCTGGACAAGTTACATCTGCCCCACCTGCAGTGCACATGGTTTTGTCCATCTAAGAAGGATTTTGTCAGAAAGAGTGAACTAGAATAAGGCCCTATGTTTTCTGTGTCAATTCTCATGTGATTTTGTTTTATAACCTGTTAATGAAAACTTTTGAAAAAAAAAATCAATCATTGTTTTTTCAGTGTTAATTCTTCTGTAGATAAAGTGTCAAGGTTTAGAACAAAACCTTATTTTTATAATAAGCTCCTATAAAACACCCGTGTTCTATGACCCTGATCCAGGTCTGCATTGATGCTTGGAACATAAAGACATATTTAGCCAAAGTATCACATAATAAGATCTACTGGGAATTTTAAATGTTAATATAATATATTATTTGATCTCCAACGTGTGTTGTACGGGGATCTTACATTCACATTTCCCAAACTGTGGAGAAGGCTTAGCTATGACATAACACAAAGCGTCTGGCTATGTGATTACACCTTGCCTTTATAGCGGAGATAGGGAACACTGCATGAATGTTGTCTGTCCTAGAGATGATACAATACCGTTCTGTAAGGGAACTGCAGCATACAGTACCTTGTTAGAAGTCAGATGCCGACAAATTCCTTCCATATGCAGCTGTGATTTTGTATCTGTATTTTAGAGGAAAGCATAAAGATAAATATAAACGAATCAGAACAGAAGGGACTGCTCAATTTTAATTGATGTTGTATGAATCCTTCTATTCAGAATGTTGTTTTTGCAATGTCCCTTAGGGTGGGGTAATTGTATTGATGTGCGCGAGAGAGGAAGACGAGGTGTGTGAGCACTAATAAGAGGAATGGAAAGATGGGAGCAAGAGAGTGAGAGAATGTAAGGGGGTGAGACAGGGGCCAAAGTGTAATGCCGCCCGAGTTCAGTGGCTGTGCAGGATGCAGGGTGAACTCTGACTCATTTTAATGGAGTAATGAAAGGCATGGTTTTACCTTGAAAGAGATTGCCCCTTTAAAAGAAATCCGCTTTCAGCTGGCATCCTGCACAGCTGCCAAACTTGGGCGGCATTACATTCCACCCAGGGAGAGAGATAAGGTGTCAGGAAGAGAAATGGGGGGTGGAGATAGTGCCAGGTTGAGGAATACTAGGTGATGGGGGGAGGGATAGAGAGGAAAGAGAGAAGGGAAAAGTGGGGAGGAGAGAGATAAGGAGATTATGGGCATAGAGATGGAGGGGGAGTGAGAGGGAGGGCTCAGACAAAGAGAGGGGGCAAGAGAAAAAAAAGAGAGAGAAGAGGGGGAGGGTAAAGATACAGGGAAGAGGGAGGGGAGGAGGGAGAGATGGGGGTGGGGAGGAGAGGGAGAGAGAGGTGGAGGGTGGGACAGAGAGAGAGAGGGCAGAGGTGGGAAGGGGAGAGAGAGAGGTGGGGTGGGAAGGAGAGAGAGAGAGGGAAGTGAGCCAGGGGTTTGAAAGTATTTGTGACACTTTGTATCTTATAATACATAACCCCTGTCCCAGTAGAGGTGGCACTTATACCTTGCTCTGCTTCCTCCCCTCCCCCTTTCTACCTCAGGGCTGGGTCTCCAGCTGCATCAGGGCCCGATCTCCCGCAGACGTTTGTGTGGGTGTATGTAGGGGTATGCCTTCCACATACACATCGCCGGGTCTCCTCATCACAGCACTGGCAGCAGAAGGGTATGTTTTGTTTTCTGCGCTGGGGCTGGTTACTAGATCGTGGCATAGAGCCCCGGCAACAGCAACACCAGAGGGCGTAGGTAATAGGAGAGGAGAGCCTAGCTCAACTGGCCCTCCTCCCCATTCATTGCACAACCCACCACTGTTGACCCGGTCAGTACAAATTAGAGAGCGTGCTGGGTCCTCAAGCCCCCCTCAACCCACCGGGCCCCATAGCAGCTGCATCCCCTGCACCCTCTGTAGTTAGCCACTGCTTCCATCTAATCTTCGTGTACGGGCAAGGGCAGATTGGCAACTAAAGGTGGCCCTAGAAAAATTTCTAGAAGAGGCCTCTCTTTGGCAGTGCCAAATCAAATGTAGGCTGGACCAACTCTAAAATAGGCAGGATTAATACATAACTACACCTATGTGGAAGCCGTTGGTTTCAATATGCTTGGCAGTCTGGTGGCCTCCAGAACTTTACACTGCTGTGAGACTACAACTCTCCACATATCAAATCCACCCGCGGAGACTGAACACAGACCCCAAATCCACCATCAATAACTATTGATCGCATAATCCCCCGAATATCCCCAAGATCCCCACCCCTTCCTCAGTGGAGCCCAGAAACACCTCAGAAATTGTTATAACCCCAGATAGCACCCATTTCTGCCCGTTAAAAAGATGTCACAATGGAAATAGATGGGCGTCCACTCTAGATTAGTATTTGCAGCGTTCGGTACTTTTCTCAGTGAACTGGCAAAGGTTGTGTTGGAGATAGGAGGTGGTGGGGCTGATACTCTGGTCAGGGCCACATCTTAAAATAAAAGTAATTCACTGACAGGTGGACTTGCAGGTTCAAATAAGGGAGCTGCCAGTGAGTCAGTTTGGATTGGCAGTGGGTGTGGCTCCCCTATTTGAATTTTGAAGTGTGCTGCAGCCCCTCCACTGGATCCGCCTCTGCTAAGGGCTAATATGTGTACAAATAAGCTGACATTAGAGGAGCTGTTCTGCTGTATCAGTTTTGATTCTCTATGCAAGAGACTGTGGGGGGAATTTACTAAGATGTGTATTCTACTTCACATGTGATGTTGCAATGGGCAACCAATCAGAATCTACTTCTTATTTATTTAACACCCGCTAGAAGATAGTAGACAGGATCTGATTAGTTGCCCATACATAGCAACATCACATGTGAAGTAGAATACACATCTTCGTAAATTTCCACCTGTAATTCTATAGTAAGCACAGTTTGCCTCACATTACCCTAAAAGTACCCTTTGTGTAGGTTAATTCCTCTTGCAGTATGTGCCCACGCAATTTGATAATATGCATAAAGAATACCAGTTCAAACCCTCTCAGCTGACTCAATGAAAAGTCATGGAAATGTTATATCGGAATTTATGTACATATTTGTTTACACACAATGCTAATCTGTTGACTTTTAAAGTGTATTCAATTAGGTTTCACCGTTTGCTCATTTGTCAGCCTTTCCCATCTTTCTCTCACCTTTGCTTTGTATTTTGTTTGTCACGAAAAGTCTTTTGTTATAAAATCACATCTGGCGGCATAAATCTGGCATTCTTCTTTCACAAAAGACCTTTAAAACATGTAACCAGTTTCAAATATCATTTTTAAATGTCATCAAGGCTGTAGCAGATAACGTTTATCAGCGAGCTCTGGGTGCACAAAAATGTCTATTTTATTTGAAAGATTTAGTTTTGCATTTGTGTTTCTATATATCAATCACCATTTTTATTCTGAAAGCACTGTGACTGCTTATCGTATTAAAATGTATTTAATAACATACTGTCTTTGTGTTATTAACTTTGTGTTAATTAACTTGTTAAATACATTTTGCAGGTTTCTTATGTTTACTTACTGTACAGCGCTGATTAATTCAAGTTTCTATTCCATTTCGACAATTGTCATTGAGTAATTGAAGACATTTTAAAGATACAGTAAGGAAAGGTTCACTATACCATTGCCCACATCAAATAATATTAATAATAATAATAATTTTAATTATAATTGCATTTAAATATCATATTTCTCCAAAAGATCTTGGGTGCTTTACAGAAATCATCAACATAATACAGAGTTCTAAATTTGCAGAAAATACAGCAATCCTGAGCATAATACAGAGTTCTAGATCTGCAGAATATACAGCAATCCTGAGCATAATATATAATTCTAGATGTGCAAAATATACAGAAGTCATGCACATAAAACAGGATTCAAATTGCATAAAATAAAAAAAAAAAAATAATGAAAATAACGAAAGCAATGAACATAGTAGAGAGTACCAGGAAGGTGAGACAGCTATCTGAGGCACACTACATTGGTAGGATACATTGGGCAGAATGCGCTTGGACAAGATCAATCAATAAATCAACTTTATTGGCCATGTGTGCATGCGCACACTAGGAATTTTTTGTGGATTACAGTGCAGCATCAAGCAGAGATGAAGGGGGGGGGACATCACATACATTACATTAAGACATTACATGCAGGGGGCACATGCCCGCCAAGCTGCGCAGCACCTAGGCAGCCATCAGCGGTGCCACTGGTCGATGCAGCAGCCAGGTGGCTAACAATCTAAGCAGGGTCAGTACAGTTTTCACATGGGAACACATACCCGCTGAGCTGCACAGATGACACATAAGGGGAAATTTACTAAAGGAAATTTGTAAAAAAAATAGGTGTATTTGTATTTAGAAATACACTTATTTTTTACATTTACTATCCCGAAAATACCTCAATTCGTATTCATATTGATGTGCTATCAATACGAATACGAATTGCCATATTTTCGGGATAGTAAATGTCAAAAATAAGTGTATTTCTAAATACAAATACACCTATTTTTTTACAAATTTCCTTTAGTAAATTTCCCCCATAATGAGCAAACTACAGAATTATAAAGCACGATGCCAGTTCCTTACAAAATCATCAGATCCATGCATTGTTGCTGCTATCAATGATGAGGCGGCCATCTTGGGAATACCGCATTGGTTACAATGTGTGAGATAAGCGATATATGGAAAATAAGACACATGCATGGCTTCAAGCAGAAGGCAGCAGCCATTGACATTACTGGCACATGGACCCTTCCCTTCCTGGATGCCAGAGATCTTTGTGGCACAGGCGCCCAGTCCGTGTTCCCCCCAAAAAGAAAAGAAATCAGGCTGCATGCATAAATACAGGAAAGCTAATTAGAGATTTATACACATATATTTAGAACTTAGACATTTATGGAAGAGTCAGGCGCTGCCCAACGGTGAAATGTCAGTATCGATGTCACACATCAAGAATAGCAGCTTCCCTAGCACCTCCATACACAACACAGGTGACGTCTATCACAGCTATTCTTGTAGGCTTCAAGAGAAATTAATGAGTCCCTTCAAACATGTGTCTATAACAACTCCTAATGTCTATTCTCTGCTAAAACGTCTCTTCCGACAGGAAAAAAAAAATATCTACGGCATTTCTATAAATTATTAATTAAATTTTTTCCACAGCATGATCAAATTAGCAAATTAATTAGAAATGTTGGTAGATGTGCCATTCCTGTTGTCACTTTAATTGTGGTTCTACCCCAAGGTTATATGTGACCTATATAGTGATTTCAAGCAATTAGTATAGGAAGAGATTTCATTTATTCTAAAGCCGTAATTATTTTTTATTTCCTAGATATATGTCTGAAACCTTATATGTTATTTTTAAATGAATGTTTATATAGTTTTATCTACGAAGTTGGTAACAGCAATAAAATGACTATTTCAGACAATGGACAGTGTTGGAAAAGTATCTGCCGCATCTAATTTTTATATTGACCAATCAATGATGATGTATTGTATATACAGTATCTGACCATCATCATGCTGTTGTAGAGTAAAGGTGCCCATACACTAGTAAGATTTATCTTCAGATCTGGCTGGTTGGAACAAAAACATGGTTATGGATGAGTGACAGTTTGTCAGCTTTCCAGCATTTCCAAGCAAATGGTCAACTGTCATTTGCTCTCATCCATAACCATGTTTTTGTTCCAACCAGCCAGATCTGAAGATAAATCTGCGTGTGTATGGCCACCTTAAGACTCTCACACCTCTATATATTCGCTTATAAGTGCATGGATTTTCACCAGCCCTATGCAGGGTGAAGAAGAGCCATCTGATCTTTGTGTGCACTTACCTCTAAATGTGCAGCTGTCTACGCCCACAAATTGCCCATGATAGGCTAGTGGTAAGTGCAAACCACCTGTTGCCAGCAAATTCCAACCCTTTAGCCATAAGAAGAGTTCTACAGATACGTAAACATGCGACATTTGCTTTAGTCTGCCTCTGACTTTGAAAAATCTACCAGGCGTAGTGAAATGCATCAGGGATCGCTGCTACACCCACTCACCAAGAATATTGGATCGCAGTCTGGACCAACCCTACAGGATTCCCCATTCATACCGACTTTGCTGGTATCTGCACCAGGGGGAAATTGACACAAGCCGTTGTCGCTCCACAGGCCATTTACCTCTGGCTTGGTACTTATGGATATAACAAGACTCTGTCCCCCGCTACATTTCCTGTGGATATTGGTTACTCTAGCATTGGGCTGACCACATGGACATTGAGCGGACATTCTTCTCCTGCCATCATATCCAAGGGCGGTATCTATATACTTGCTATCCGTATAGGATAAAACTAGGAACGGACTCTCCAATTCATTGCATACTCTTAATTATGAGTGGACATTTTATTTTATTTACGTTGTGATTGTTACCATGCTTTTTAATTTCTTTCTTTTTATCTGTTGAAATTGATAGAATTTATTTTATACGTTTTAGAATGACATAAATAATGGCGTCAATTGAAGTAGGGGCTCAGTTGCTATAATGGTGTGGAAGCACCACCAGTGGCCCTGCAACTCTCCCAAACTGATTTCCACCTTGATTTGTGCAGTCTTGTAGGGCTTCATACAAAAATTTGCCAGTCCATCAGTACTGTAAGTGCAACGTATTTCCTTGGATTTTAGGAACGTGTAATTGAATTGAGCCCAATGTGTTATCAAACCAAATCACTATCTGTAAACTGTTATACAAATGGGTCCTGATACATTTAGCTTCAATATGCCATGCAGCACGAGATGTCTGGCGTGACAGCCATGTCCCATGGATCACTGCTAACATAGGGCGTCTTTTTGGGTAGGCTGTTTGAGCACTTGTATCACTATATGAACAGATTCGAAAAGACTCATGGCCTGGGTAAGGGTTCCAGCCGCCCTAGGCTAATACATACAATGTATTCCCCACCACCAATGTTTTTGCTCATATTCACAGGCTTGGACCTCAGCTCCATTCATATTGCCACTTACCGCCCTAGCAGTGCTGGCAACATGGCAGTGACATCAACCAGAGTCTTGACTGACGGCAGAGCCAGCTGCAGCGTTCACATGATTTCCTCTTCCCAGCATCCCTGCCTCGGTGACATCGGAAATCCCAGTGGGCAGCACTGCTCCCACAGTTCCTGGGGCAGATCTCATGAGACCGTGTTCAGCCCCAACTTTTGCGGCACCACTGCCATCCCAGCACAATGTATTTACCCCCCCCAGGATCCAGCGCCCAGTCTGCAGTCTAATCAGCCTATTGGTAACCAGGCCCCACAACGACTAAAGGTCTGTACGCACTGTACTATAGGCAGTGTCGTGAAAACGAAAGACCCGAAAGTAAACACTGAACGATGTCGTTAACAATTCAGTGCTGTCACCGGGATCCCCCCACATCATCAAAGATATAGTGGGTACACTGAACGATATGCTCAATGATGTCACTAACAATATCATTATCATGCATATCAATTATGCAAATCAGATAGGGCAGTGGTCACCAACCTGTCGCTCGCTAGCTACCGGTAGCTCACTAAAGCAATCCGGGTGGCTCAACCACTGCTATCCGCCTGCCCGCTGCTGAAGCCTTCCCCTGCACTCTGCTGCAGCATCCCCCCACACTCCTCTGCCTCCAAAGCTGGTCATAGGCTCATGGGGAGAAGGTAACAGCCAGCCCAGCAGGTGCAGCGGGAGGCTCGGCGCCAGGGGAGGTGAGAGTAACATCCAGCCCGCCCACCAGAGGAGGTTGACAGCCAACCAGCCCACCCACCAGAGGAGGTTGACAGCCAACCAGCTTGCCTGCTGGGGGAGGGGTAGAGGCACAGCCTGGGGAAGGGGGGTAACATCCAGCCAGCCTGACGGGGGAGGAGGGGAAAAACAGCTAGCTAGGAGTGGGCACAGGCTCAATGCCGGGGGGGGGGGGGCGGGGTGAGTGAGGAGTATAAGGAGTGCTGAAGAAAACAGCCACCTCATTACCCCACACCCCTCCACTTTGGAGGAGACAGGTGCTACAGTACATACCTCTTTGTCCGCTGGCAAACTTGGGAGGTATATATGTGTCAGGGACATTGTCGAGTGTGTCATAATGTATTAGGGGCATTATAGTGTGCAGCATAGTGTGTCAGGGGTATTACAGTATGCAGCATAATGTGTCAGGGGCATTACAGTGTGTGCAGCATAGTATTGGGTATTGTGGTGTGCGGCATAATATGTCAGAGGAATTGTGGAGTGTGGCATAATGTGTCAGGGGCATTACAGTGTTCAGCATATTGTGCAGGGGCATTATGGCATGTGGCATAATGTGTCAGTGGCATTGCAGTGTGTGTCATAATGTGTCGGGCATTACATAGTGCAGCATATTATCAGGGGCATTGCAGTGTGTGGCAGAGAATTAGATTTGGGTGAGTTATTTTGTTTCTGTGCAGGGTAAATACTGACTGCTTTATTTTTACACTGCAATATAGATCTCACTTTGAAGTAAAACCCCACCCAAATCTAACTCTCTCTGCACAGTACTTGTGTAGTTTCACGGCGACCATCTGAGTCCCCTTGCGGGGCTCGCTTCGCTAACCCACGCTGTGGGCTCGGTGGCTCGCTACGCTCGCCACGCTATCTAAAATCAACTCCATGCCAACATGGATAGTGGGGGTATGAACTATCCATGTTGGCATGGAGTTAAGTTAGTTTATTTTAGATAGTTTGCTGAGCGTAAAAACCGGAAGTAGCACGGCGCCATGCTGGCGCCGTGAAACGACATAAGTACCCTCTGCACAAGTAACATCTGCCCCACCTGCAGTGCACATGGTTTTGTCCATCTAAGAAGAATTTTGTCAGAAAGAGTGAACTAGAATAAGGCCAATAATGTGTAAGGCAGATTTTTTGGTTATTAGGCAGATTTTTTTAAATTAATATTTTAGTAGCTCTTCAGGGGGTTTATTTTGTCTCAATTAGCTTACGCCCGATTAAGGTTAGAGACCACTGAAATAGGGTGTACCCAGCATAGGTTGTACACCAATATACAGGTGTCACATCTAATTATTTAACACAGTTTTCATGTGCATCCTACTTGTATCGTGTTACGATTAAAATGCATTTTTTGCCAAAAAAGATGCCCAATGCTAGAAGATTCTCACATGACATAGCACGCCAAGAGGGGATGTTTGACGTAACTGCAGCAAAGATAAATGAGGACACATCTGCAGTATAAGCAAAGACAATGTTTCATAGTTGTGAACCCTGTGGAAACGTACACTCCATGCAGGATAAAGCCAGTGGTGTCAGGTGTGACACTTACAAATAAATGAATCCTGATTTCCCCAGGAACTGTGGATTATATCAATAGTGTACACTGGTTTTAATAATTATCCCATGCAATTTAAATAAACCTCCCATCAGCTGATGTCAGCCTACATTTCCTCACCAGGTGACCAGAAGATGCAGACATGGGGAAAACGGCCAGCTTTAGTTAATTATTTATTAAAAGAATGGTGGCGAAGAAAGAATGTCTCTATACACAGTATCACCATTTTACCCAAATAATCCAATAAAAAGCTTAGATGGGGGTCAACTGCCCATCCCCAACCAGGGCCGAGTTATAATGGGGGCACAAGGGGTCAGTACCCATCCCCCCCCCCTCTAGCAAGGGGCCCCCTGTGGTTGGCATGTATTTTATTTTATTTTAGCTAAAGGTTTTGTGCATGGGAGTGGGGTAGTGCTACAGCTTCACCTATCTGCCAATGTGACAATGATTAATGGTGCTGAGCATCGGGAGCCAAGGCATACTGACTGGACAAGTGTGCAGTGCATTACTGGGAGTTGACTAAGCCATGACACTTTACACCAGAGGGCAGAGGCTGAGACGTTTGTGCTGAGCTCTGATTGGTGGAGATCATTACATGCTTCTCAGGCCCATGGAGAACAGCAGCAGCAGCCTAGTCATGGGAGGAGTTTTAATCAGAGGCAGCACTGGGACTGTGAGGTCTCCTACAGAGTATGGTGCAGAGGGACAAACACGCTTTTCATGTGGTATGTATGTATGTACGTATGTATGGGTATGTGTGTGTGTGTGTGTATATATATATATATATCCCCTGCAGTTACCTATTGACCAAGTTTATACTGCCTTTACTCTGTGTTTTGACAGTGTAATATTCTCCCATGCAGTTTGCGGCCAGTAATGACAAGTGCAAGGGGGCCCCCCTGTCTAAAGTGCCCCGGGCCCTGCGAAGGCTTAATCTGGCACTGTCCGCAACAAATCAAAGGAACACATTTACTAAAGGTTGGAAAAATGAAAAGAGGTGATGTTACCGATATCTACCAATCAGATTCTGTCTATTATTTCTCTATAGCATCCTGGGAAATGTTAACAGAATCTGATTCGTTGCTATGGGCAACATCACTTCATAATCCAATATATATCATAACCATCAAATCACTATTATAAGCCACAAACTCAGCCCTAAAACTGCACTCTACAATATAGACAACCAGACAACATAGGGGCCTAGGGGTGGCATCTATTATGGGTGGAACGGCAGGGCCATGTCTCCACATCCAGGACCAGTGTGACATAAAGCACGGACTCCAGTGTTGCAGACTATGGAGCCTGCATGGGCAGTGGAGGGACGCGGAGGAGGGCTGCCGCTGGATAAACACACTGTGTAGCGGCTACAGTACTTTCCCTTCATCGGAAGGACCTTCTAACATCAGTTCAGGTCTTGGGCAGGTTTGGGGGTGGAGCCAAAGACAGCGCATCACAATCACTACAGAGTGATGCAGCACGAAGGGAACACACACCACACTGCTGCCGGGAGGAAGTGTGGAAGCAGCGCAGCGTGACCCAAAAGAGTTCCCCATCTAAAGGTTGACTGTAAGAGTGTTCCTCTCTACACATGCACCCCTATCAGAGTACTACACTTCCCTGCTCGTACACCAGCAACCCTGTCAGGGTAATACACTTCCATCCCCGTACACCAGCACCATGGGCATGATCATTACCCAGCAAAATTAGTTCAAGTCCCAGGAATAAAATAAGGGGGGGGGGGGCAAAAATGTTGTAACTAGGGGCCTGACCCCTAACTGGCCCTGGGGAATACACATTACATTTAAATTTATTTACAGTTTCTTGAAATGTTTCTGTGGCGCTTTACAATTGGAAACAACAGTGATTAAACAAACTGGATAGATACAAACCAACATGGAGGTAGGACGGCCCTTTTCGCAAGCTTACAATCTATAGGAATAATAGGAGGGAGACATAAGGATAGAATTCCATAGCATGGCAGTCCCATCAGATTACTAGATGGTCCTGATGGGATGCAATTAGATATAAATGCTACTGGAGGTTGTGTGGGGGTCCTGAATATGATAGGCTTGCCTCAAGAGGTGAGTTTTCAGGGAACGCTTGACATTTTGTCGGCTAGAGGAGAGTCTTAGTGTGCGTGGAAGGGCATTCCATAGGGTGGGTGCTGCCCGACAAAAATCCTGCAAGTGTAAGTGGGAGCGAGTAATGAGTGTGGATAAGAGACGCAGATCTTGTGCAGAGCGGAGAGGTCGGGTGAGAATATATTTTGAGAAAAGCAAAGAGATATAAGTCGGTGTAGTCAGAGTAATGGCTTTGTATGTAAGTAGAAGTATTTTATATTGAATGCAGTAATATACAGGCAACCAATGGAGGGACTGGCAGAGCGAGTCAGCAGACGATGAACATCTAGCCAGGAAGATCAGCCTTGCAGCTGCATACAAAATGGATAGTAGTAATGAGAGTCTTTTCATAGGAAGACCGGTAAGGATGCTATTGCAATAATCAATGCGTGATATAATGAATGCATGATTAGAGTTTTTGCAGTGTCTTGTGTATGGTACGGATGCATTTTGGATATGTTTTTTAGATGCATGTAACCAGGGCTATTTTTGTGCAGGCTCCAGCAGGAACTGAGGCCCTTATTCTAGTTCACTCTTTCTGACAAAATATTTCTTAGATGGACAAAACCATGTGCACTGCAGGTGAGGCAGGTGTAAAACCCCACCCAAATCTAATTATCTCTGCACAAGTAACACCTGCCTCACCGGCAGTGCACATGGTTTTGTCCATCTAAGAAATATTTTGTCTGAAAGAGTGAACTAGAATAAGGGCCTCAGTTCCTGCTGGAGCCTGCACAAAAATAGCCCTGCATGTAACACAATTTAGAGACCGATTGAATGTGAGAAATGAAAGACAGTCAAGGATGACCCCTAGGCAGCGAGCTTGTGAATTGTTGTGTTCTCAACAATGATAGAGATATTGGAGGTTATTCTGATCGGAGCGGCCAAACGTGCGTACGTTCACTATTAACGTACGCTAGCCGTACGCGGCCGTTAGGGTTAGGTCCACCCACAAATCAGCCGCTTACGTACGGGCAGAAATACCGTAGAAGGGGAGTGGCGTACAAATGAGCGTACGGCACCGTACGCGGACGGGCCAGCCCTTGCACTCCGACAACAGGCGTACAACTGAGCGTACGCCGCCGTTTACGGACGTCTTTCGTCCGTCTTCCCACCGACTTCTTGCGGAGATCTGAGCGTACGCCAGCTTGCACGGACGGGTCCCTATTGTTTTCAATGGAAAACACAGGTTATGTCACCGCTCGTGAGAGTGAGCGTACGTCCATGTACGCTGCCATACCCTTCACATATATGGACCTGCAAATCTTGCCTCTCAACTACTAATCTGACAATTGATTAATTAATCTATTTGTTATTCAATTATTGTTTTCTATTAACTCAATTGTCTACCTTAATAAAGACCTAATAAAACTACATTTGAACCCTCATTACATGTATATTTGTTATGTTCTAATGTGGCATTTTAATCACTATCTATGTGTCCCCATATTGCTGTTACTTTTACATCAAGTTATGTTGGTGTTTCTGTATATGTACTAAATTATGTCCATAATTACTTTGTCCACAATGTGTAACATGTATACCTACCCTGATGTTATGTGTGATGTTTTAATCTAACAACATTAAACATGCATGCATTTTCACTATGTGTTATTTTACTCAAAAACACACACATTCACACATCAATCATTACCCCTCACCTCAAATTACAAGTCTAACGTACAGTACACATCTGTATGTACCTACCCTTACAAGCCCTCTAACATATTTATTATTAAAAACACAGGCAATTTCGAACTGTACATAAACGTTTATTTTGGGCAAAAATAATAAGGGGGGGGGGGGGATAAAACAAAATTAAATCCGGGCCTCCAACAGTCCAAACAGTATCTGGAGGTACAGGAGGGTAAGTAGTATCTCCCTCATTAGGGCTGCCACCTCCTCCTGCTGCTGTTCAGTGTCTGTAGTGAAGGGATAAAAAAAAAAAAATTAATATATAACATACACAAAAGTTTGTTGTATTTGTACATAATAAAAAGTTCAGAGTTATGTGTGAAGGCCACATACATTTGTAAACTACATTGAAGATGGGTCTGCTGTAAACACAGTACTAAAAAATAATATGTTAACACACACATACTGTACATAGTAAATAACATTAATTCAATTACTCCTTCATCAATGAATGTATGCTGTATCCCAATTGGTACTTTGGTTTTGGGGGACTGTCCTCTAACCTCACAATTAGCCTGTGCTATTTAAGGGTTATGACATTGTTGTGGCTTAAGCACTCCTTAGTATTTTAAATTTAGGACATTGCTGTACAAATTATAGGCCTACAGCTATGTTTGTAAAGCATGCATCCGCATGGCCTCACACACTATTACCAAAACAATCTCTACATTTAAGTTGCACCAGTGGCAGATTAAGCCTTTGGGGGGCCCGGGGTACTTTAGAGCGGGGGCCCCCCTTGCACTTGTCATTACTGGCCGCACACTGCATGGGCGAATATTATACTGTCAAAACACAGAGTAAAGGCAGAATAAACTTGGTCAATGGTTACCTGCAGGGGATATATATATATATATATATATACACACACCACATGAAAAGCCTGTGTTTGTCCCTCTGCCCCTTACTCTGGAGGAGACCTCACAGTCCTAGTGCTGCCTCTGATTAAAAACCCTCCTATGACTAAGCTGCTGCTGCTGTTCTCCATGGACCTGAGAAGCATGTAATGAGCTCCACCAATCAGAGCTCAGCACAAACTTTTCAGCCTCTGTCCTCTGGTGCAAAGTGTCATGGGACTTAGTCAACTCCCAGAAATGCACTGCACACTTGTGCAATCAGTGTGCCTTGGCTCCCGATGCTCAGCACCATAAATCATTGTCACATTGGCAGATAGGTGAAGCTGCAGCACTACCCCACCCATGCACAAAACATTTAGCTAAAAAAAAAAAAACATAACGTAAACATTTTATTTGTAAAAAATACATGACAACCACAGGGGGCCCCTAGCTAGAGGGGGGCCCAGGGGCACTGACCCCTTGCGCCTCCATTATAATCCGGCCCTGTGTTGCACATCATGCTGGGAACTGGAGTTACCCAACACCTGGAGCCACATAACTACCACACCACTAATGTCGGATATCTCATTGGATGTACTGTTATGTCAATTATTCAAGGGGTGAGGCATGGCCACACTCAAAAAAACCACCAAGGGGAGCCTTGTTCCTGGAGAAGGACAGGACACACCTCATGGTCGCCCTGCAGTGATATGTTGCAACTAATGTTGATGTTGGATACACATATGTGGTTGTTGTGATTGTTTCTGTGTAGAAATGTGTAGGTCAACATTAGACACATTATTTACTTACGGCTACTTGAGCCATCCTGGTCGCCGCTGGTTGGCTGTGCAGTGGTTGGGGGGGTCAGGAGCAAGGGGGATGGTCCTGGAGTTTGGACCGAGGTAGTGGGTGTGAGTGGGGAGTGGAGAGGTTTGGGGGTGGGTGGTGGAGAGGTGTAGGGGGGTTGGAAATGGGGTGGGGAGGGGGGGGGTAGGGGTGTGGGTGGGGGTGGGGGTTGTGGAGGTGGTGGGGGTTGTGGAGGTGGTGGGGGTTGTGGAGGGGGAAGGGGATGGGGAAATTGTGTGGGTCCAAGCTGCACCCAGTGTCTCCAGTGTTGGGGAGGGGGAGGGGGTGGGGGTTGGGCAGGGGGTGGGGGTGGGGGAGGTGGTGGGGGTGGGGGTTGTGGAGGGGGAAGGGGATGGGGAAATTGTGTGGGTCCAAGCTGCACCCAGTGTCTCCTCTTCTTCCTCCTCCTCTTCTTCCTCCTCCTCTTCTTCCTCCTCCTCCTCTTCCTCCTCCTCTTTCTTCTCCTCCTCCTCCTCCTCCTCTTCCTCCTCCTCCTCTTCCTCCTCCTCCTCTTCCTCTTCCTCTTCCTCCTCCTCCTCTTCCTCCTCCTCCTCTTCCGGCTGCTCCTGGGCTGCCTGGTCCCGGCGTGCCTGCTCCCGGGCTTCTCTGGCGGCTCTTGCCCGTGCTGAAATGTTCATGTTGATGGCATAGAAATCGAAGATTGGGTTTCATAAAAAAGGGGGAAAGAAAAATTCACATTAGTCATGCTCATAACCTTCAAAATTATCATTGCTGTGATATTTCAGACATTTATCATGCAAACTATTTGATATCCTACACCCAAAAACTGAGCAACTACTTAAACCCCCCCCCTATACACCCCCTATACACCCATATACACCCATATACCCCCCATATACACCCCATATACCCCCCATATACCCCCCTATACCCCCCATATACACCCCCATATACACCCCATATACCCCCCATATACACCCATATACACCCCCATATACCCCCATATACACCCCATATACCCCCATATACACCCATATACACCCCCATATACACCCCCATACTCAGGAACATATTTATAAAAAGTACACAAAACATTGCTAAAAAACGCTGACATACTAGTAATCAAAACTTACATCGGGCAATATGGCGGCGAAGGCTGCTGAGAAACACTGGCTGCCGCTGGCGCAGGTCTGACCAGCCCCGCTCAACCTGCCCCAGGCTTCTGCGGACGGCGGTCGTCGAGAAGATCAGGCGGCGGGCAGCAGTATACGCCCGCCGCTTGTCCGCATTACTAACATATGGGCCCCTGGGCCCCAGGTGACGGTCCATAACGTCGACCAGGGCCAACAGCTCAGGGGTGGAAAAGGGCCTAGCTCGAATAGAAGTCATAGTGGCAATGGCGCAGTTATTAATTGCAGGTACATATATCACTTTTGGTGCTTGCTGATTGGTCGAAAAAATTGTTTGTTTGGTATTAACTTTATTAATCCCTCTTACATTAACAAACTGGATGCGAATAGAAACTTACGCGGACCGTTCCGATATACACACACCACAACCAACAGCATGCATTCAATGAAGAGATAAGTACTGTATTTACAGTGTGCGGAAAATAATACACGCAACCCTCTACTTATAACTACGCTGTTTAAAGGGGGCACGATACACCGATATCCATGGAGAGGAGTACTGTATTTACAGTGTGCGGAAAATAATACACGCAACCCTCTAGTCATAACTACGCTGCTTAAAGGGCCACAATGCGACATGTTGCTGTATGACAATTTCATACACATTACATATGTAAGGAAAGCATTGTAACGTGATGTTTTGAAATGTGACTCACAAGGCATACACGAACTCCAACAGATACCAGCTGACAACAGTCATCATTGGAATGACAGGTGCACACATTTCACGATGTAGCCCACAATGCTCCACAACCTGTGTATGTGCATATACAGGTGATTGATCAGGTGCGTTGAGACCTGCGTAATTTAAGCGGGAATTATCGGCGGGAAATATCGGCGTAAATTTGCATCTACATTGCGGGAAAAAATATACGCCCCCTTGTTCATGGCGGGAGATTAACATATAAATATTCAGTCAGATGCAGCCCACAATTGCTGCAAACATGTCTGACTCAGACGATTCCGCAGCTGAGGACGCTCTGCAGAGAGCTACAGCACAATCCCTGCTTGATGCACTGAACAAGAGGGAACAGGAGCGGAGAAGGAGGGCCCAAGAGAGGAGTCGCCTGCAAGATCAAGCGGGCCCCTCAGTAACAGGCCCTGTTGAACCTCCACCAGCTCCACAAGGGCCAAGCAACCAGCCAGAACAAGAGGTTGCATCTCTCCAAACAGGTGTGACCCAGCAGGTGCATGGTGAGAGAACTGGGGCCACCAGAAAACAAGCTGCAACATCTAGGGTGAGGACTGAGCAGGATACCACCACCAGAAAGAGAAACCCTGCATTTGTAGAGGCCGAAATGCGAATTCTAGTGCCCAGGGCACGCGAATGGATTGAATTGGCAACCAGGAAGCCGGGTGCCAGTGCAAGGAGAAAGCTTTGGGACAAGATCACAGAGGAAGTGAACCAGGTGTCACCAGTGGTCAGAAATTGGGACGCGGTGAAGAAAAGGTTAGTGTGTTTGTCAGGGCTATTTTTCAGCAGTCTCCAGCAGGAACTGAGGCCCTTATTGTAGTTCACTCTTTCTGGCCAAATATTTCTTAGATGGACAAAACCATGTGCACTGCAGGTGAGGCAGGTGTTACTTGTGCAGAGATAATCAGATTTGGGTGGGGTTTTACACCTGCCTCACCTGCAGTGCACATGGTTTTGTCCATCAAAGAAATATTTGGCCAGAAAGAGTGAACTAGAATAAGGGCCTCAGTTCCTGCTGGAGACTGCTGAAAAATTGCCCTGGTCTTTGTCCCCCTGATGTCATATGTGTGTACATATGTTACATGTATGTTTTGAGACTAATAGAAAGGTGTGTTTGTAGATAGTGCTACACTTCAATGTCACATGTGAACACAACCATGTCTAATAACCCACATTGATATATGAAACATGCACCATTGGTGTGATGTGAGGTTATGGGCACAGTTCTGCTCATGTTAAGTATGTGATGGGACAAGAGAAAGTGTGTTTTTGAAAGAGTTGTAACATGTTCCATATGATGCTACTGAAACAACAATGAGCAAACTGTGCACATGTAGCTGGTGAGAAACTACACATCCCAGTATGCCATTCCATAGTTAAATTACTCCATAATAACCACATTGTCAAGCTATGGTGGAATGTGTAGTTTCACACCAGGTGGAGGTGCCTAATTTGCCCATGGATGATGTCATTTCTGCATAGTGATGTATGTATGTGCATTTAGTGGCCTAATGAATGAGATGAGACACTGAAATGCCTCCTAATTTAGACATGAATGTGTGTGTGGGACACATATGGCAAAAAAACATAACAGCACCCACACTAGGAAATGTCACGTAGCTAGGGGTACCACATAGTCCCTTTAATTCCGGACACATATTAATTACACAGGTTCTGTGGCTGGCTGACTTCAAGACTCCACTTCACCTAATTTTAAACTGCCACAGAACCTGTGTAATTAACATGTGTCCGGAATTGAAGGGACTAGGTGGTAACCCTACACGTAGCACAGTGGTGCACATATCTCATGGTGATATTTGTATTTTTAAACTTGTAGGTGGACTGACTTCAAAAGTACACTGAAGAGGAAGATGACTGACCAGTACAACCACAGCATGTCCACCGGGAGCGGTCCTATGCCTGACCATTTGGAGTATACCCCCCTGGAGCAGGACTCCTTGGACGTGATTGATGTGGGGGAGATCAGGGGGATCTCCAATATGGACAGTGAGCTCCCGGCGGAGGTTTTTGATGCTGCTTTTGATGGTAAGTCACAGTAATGCATTGTATTTAGAAAGATATTTTTTATTGCGTATGTGATGGTGACATTGTTTTCAATTCTTATCCTAGCAGAAGCAGAAACCCCGGATGTACCGGCAGCATCTTCCTCTGCAGAGCCACAGGTGGAGCAAGTGGTCCAGCCTCCACCAAGACGTCGCCCCCAGCCCCAGCCACAGGAGACATGGGATGAGAGCCTGTTGGTGACGCTGGACAGGATCGAGCAGCAAGGGGTGGATGCTGCGATCCATCAGCAGCAGGTGGCGGATTTTCTGGCGGAGTGGAAGGCCACAAACAAGCTGCAGGTTGAGGCCTTGAACCGCATTAATGAAACTCTGGCGGCTGGCATAGTAAGCATTGGCCAACACCTCAGCCGCCAGAATGAACTTCTTGCGGAGCAGCTGTCCACCGCCAGGTCCCTAAGGGACAATCCCCCATCTGCTGCCCCACCCCAAGCTGCTCCCCAACCTTCCACGTCTGCTGACCCTCCTGTGTCGACTAGGGGAAGATGCCGAAAGCCAGCTGACCCAAAGGCCCCTGTCCCCAAGGCCCCATCTAAAAGGGGCAAAAAAGGGCCCAAATGAGACCTGGTTCACTTCCTCTGTGGTTGGAGCCCAAAGGTTTAAATTGCACTGGACATCCGCTTCCTGAGTTGGCCATCGATCCATTTGCGTGCCATGGGCATGAAAGTTCGTATTTTGACCTCTACAAATGCAGGATATTTTTTTTTGGTGGTGTGTATCTTGCTTAGTATTCACCCTGGTTGTTGCAGTACGTATTCTGGTGTCCCCATTTCTTTCACCATTGCATTTGCAGGGTAACACATGTTTGGAGATATGCAACCTCTTGTTCTGGCTGTTTTATTATTTGTGTGTCTATTTTATTTGTTTATTTGATTTCTCACATTAAAGTGTCAAGCTGTGATGCTGAACAGCAAATAAATTTATTTTACAAATTAAATCTAAATTCTGGTATGTGTCATTTCTTGTGTGAAACAAATACTAGATTTATGTGTACTTACTGACCAGGGTATTTTTGAACATTTGTGGAAGTGTGGTCGAAGTTTCCCATGTGTAACCCTCTCCATGGCCATTCCCATGTTCCTATCCAACTTTTCCCTGCTAATTAGTTTGTGTCAGCACATGTGCAGAGCAACTTAATAGGTGAGAAAGCAGTTTGTGTGCAGGTGAGGTAGCTCCTACAGTAGTAGGTAAAAGCAGGTCCAGAACAAAGCTTTCCTCATGGAGTGGGTGAGGCAGACAAACAAGGGTGAAAAGGTACATTTGTGTAGGAATGCATATGTGTCCTCCCTAAAAAAAGATGTGTGAATGGGCCAAACATGATAAATTAGCTTGTGAACAAACATGCCTAACTTTTTAAATATATATGATTTTACAGTGTCATAAGCAGATGTAGGAATCCTTTGTTAGAGAGATGAGAGTGCAATAATGTGATTGGTGGCATCTTACATCCAGAGTGTAGTCAAATCCAAATCATAGCAGATGAGATAGTGGTACAGGTCATTATTTTGGGTACTATACAAAGATTGTGTGGAAAATAGTGGTCATGGGCTTCAAACATTGCTGAAACATCCTTTGTAGGTGTTAGATGTGGTTTATGTTATTGTATCCTAAATACAAAACCTATGTTAGTATTAGAGTGAACACGTTGACACATGTCGACTTGTGTAGATTGATTGTGCTACTGCGTAAAGTCTATGAAAGCACGTAGTGAATGTGTCTAACTGTTTAGCAAATACCTACCTTAGCGTATAAAAAGATTCTTACCTTAAATTAAACAAACCTTTAAATGTGGAGAAGTATAGAAACATAAGCTTCCAATGTGTTTGCGTGCTGTGTGTGTGGCTTGCAGGCAGTGAAATCATGGTTTGGACTTAATAGACTGCAGCATTGCTTATTACATTCAGGTGTATGTGTTTGAGTAGTAATCAGCGTTAATTAGCCAACTCAGCCGCACGCTGGCATGCGGTATCTGTAGGGGTGGTCTGAGATGGCGGTTGGCGGCCGCCTGTTTTGTGTCCGAAATTAACGGTGCCTTAGTCGATCGTGCGGTAGTAGCACCGCTCATTTTTGGTGCACACCCCCGTGTACGCCCATATTTACGCCCATTTTCCCTCATTATTTCGGCCGCTCCCATCAATACGCCCCTATGCCGCCCCATTACCCGTACACTCGCGTACAGGTTTTTTCGCACGTTGAGACCCCGGCCGTAAGCGTTGTGGAGTGTTCGCGCCGGCGCATTAGCGTATCTGCACATGCGCAGATCATGAAAAACACCGGGACGTACGCGTACGGCCCGGCCGCTCCAACCAGAATAAGGGCCATTATGTTGGTAACTACTCTTGTCTGGTGGGAATATAATTAATTCTGTTTTGGAAATGTTGAGTTTGAGGTGGCGAGATGACATCCAAGATGAAATGGCAGAAAGACATTTAGAGACACGGAGCAATACTGATGGTGACAATTCCGGGGAGATAGATAGATTTGAGTATCATCAGTGTACAGGTGATACTGGGTATTTGTTTCCTAGCACGGTGCCCACGATTTTAATCTTATGCCATCGTTTTGATCGCATCGATTGCATCGCATGTGATGCAACCAGATCGCATGCGATGCAACCAGATCGCATGCGATGCGATCAATGCGATCAAAACTATTTTTTAATTGTACATGCACCCTAATGGGTGATTACTATGTTATATGCACCCCCATTGTTAACGCCACCGCCACTATGAACGTCAACCCGCAGCGAGCCCCGCGAGGGGACGTGGATAACTTCACATGTATTCTGCGTCCCCTCGCGTAGCTCCCTGCGCTCGCCACGCTTCGGGCTCGGTGGCTCGCTGCGCTCGCCACACTATATAATATCAACTCCACACCGACGTGGATAGCGGGGGTATGAAAAGGTTGAAGGACGCGTACCGCCGCCCCTCGCGGGCTCGCTGCGCTCGCTACGCTTGGGGTTGGCGTCGATAGTGGGGGGGGGGTCTGGGGGTGCTTTGAACATAGTTATCACCCATCAGGGTGCCTGTACAATGTAAAATCAGGTGTAATCGCGTCGCATCGCATCGCATGCCATTGTAATGGCATGCGATGCGACGCGATGTTAAAATTGTATAGGAAGCTCTTAAAACCCTAATATCGGGTCAGATCGGGTCCCATCGCATACCTTAACTAATGGTATGCGATGGGACACAACGGGCGCCGTGCTAGGAAACAAGTACCTGATACTGAAATCCAAAAGAGTTGATTAGTTTCCCAAGTGAGGAGGTATAGATTGACAAAAGCAGAGGACCTTGTGGTACTCCAATGGACAGAGGTAGTGAGGAGGAGGTAGAATAAGAGAAGCAAACACTGAAAGAGCAATTAGATAGGTAGGAAGAGAACCAAGAAAGGGCTGTGTTCTGAAGACCTATGGATTGTAGTGTTTGTATGAGAAGACAGTGGTCGACAGTGTCAAAGGCAGCTGAGAGATCAAGAAGAATAAGAAGTGAGAAATGGCCTTTAGATGTAGCAGTGGCCAGATCATTGACTACTTTAGTCAGTGCTGTCTCCGTGGAGTGTTGAGAGCGAAAGCCTGAATGAAGTGGGTCCAATAGGTTGTAGGAGTTAAGAAAATGTGTGAGGCGAGTGTAGGCAAGTCTCTCAAGGAGCTTGGAGAGGTATGGGAGCTGAGAGATAGGACTTTAGTTAGAGAGACAGTTTGGATCAGAATTGTGTTTTTTTAGAATGGGAGTAATGGGAGCATGCTTAAACAGAGAAGGAAAGATACCAGTAGAGAGAGAGAGGTTACAGATTTTAGGGTACTTATGTAGTATCTGGGCTGCCGATTTTTTGATTGTATGCCTTAAGTTAAGGCATACAATCAGATGCGATGCGATGCGATATCGCATCGCATCGCATACGATGCGATGCGATGCGATGCGATGACCCGATTTTTCCATAGGATTCAATGTTAAAATGGACTGAGTCCATTTTAACATGGAATTCAATGGGAAAAAGGGGTCCTTTTCATACCCCTACTATCCAAGTGGGCATGGAGTTGGATATAAACCTGTGGCGAGCGTAGCGAGCCACCGAGCCCGAAGCGTGGCGAGCGAAGCGAGCCCCGCGAGGGGACGGTATTCTGTGTCCCCTCGCGGGGCTCGCTACGCTCGCCACGCTTCGGGCTCGGTGGCTCGCTACGCTCGCCACAGGTTTATATCCAACTCCATGCCCACTTGGATAGTAGGGGTATGAAAAGGACCCCTTTTTCCCATTGAATTCCATGTTAAAATGGACTCAGTCCATTTTAACATTGAATCCTATGGAAAAATTGGGTCCATCGCATCGCATCGCATCGCATGCGATTTGGTCGGGTGCGATGCGATGCGATGGACCCGATTTCAAAATCGGCAGCCCAGTTACTACATAAGTACCGATTTTAGTTATTATTATTATTATTATAATTTTATTTATAAGGCGCCACAAGTGTTTCGCAGCGCCGTACAAAGGAACAATACAGGGAGACAAAACTTGGCATAACATTGAATAAATAACAAAAATACAGTACAAATAAATAGCGCCACAGATCAATACACATTACAGCTTAAATGTAAGTAGTGAGGACTCAATAAACATACAACTAGAGGCTTGAGGCCAATGATGGAGATGAGTATGCGGACAAATATGGTCACTGAGTGTTGGAGTATAGGAGAGCTGTGAGTGAAATGTGAAGAGAAGTGGGCTTTGACAACAGGAGGGAAGAGGGCCCTGCTAGGAGGAGCTTACAATCTAGTAGGAAGGGGAGACAGACAGATCACAAGAGGTGCAAGCGAGTGGGTGGTGGTTAGATAGCAGGATGTAAACAGGCAAGGGGTCGGAAAACCAGCTGGTTTATGCAGTGGAAGGGTACACTTTGATGAATAGGTGAATTTTCAGTGCCCGTTTGAAGCTTTGCAAGGTCGGGGAGAGTCTAATGGAGCGAGGAAGTGCATTCCACTGAAGGGGTGCAGCACTGGCAAAGTCCTGTACTCTAGCGTGGGAAGCAGTGATCAGGGTGGAGGAGAGACGACAGTCGTCAGCCGACCGTAGAGGGCGGGAGGGTGTATGAATGGAGATGAGGTTAGTTAAGCTTGTCATAAGCACAGAAGACAGAGCTTTATTGACTTGTAAGGGTATAGGAGAGAGGCAGATTGCTGCTATTTCAGGGAGACTCCTGCAGAATGCAGGAGGGTAGGCAACAATTCCTTAAACTGTATGATGTGGTGTCAGCTCTATTGATCATATTATATACCAGTGCTATTGTCATCATTTAAGGCACTTGCCAAAAAGAGGGGTTCCGGGCAACCAGAACCCCCCCCCCGTGTTTGCCTATGCCGTCGGTGTTTAAATTAAAAGTAAAAAGAACATTTAATGATATAACTTTTTTTTAAATTCTGAAGTCAAAAGAGCAAAAAAATAATACAAGAAAAGTTGAGGAAACTCCCATTCAAATTATTTTGCACAGAGGGAATTAGATTCAAATGTAATAACGTTTTAACCTCTGTCAAAGGTACTCACTGTAGTCTGTATTTTGTATTAGGCTGGGTGTTGTAAATCTGAGTAGACTTCATTATAGTATTTGTTAATTATACAAGTGGGAATAATGTAAAATGGATTATATTAGCACCGTAATTAATAAGCGCTTCTGAATACTACTGTGTGTCACTGGGTGGGTGTAAGGCTCAAGCTTGGTGGCCTGAATATTCATTAATTTATTTTTTATGTTATATATTTAACCTATTGTGTGACTTCACGTACAGCTGTTATAAAACTATGGACCTGATTCAGACCTGATCACTCGGGTGCATATACTCCCAGCCCAGCGAACAGGTAAGTGCTATCCGTACGAACGCCTCGGCAATACTCAGCAAAGGCATTCACACAGGGGGTTTGCACATGTGCATATTCGCGCATGGGCAGACTCCACCAACATCGAAAACGGGGCCGAAATCGGCCCTTTAATTACTTGCAGGTAGGGTTGGACTGGTCTTCTTAGGATCAGGTTCCAGACTGTACACTTGAGTTATACACACATATATATGATACATACATACATATAGGTCCTTATTCTGGGTGCATCGGATTTTGCAGGGTTGTGTGTGGACAATAATGTTTAGACAATCTCTATGGCAGCTGACTATACCCCCTCTAGAGACTGGCCACTCCCCTAACTCTGCATCCAAGCGATGGGCTATGGTACTTTAGATCTACAATGTCTAGGTCTACAGTCCTAAGGTCGACCACTATAGGTCAAAAGTCAAAAAGTCAACAGGGTCAAAAGGTCGACATAAAAAAGGTCAAGATTGACCCTTTGGCCATGCTGTCATTTTGACTGTTGACCATTTGACCCTGTCGACCTTTTGACCCTGTCGATCTTTTGACTGTCAAAAGATCGACAAAAGATTTTGGTCGTCCTTATGACTGTTGACCAAAAGTGGTCAACCTTATGGCTGTCGACCTAGAGTAAATCTATCATGAGTCCGGATACCCCCGCGATGGCCATTCATAACCCAGTCTGACATTGCTTGCAGGTCTAACTACGGCCCTCATAATGCGGAAATGAAAACTGGGAGAGTGTTTCAGTTCACCAATATAGCCACGGCTAGTCCCAATGAAGCATAGGGCAGGTACACTGGTGACATCATCATTGGGATCGGGATGCCTCTGAAGCCAGATGCCGGGAACGCCTCCGAACCGGGAGAGTATGAAACTACCGAAATACGTAATAATCCCTTATCCAAAATGCTCCTTGTTTCGGATAAGCGATCCTCAACCTTTATTAGCTCTTACATATAAATGTATATCAGGGTTCAAAAAGACAGGCAATGAGTACACGGCAAAACACTCGAAAGAAGTCAAATAACATATTAACCTAAAAATAGCTTGAAATCAAAATTTAAGTAAAAATAAATAAATATTGCAAACAAAAAGGACAGGAAATGAGCAGTACATAGCAGAACACTTAACAGAAGTAAAATATCATATTGACTATAAAATAACTTTAAACTTTACAATAAATGAATACCACAAACAAAATACTCTGCTCCCCGTAGCAAGAAGATCTATATTAAAAGGAACCAAAAAGCAATAAGCAATTCAAAAAGGATTTTGAAATGGAAATAGGATGATGACGAGCAGATGTACTGGGATATCTTTATACAGTCTCATTTGTAGCAGTGCTCATCCCAATACATTTTGCTGCATGCGATTTTGATTTCTTTGCTGAGATTTCTGCCTAGAAGAGGCCAAGAGCATTGCGATGGGACCTCATTAAGCAGGACAAGCGCATCCCCGATGCACACGGAGCCATCTGGCCTGTTGCATTTTTGCTACATTTTTTTTTATGAACTGTTCTCCTTTTGGCCCCATAGTAAATTAAGTCATCCAATGAGGTCTATAGGATTGAATGATCATTCACGCTACTGGGCCCACAATCTGTTGAAGTCAAAATAAAATGACAGAGACTAAATAAATTCTTATGGTTTACAAGACGCCTCATCTATCCGTCACATCAATTAAAGAAAGTGTCAACCTGGGCGATGTCCTGAATTTTCAATGTTTTTCTTTAAACTAATTTAAAATTCTGTTTTTAGACTTTTTTTTTGTTATTTCACCTGCGGTTCCGGGTAAATTAATCCATTACATGTTTGTAGACATACATACACATGGTCATTGCGTAAGGCATTCACAGCGGAACACCTGCCCCAATCGGTTTAAGGTCATGATTTATTCAGCTGCAAAGAGGTGACATCTGCTGAAATAAGAGAGAAGGATGTTCTATACATACAGGTCTGTGGGAAGCAATATCAGACAGAGTTTCTCTCTTTCTCTCTCTCGCTGCTAACGTGGAAGTATATAAATATTCTAAGGCCAAGGGGGAGTATAGCTGTAGTGAAAGCAATTAATCAAAGACCATGGTTAAATGTAAAATGGGGAGATGTGCATAATTAAGATAACAGTAGGGGACATTAAAACGTGAAAAATTGTACTGTCAGTTCTTGTTATAAACAGTAATTTAAATCCATGGGATACCATCAAAAAGACACACAAGTAGGAGCAGTATGTAGCAAGCGTTACAATATCACCGCAGCCCCCGTGGTCGCAGGGAGGCGCTGTGTAAGTGCGGGCGCCGGGGGGCTGCGGTGCTATTGTAATCCCCCCCCATCCCCCGCAGCTTTACCTGTATTCGCTGCGGTGGTCCCGGCTCCCCTCATGGCTTCATTCTGCTGCTATGGAGACAGACCATAGTAAAATGTCCGCCTCCATATAGCAGACAGTTCTCTGAAACTGTCTGCTACATGATACAGACATTTTGTGATGGTCTGTTCTTCATAGCATCAGAATGAAGCCAGGAGGGGAGCCGGGACCACCGCAGTGAACCTGCCCGCAACACTGACATCCCACCCGCAGCGCTGACAGCCCAGCTCCTGAATATGTAAGTATATATATGTCGATTTTTAAACACACTTTAATTGACATCTAGATATTTTTGCATTAAAAAATATACAACTCTTATAGGATACTATTTTGGGAAAACATTACCAAAAATCTCAACACAAATAGACCAAATTCAACATGTCGAATTTGACAGAACCATGCACAGACCAGTGCTTTAAGGTCCCCCCTCCTGAGCATAACCAGCCCCGGGCTCAAAGAACCGGTCCTGGTTTTAGAAATTCAGGGGACAAAAAACATAGGGGATCCCCAGGATTTCTAAACCAGCACCAGACTCAAGGGAAGGTCCTAGTTCCCAAAATACGGGGACATAATGACTAGGGATCCCCCGTATTTTGACAACCAGCACCGGGCCCAAACAGTCAACAGGGGTAATGCCACAGCCGGGGGAAACTTTTTATGCAAGTTCCCCCCGGCCAAAGCATTCATCCCTGTGGCTGGTCAGCCCGGGCATGGACCCTGGAGGAGTGGGGACCCACCAATAATGATGTCCCCTCCTCCAGAGTTACCCCTGCCACGGGAACACTACGCTGATTCTGACAGGGACACTACGCTGACTACGTAACTGACGCTGTGAAACTACACAAGTACCGACAATTTTATTGACTGTACTGTATTATTGTATGTGGCATTTGGTAAAGTAGTACAATACATTGATAGATGTAATTATGCTGCAAGAAATATAGACTAGAGATGGGCAAAACAGGTCACTAAGGCGAGCCGGGATTCAGAGGATCACTCAGTGAAAGGATTCAGATCTTTTAGGCGGGCCCGCAGCTCACTTTGAAAACAGGGCTAATTTGATAATAAAGAATCATAATTTGTTTTACAATCATTTATTGCCATTTTTTTGTTAACTTTTTTTATTTTTTTAAACAGTGAGCTGAGCAAATAAGAACATACATGACGGAGTAAAACACTGATCAATGGCTGGGTGCAGAATCACCATCGATGGCAACCATCGATGGCGTCTGCACCGATGGCCATCCCTAGCAGCAGCAGCCTTGTTATTCTTTCTTATACTTGCCGTCGCAGCACTGTACTCAGTCTCCAGAGTTAGTACATCTCAGCTGCCACAGGTGGCAGTGCTGAACTCAGGCAAATGCATTGTAATGAAAAACTAAACTGAAAGTAAAAGAACGACGGTTCACCTTTTTGGGATCGGCGGCTCTCTCACTCTTTTATGGGATCCGTCCAAAAGATCTGCTTAGTTTGCGAACGACCCATCACTAATATAGACCTAGAATGCTTCCTTGATCTCATCACTGACACTAGTAGACATCTCAATGACTGAGACAGTGCTAACTGTATACAGGAATATAACAACTTAGTCACAGACTTGTTATTTGGTGCATATGTCAAGTGTATTGTGTGGTGGTCACTTTGATGCTTTCTGTGGTGTAACAATCACTATTATTCTATCTGCATTTTATGTTGGTCACTGGGATGCTCTATAGATTGTCTAGCAGTTACTGGGATGCTGTCTGTATTATATGGTGGTCCCCATGATGCTCTGTGTATGTTTGTCAGTCACCAAGATGTTCTGTGCAATGTATAATGGACACATCTGTATCATATAGCGGTCACGAAGAAGCTTCTTGAATCATATGGTAGACACTTTCAGTACTGTAACTAGGGTTGTATGAGGTGTTCTGCCACCTGGGGCACAAGCAGGGCACCTTGTATTTGGCCTGCAGAGTGCGTGAAATAGCACCCTACAGACTGCATGTCTAATGTAGGGCTATAAGATTAATTTGAAGCTCTTCTACTTGTCCCAACTAAAATCCTCTGCATGATATTACATGTGTATGGGACAGAGACAACCCACTCTATACTATCCTGAAATGGTGATGGGCGATACAGTATATTGATTTCTAGGCTACTTTCTGTATTTTAAATGGGTAAACATGCTGATCTCTGTATTGTAACGTTGTTACTAAGTTGTTCGCTATACTGCTAATCAGTCACAAGGATCCTATCTGTATTGCGTATTGATCACTTGGAACTGTGTATTAAATGTTTATCATTAGATCCGCTCTTTAATCTATGTTGTTTGTTACGATTATCTCTGCTTTGTAATTTGTCTTTGCAATAATCTATATGGATATCTACAGTTCTCCCTGTATATTGCATATGATTCTCTAAAATACCTGTCTAGTACAGTATAAAAGTTCCTGAACTGCATGTTTTTCTCTACAGGGCCATATATCACCTGATGCTGGTGTAACACCCAACATTGCATATGTTGTATTGCCTACCACTAATAATTCATCAAATAATTCTCACAACCGCTTCTTATTATAGCATTAATCAAAAACACTATATATACCATACAGTATATCCAAAGGTCAATGTATATAAAAAAATAAGTGATACATATATAATAAAAAAAGATTTGTATCTCTCAATGTAGACATGAGTTTTTCATGTTTTTAAGTGTCTATGTCAACATAGGCTAACATGGACACAAGTGTACCGCGCCCCTTCCCATGGCTCGCTGAATTTGCCATGCTTTGGGCATGGTGCCTCATTGCACTGGGCAAACTATTAGGTACTTGTGTAGTATCACGGCTCCCACGATGGGCATCGTATAGGAAAAAATCGCATCGCATCGCATGCCATCGCATGTGATGCGATGCGATTTTTCACAGAAATCATTGACGTGTTAAAATCATGTTAAATGCACCCCAAAAGGCATTTGTTACTGTACCACCCCCACTATGAACGCCAACCCGAAGCGTGGTGAGCGCAGCGAGGCCGCGAGGGGCGGCGGTACATGTCCTACGACCTTTTCATACCCCCACTATCCACGTCGGCGCTCACCTCGCCACGCTTTGGGCTCGCCACATTTTCTATTCTCGACTCCACGCCGACGTGGATAGTGGGGGTATGAAAAGGTCGTAGGACGCGTACCGCGGGTTGGCATTGATAGTGGGGGTGGTACAGTGTGAAAAATGACATTTGGGGTGCATGTAACATGTTTGGGTACTCTTTACCTAGAAGGGCGCCAGCGATTGAAATCGCGGTCATCGCGGGTAAAAATCGCGGTGATCGCGGTCATCGCGGTCATCGCGGGTAAATCGGGATGACCGCGATGCCCGCGATCACCGCGATTTTCCCATAGGGAACAATGTTAAAACGGCAGATTGACCGCGATTTTACTGTTAAATGCCTCAATGGACCCGATTTGGGGCCAAATAGGCCAAATTAACCCTTAAATGTCCCCCCAAATTTGTAACGCCACCCCACGATCCACGCCAACCCGAAGCGTGGCGAGCGCAGCGAGCCCGCGAGGGGCGGCGGTACGCGTCCTCCGACCTTTTCATGCCCTACTATCAACTAGGGCGTGGTGTGAGAATAGAATAGTGTGGCGAGCGCAGCGAGCCACCGAGCCCGAAGCGTGGCGAGCGCAGCGCGCCCCGCGAGGGGACGCGGATACCTTCACAGGTAGACGCGTCCCCTCGCGGGCTTCACAGGTGTCCGCCTCGCCACGGACACCTGTGAAGCCCGCGAGGGGACGCGCATAACTGTGAAGGTATCCGCGTCCCCTCGCCACGCTTCGGGCTCGGTGGCTCGCTGCGCTCGCCACACTATTCTATTCTCACACCACGCCCTAGTGGATAGTTGGGCATGAAAAGGTCGGAGGACGCGTACCGCCGCCTTTCGCGGGCTCGCTGCGCTCGCCACGCTTCGGGTTGGCGTGGATCGTGGGGTGGCGTTAAAAATTTGGGGGGACATTTAAGGGTTAATGGGCTCTGTGGCCCATTTAACATTGATTCCTATGGCCAAATCGGGTGGATTGAGCCATTTAACAGTAAAATCGGGTCCATCGCGACTTTTAACATTGATTCCTATGGGAAATCGGGAGCATCGCGTCGCGGGCATCGCGGGTACATTTATGGCCGGCCGCGACGCGACCGACACGATTTTCATGTTTAACATTGGTTTTAATGGGAAATCGCGGGCATCGCGTCGGTTGCGTCGCGGCCATACATAAATGTACCCGCGACGGGCGCCCTTCTAGGTAAAGAGTACCCATGTTTGCTACTAATTTAAATACATTTGGATGCATTTGTGATCAAAATCACATGCCATCGCATCGCATCACATGTCATTGCATGGCATGCGATGCGATGGCATGCGATTTTTATAAAAAATGCATAAAAACCCGGAAAAATCGCATCGCGTGCCACTACATATGCGATGGGAGCCGTGAAGGTATACAAGTACCATCTATTATAATCTAACTCTATGCCCACTTGGATGGTAAAGTATGAAGAAGTCAGTTAAAAAAAAAATCATGAAAAACTCATGTCAACCTTTGCTTGTATAGACCTTTTTGACCATGTCAACCTAATATTGGCATAATGCAGTCAGGCAGGTAACATTCTTCCGGCATCTGCCAAACCCAGACTCATCCACCTAACTGGCAAATAGAGAAGCATGATTCGTCACTCCACAGAGCATGTTTCCACCACTTACAGTCCAGTGTTGGTGCGCTTTACTAGTGTTCCTTCTAGGAACTAAATGGGGCAGGGTGCTGGCGTATTTGAGGCAGCATAAGAGGGGCAGGCCGGGCTGCCGCATCACTAAAGGGGGCGTGCCCGGGCCGCCGCATCACTAAAGGGGGCGTGCCTGGCCGCAACGACGTCCCTGAGCTGCCGGGAAAGCACCGAGATCCGCCATCTACTGTGGCGCTGGGCTTCCCCGGTGCACCCCGGCAGGACAGGCAGCAGGCTGTATTAGCGGGGCGCTGCTAGAGGGGCAGGGCGCATTTTGCCCTTTAAAAAATCGGGCAGGGCGCAGCGCCCCGATAAAACAGCCTAGCGGGAACACTATTTACATTGCAGACGCTTGGCATTGGACTTGGTGATGTGAGGCTTGCGTGCAGCTGCTCAGCCATGGAAAACCATTCCATTAAGCTCCTGCTACACAGTTGTTGTGCTTACATCATTAATGCCTGTGGAATTTCTGAGCTCTATAGCTATGGAATCAGCAGAGTATTGGTGACTTTTACGCACCATAGGGGTCATTTTGGTCTGATCAGGCTGGCGTGAATTTGCAACTGGAGCCCTCGGAGACTTGCATAGCCGCTCACAGCTGGGGGGCGTGCTAGAGGCAGGCAGTGGGCGTTCGCATGCGAACGCCCTGCATTTCCTGGGCGTATACACGAAAATGCTGGGTGCTCCCAGGAAAACGTTGGGTGCCCACGTCTGTACGGGGGAGGCCGGCTGACATCACCGGATGTCAGCTGCCCACCCTGTTATTGGAGCAGGGTGCCGCTAATCTAAGTCAGCAGACACTGAATCAGATTTGCAAGCGCTACAGAAATCATTCCATGGTCATCGACCATGGAATGATTTCGGGCCCGCAAGCAAGTCTGCAATTGGATGTTTATGCAAAACATCCATTTGTAGTGTTGCAGGGAAATTTCGGTGAGTAGCGGGGGGGACGTGCATTCGTGCGGGTGGCTTTATATGGCTCGCAAAGCAGCGAACTAATGCTTTTTCGCAAGCCAACCAGAATCAGGGCCCATGATTTGTGATTGTACATTGGCTTCAATTTTGTGGCTGAGTTGTGAATCGCGTCATTTTGCACCATTTTAGCCCCTCCTCATGGACCCACAAATCATGAAGTTTGTGTGGATTGGGGTGGGGCTTTGTGACACCAGCCTTGTCCCCGCCCCCCGAAGTGCAGATTAACATCTCCTCTCTGGTCTTCTCCCAGAGAGGCAACTGCAAAAGTCGGCAAGTATGCCCAGCACAGCTCCCTGGGTGCACAGCATTGCAGCGAAGCCAGGTGCATGCTGGCCATGTTCTGGGTCACAGCCATAGGCGTGCGCACAGGGGGTGCCAGGGGTGCACAGGCACCTCCTAATGGACGACAGCCTGTCAGATGCGCAAGGATCCAGACACACATTATTTTTATCTGGGCAGCGGTCAGCTGTATATACGTGGAAGCGTGGGCGGCCGGGCGCCGGCTCACTGAATGACAAAGTAGATCAGTATGTGAATTGCAATACATACATTTGCTGCTGCTGGCGTGCCGCCTGCCGCTCCCGCACGGGCGCCGCCATGACAGTCTCACTGTCACACTGCCCTTACTTGATGGGCAGGTGGGCTGTCGTATGGGAGGGCTGAAGGGAGGGAGGGCGGGGGCGCGGCCTGGGACGGAGTGTCAGGGGGAAGCAGGTTACTGTCTCTGCTTCTCCTATGTGTGTGACGTCACCACGTCACACGCTGGAGTCTGGAGAGGCCAGAGACTGAGGAGAGGAGACGGGAACTGAAACTGAGCAGTGAGGGTCTCTCTCCCAGTCTTCACACACCTGACAGTGACTTGTAAGGAACACAGGTGCGTTTTTATTAGCACCTTTATAAAAAAATATATTTAAAATAAGTATATGTGTATATACTGAATATGTGTGTATATATATATATATATATATATATATATATATATGTATACACATGTATGTATGTATGTATGTATGTGTTTGTCGGGTTGATCCTATTAACCCTTTTAGGGGGGCCTTGGATTAGTGGTCTAGAGGCAAACTGATGTGCCGGCACTCACGCTCCTATGTTCCGTGGTGGGGTGCCTTGTCAGAAAAAAGTTTCATACATACACACGATATGATCGGCACTCCCCGGGTCCTTCTCCTGTAATCTTAGTAATGACAACGCATACCACTCAATTTCATGCAACGTTTCATGCACTGTCCCTATTTCTGGTGTGTTTGTGTGTGTGTGGGGGGGGGGGAATTATTCATTCTGAAGTGCATATACATAAAAAAGTCACCTTCTGTTTAGTTTGCATTGATGCCCAATAGGCTTTGATAGACACGCCCAGTAGGCGGTGATGGACACGCCCAGTAGGCGGTGATGGACACGCCCAGTAGGCGTTGATGGACACGCCCTCCAATGGTGCACCCCCTAAGAAAATGGGCTGCGCACGCCTATGGTCACAGCGGCTGTGTGTGATGTCATGCAGCTGCCGCAGCCCTCTCCCTGAGCAGCCTGGACACACCTGCGTCTTCCAGCTCACTCCAGTAAACACATTGTCTAGCTCGCACACAACACCACATGGTTGCGTTAGTGCTCCCATCTACGCCCCCCCCATCAGAGCTTAAACTGAAGATTAAGTGTTCATGCATGCAATCTGCGATTCTCAGACAATTGATAATGGATCTGAATCAGGCCCAACACACGGGAGTATGCGTAAAACCCCACCGCCTCTAGGTATGCATAACTGCAGTCACTGTGTATAGTGCATCACACTTACTTTCCTCCGGCTGGTCATGGGTAAGGCACAGGTACCAGGGGGTCCCCTGATTAATCAGGAGTTTAATTACGGTTGCATTGTGAGAGTGAACTACAGGTGTCAGTGCAGCGCAGAAAGAATTGGGCGCCAGGCCATCTCATTAATCAGCATAAACAGTTTATTTAACATATAGGCCAGTATTCAATGCCTCAAATTCACCGTATTTTACAGCGAATCTGGCAATTCGCTGGGGTAATGGCAAATTTTCTCTTCTAAAGTACGATTCTCCCTATTCAATGGAGACAATTCGCTAAAAATGAACAGCGAATATCTATCGATTCGCCGTGTGCAATTCGCCACAATTCGCCGGTGGTTTTCAATGGGGTTTTTAGTCAAATTGAGAGTGTATTCAATGCTCAAATGGAGAACTGCTTTCTCCAGTGATTTTCGCCATGTTTCCCTGTTTTGCATTCGTCATCTTTTTTAGGTGAACTGAAATGTGATCTTTTAAAATAACTTTGGTACTTGTTTCCTAGCACGGCCACAATCCCGGGCATCGGGTGTAATTTTTAGTGGTCTGCGACGCGACCGACGCGATGCCCCCGATTTTCCCATTGAAATGCATTGAAAAAAGTCAAAATCGCGTTGGTCGCGTCGTATGCGGCTAAAAAAGGCTTAAATGGTCCAGACGCGATGCCCCCGATTTCCCATAGGAAACAATGTTAAATGCCTCAATTTCACCAAATCATCATAGGGAACAATGGTAAATGGGCCAGAAACTCCCCAAAACACCCCTGAACAGTGAAATGTCCCCCCAAAAGTAGTTTACGCCACCCCACGATCAACGCGAACCCGAAGCGTGGCGAGCGCAGCGAGCCCGCGAGGGGCGGCGGTACGCGTCCTCCGACCTTTTCATACCCCCACTATCCACGTCGGCGTGGAGTTGAGAATAGAATAGTGTGGCGAGCGCAGCGAGCCACCGAGCCCGAAGCGTGGCGAGCGGACACGGATACCTTCACAGGTAAACGCGTCCCTTCGCGGGCTTCACAGGTATCCGCGTCCCCTCGCGGGGCTCGCTGCGCTCGCCACACTATTCTATTCTCAACTCCACGCCGACGTGGATAGTGGGGGTATGAAAAGGTCGGAGGACACGTACCGCCGCGGGTAAATTGAGCCTTTAACTATGGGAAATCGGGGGCATCGCGGGTAAATTGAGGCATTTAACATTGTTACCTATGGGAAATCGCGGGCATCGCGTCGGTACCATCGCACCCGATTTTTTAGTGCATGCGATGGCCGCGATGCCCCCGATTTTTCCTCACGATGCCCACGATCATGATCGTTGTGGCCGTGCTAGGAAACAAGTACCATAACTTTTTTTTTAATTTTAGGGTGTCAAAAAATCTGATCTTTTTTCCTGTGAAGGGGCATTCTATTTTCATTCATGTGCTTGCTGCACAGGAATATATATTTAATTTATTTTTTTTTTTAACCAATTTTTTTTTTACACATTCGCCAGCAGGGGGCCGGGAGCCGCTCATTAATATTTATATATTCACTGCACTCTGGTCCTGATCATTACATATGCAGGATTGGGACCAGTGAGTGCAGCGTCTACTATCCCAGTCCCCTGCCACCTCTCGGGGGACTCTCCATGTGTCCCTGCCAGCCCTCCTTCACCCCCTCAGTGTCCGGCGCAGGCAGGGAGGCTTCCATCTCCCTGCCTGCCCCCGTCCCCCAGCTCCCTGCGGCATTCGCCGCAGGGGTTAAAATTAGCCAGCAGGGGCAGCGAGCCCCTGCTGCATTGAATAGGGTGACAGGGAGGGCAGGCAGCGAATGCTGCAGCCCTCCGGAACCCTACGAATGTGCAGCGAATCCTAAACAGGATTCGCTGCACATGGAGAATGAAAACTCCCCATAGCAGGGATATAGCAGGGGTAACTTCTGAACACTCTCCTCCTGCACAAAGCATAATGGTTACATTAGGTCACATATCACGCCATCTCCTCCAGCACATTAATCTCATTGGTTACAGTATATCAGGGCACCTACTCCAGCACATCACTTAATTGCAGCGCCATAAATATGGCGAACAGCAGTTCATACCAGGGCATCCTGGGACCAGTAGTGCTACACATCACAGATTACTGTCTCTCTCATACATAACAAGGACTCTTGTCAATGGGGGGCTACTCAGCATGCCGCGTGGCTTCAACCACTCACCCAGATACGTCCTCTCCTGAGACTCACACCTGGCACTCTTCTAGGGCACCTCTACAGGTGGGCTTCTGTAGCACCCCAGAAAGAAATACTGGGACTGTTTTTTTGAAGCAATGTACAGGAATGTGTATGAATATTTGTTGTTTTGCTATGGAAAACATCCATGTGCTTTATTTATTCTGCTGCCTCATTTCAGGGACACTCTGGGTACTGCAGAGGTTAACTTAACTGTATAGCATGCACTTCCTAGTGCACGGATTGGCTCAGGAAGCTGGCTACACATGCACAGGATGAGGTGAGGAGGTTTTTCTAGAAAGTGAAAGTAAAGAGAGGACAGAGTCAGCCTAGGGATGGCCATCGTTGCCATTGCCATCGATGGTTGCCATCGATGGCAATTCGGCAATTGGCCATCGATAGTGCTTAACTATGCAATGGATGACCATCGATATTTTTACATATCGATGGTCATCCATTGTGTTTGATTGATTGGCCTGTGGGCCAATCAAAACATGGGGGCGGGGCTTCGTGGATGTCGGGGGCGGAGCTATGCTCCGTGTCCCAGCACTTTGAAAAAAAAAAAAAGCAAAACATCGTTTTGCTATTCCATCGATGGAGGGAAACCATCTGGTACTCCCCGATCGATGGCAAAAGTATTCAACATCGTCCATGAACCATCGATGATTTCGAATCATCGATGGTCAATGGCCATCCCTAGGACAGAGTCAGCCAGCATATGGAGAGAGCATGGTTGCAGAGTGATAGCTGTTGGAGCAGTCAGCATTACAAGGAGCAAGGGCACTGACCTCTCATGAAGATAGCCAGCTAAGCTGCAGAGAAAGACTTTGGGAGGCCCTGGAGATTATCTGATCCCTCCATAGCCACAGTGAGTGAAGCTATAAGGTACAGTAGTGCTGAGAGGAGATGAGCACCCTGACTGCTGTGAGTAATACCCCTTTTACACCAAGGAATAACCCAGGTTGGACCCAGGTCGGACCCAGGTCAGCCTTGGTATAAAAGGGGCCAACCCAGGTCCAGTAACACTGGTCTCCTACCCAGGTCCTGACCAGGGTTGAACACTGGTTGGACCTGGGTTGTGGGCGGTGTAAATGGTCCCAACCCAGGTTGGGACATCCGGGTAGCGCTGAAAGGATACCAGAAGTGCTGGACGCCTTTCCACAGTGCGCTGCAGTGGCAAAAGACAGCAGCCAGGAAGGATACGGGCAGTGCACACAGAAATCATAATTGGATGCAGTATCATTTATATATTTTTTTTTTGGGGGGGGGAGGGGGGCTGGGGGGAGCACATGGGAGATTCGGTCTGCTGCTGCAGGGGAAGGGGGCTGGGGAGAGCACATGGGTGATGCTGCACTTTTATACTGCTATGTGTGCTTGAGCACTGAATAAAACTTTTTGAAAAATATTTTGCTAAATAAACCAACATTTTTCAATGCTAACTTGTCATGTCTTTTAATTTTTATTTAAAATCATTGAGGGAGAGTTGGATGGCAGTTTATCAGTCCTAAAATGGACATTTTTAATGTCATTCATAGGGAAAAGCAGTGCTGACCCAGGTTTAGTGTAAACGGCGCAGACCTTCCTCAACTTCATCCTCAGTCTCCTCGACAATTTTGACACCTACTTCTGAACTGATGCTGATTTTATTTCTACCAGCTATACCCCTATTTATACTGTATTTTTCAACACACCCTGTACGTTACCTTGTCATTTGTTTTTTGTTTGCTATTTACGGCGCTGCGGACACTTTGTGGCGCCTTATAAATAAACGTACTACTACTACTACCTGGGTCCGACCTGGGTCACAGAGCTGTGTAAATTGGGTATGAAGTGTCCAACAATGGAAACTCCCGTGTTCAAAGACCAGGGTCCGACCAGGGATTTTGGTGTAAAAGGGGTATAAGTAACCAGTGATGACCAGGCAATTGTTTGTGATACAGACCCAGCAAGTAAAGACTTTCCCAGTCAAGCAACTGAATCAGAACTTATATGTGACTATTCTGTATTTGGTCACCCAGCCTTTGCAAGTTTCAGCTATTGCTGTTTGTGTTATACAAAGTTTATTCCTGACACTGCAAAAGACAAGTCCATGCATAGACTGTTGCTTTAACATTTGGACACTGTGCCATCTGGCTAATGTACTGAAAACGGCAAGATACTAAAGGTTGCATTTGCAGCATTTGACTTTGATTCTGTAGTTTGAGAATGCTGGAAAAGACTCTATATACTGTATATATATATATATATATATATATATATATATATATATATATATAATTGCTTAAGATTGTGGCTGCAATAGCAAGGATTCAGAGGCTTAATGACAAAGAGACTGTTTAACTGTCCAAGGGCTTCTTTAAAGAGACACACACAGACTAATGCAGACCTCAGCACCTGTATTCTAAGTAAATGGTGACAATTGCTATTATTTCATGAAGAAGCTGAAATTGTAATAAACCCCTTTATTTCACTGTCACCTGTTTAACTCCTGCCTCTCTGTGAAGAATTCTGAGTTGCCACTGAAAACATTCCTGAAAGGTAAATCTCTGTAACCTCAGACCTGAGTGTTAAGGCCCATACACACTTGACGATTTTCAGCTGAAAATCGCCTAGTGTGTATGGGCCAGAGATCCCAGACTAGCGATGATGCGTGCTCCCGCATCATCGCTAGCGAGGTGGGAAGTCTGCTGGTTTTACCAGCACATCTAGCGATGATGGCTGGTTTTTTAGCCATCATCGCTAAATGTGTACGGCAGCCGGGCTGAAAGATCACAGACTTTCAGCCCAGCTGACCGCCCGCTCCCTCCCCCTGCTTATACACACCGCTCCTCGCTCCCACGCTGTCCAGTCACAGGCTGCAGATATGCACGAAGCGCAGCCTCCTCTCCCCCTCCTCCCGGCTACACAGCAGCACGTCGGAGCGCCCCGCCCCCCCAGCCGAACGCCCCAGCCCACTGGCCGCATCCTCCCTGCTCCAGAGAGTGTGTATAGTTTACACACGCAGCCGCTGACCACCAATGTTAAAGGCAGTAATATATACATTGCTGGCATATGCCAGCAATGTATATATTACTGGCACCACTGGGCACCAATGTTATAAATAATCCAGTAATATATACATTGCTGGCACATGCCAGCAATGTGTATATTGATGGCACCACTGGCCACCAATAATGTTTATAATGCAGTAATATATACATTGATGGCACATGCCAGCAATGTATATATTACTGGCACCACTGGGCACCAATGTTATTAATAAGCCAGTAATATATACATTGCTGGCACAGACCAGCAATGTATATATTATTGGTGCCACAGGGCACCAATGATTACGTATTAGCAAGTAATATATACATTGCTGGCACAGGCCAGCAATGTATATATTCAGGGACATCTTAATGCAAGGGCTTGATGGGCAGTTGCCCTAGGGCCCCATAATCCTAGGAGCCCAAGTTCCAGTAGCGGACTGTGTCGGGTGGCAGGATGGCATGTGCCCCCCCCCCCCAGCCAGTACACTATCCGTCACCATCACCGGCCACCCTTACGCTGCCGTCACCCACTGCCCGTCACCCTCATCCACCACCCTTATGCTGCTGTCACCCACTATCCATTACTATCACTCACTGCTCGTCACCCTCACACCGATGTCGCCCTTATGCTGCCGTCACCCACTATCCATCGCTATCACCCACTGCCCATCACCCTCATGCTGGTGTCACCCACTATCTGTCACTTTCACCCACTGCCCGTCACCCTCATCCACCACCCTTACACTGCTGTCACCCGCTATCCATCACTATCACCCACTGCCCATCACCCAATGGTGTGTGGCATATTGTGTAATGGGCGTTCTAGTATGTGGTATAATGTGTAATTGACATGATTGTGTGAATGAATTTCTCCCTACGTGCACAGCTACAAATAAAATGTTTGCCGTGCACACGGGCGGGATTTTGCCAGCAATCAGTTCTGAATCAGGCACCAAGAACAGGAATGCACTGATTAAAATGGACCCTGCTCCCACCCTTGGAATTCAAACCCAGCCCATTATGTAAATAGCCTTGTATATGAAAGATTTTCAGCAAAGTCTTTCGCCTCCTGAAAATCTCTCGCTCTTTGAGGAAAATAGTCTAGTGTGTACGCACTACTTTGGTGAAAGATATATCTATCAAAGATTTTGGCAAACTCTTTTGAAATGAAAGTCTACTAGTGTGTATGGGCCTTTACAATTCACTCTCTCACTGGACTCTGAGTACTGCTGCTCTCACACTGCGATCTCTCTCTCTCTCTCTCTATCTCTGGGGGAGATTCTCTAAGCTAAAAATGCGGTTTTTACCACATTTTGGGATGCTGTAAGCCGGGTTACGGCGGGGGCATCGCCAGAAAAATCTGGCGATGCCCCATAGAAGCCAATGGGCTTCTATCGCAACCCTCCGCCGCCCCGCGCCGACCCCCCGCCGCCCCGCATCGCCCCCTCACCTGTGTCCGGGCAGCACAGCGCAGTGCTGCCCGGACCTGTGACCTCCTCCCTGCACTGATCCTCTTCCGGGTGCAGGGAGGAGGAGAGCCCTGCGCAGCAGCAGCAGCGCCGGGTGTGGGAGGGAGGGGAGAGCCGCCGGGACCTGCTGGGACCCGGCGACTCTCACCGCAAAGGACAGCTCTTAACCCAAGAGCTGTCCTTTGCCTTAATTATCGCATATGTTACAGCATATGTTACAGCATATGCGATAATTAAATATGCGAATCTCCCCCTCTGTCAGGTGCCTTGCTTGGACTGGCAGCACTCCCCACATGTGCTGTGAGGGGCTGCATTCTCCTCAAGTTACTCTACAGAAAACCAACAACAGGTGCTGCTGCTCTCTCCATAGAAGAGGTGCAACTCATGGGTGCTGTTTCCAAAGCTGGGGACCATGGGAATAACAGTTGGCTGTCCCATGGTCCCAGCAAAGATGCAGCCTCCTCCTAGCTTTCCTCCTAACTTGTGCTGCTTTCTCACTTTAGGTCCATACACACAGGGCGACTATGCCCAGTGTTTAGGGACAGCGATGATGACAATCACCGCTGCGGGGAAAGCCGCTCAGTGCATACACACTGAGCGGCTTTCCCCCTGCCCGGCGCCTATGGAGGGGGGAAGATGGCTTTGCATAGCTCAGCGCTATGCAAAGCCGTCCTCAAAGACGCTCATCTGCTGGTATTACCAGCAGAGGAGCGGCATTCCCAGCGATGATGCGGGAGCGCGCAGCAGCTCTTACCGCTCATCGCCGGGGCATACACACTGGGCGGCATTGAGCTGAAAGCCACTCAAACCTGAAAGCCGCACTTCCTGTCTTTCCCTCTGCATGAGGCTTGCATGTGAACACTGCCTGATCTCCAAATTTCTCCCAATCAATGCACAGGAAATAGCCCTAGCAATGCATGATAAAACTAAATAGTTATAAACTTTTGCAGTACCAGGGTATTACAATTGCATCATATTTGGGCACACACTAGCAGATGTGTCCGATATGTTGGTCCAATCCGCGAGATTGGATGATATATCCTCTAGTGTGTACCCAGCCTTATACTGAACCCCGCTCTTTAGTGAAATGTGTTACAAACTTTTCCTTCAGATTGTGATAAAAGGGTTAATTTTTCTTTTATTTTTTTTTACATTTAATAAGAACATGTTTAGCATGTAGTCTATGACATATTAGAGATGAATAATACTTGAACCCAATTAAGGTATAGCCAAATGGCATCGCTTGCTAATGAATAATGCTATACTTGCAACCTTTGCCTCATGATGAATCCCTGTGACTCATCCTCATGTAAAATTACATGGAAACGTGTAGAAAAACAGACAGCAATTAGAGCAAGAAATCCCTCTGCAAGTTCCTTGTAGTGGAAAGAAATGTGTGACAATGGCCTGGAGGGGCAGCGATGACAGCGTCCGCTGTGATCATGTGCAGGAGGGGCAACAAATTACTTTTTCTAAAAGAAGCAGCAAACAGATAATGGTTCGAAATGTGTGTGAAACACGGACAGTCCGGGGGAAGTAGATGGTGCATCAGTAGGAAGCACATATAGTCCATATACAGTATATACAATTGTTATCCACTTGGATTTTTTTTTTTTTTTTAAAGAAAACAGCCTTGTTTGTGATTTCTAACTCAGTTTACATATACAAACTACATTGGGCAGCCTAGATGGACCAGTGGTTGCTATTAGGGTCTCACTACACCAATGGGCCGTATTCAATGCAGCTGGCGAGGGGGTTAAATCATACCTCCCATCTTTCAGGGAGACGGAGGAGGGACACAGTGTTGCGCGACGAAAAGTTTGGGGGGCGTGACCTAATTTTGGGGGCTGTGGCCTACACTTGCGGCTCTCCTGCGAGGCCACGCCCCCGTTTTGATGCTATGGGGGCATGACCCAGAGGCTCTGTGAGCCTCTAGCCATGCCCCCAGCCCCCTGGCTGCGAGAATAGACGCTGTGCGCATGCGTTTATTCACCGCTGCTCAGCAGCCGACAGGGGGGACTCCCAACAGCCCCGGCCGCGGGAGGGATGCGGGAATGTCCCCAAAATCTTTGGTTTTCGGGACTGTTGGGAGGTATGGTTAAATGGCAGGGATCGCTAAAAACAAGCGACCCTCGCCGTTTAACCCCCGCTCGCTGTCAGATGATGGCGAGGATTCCCCCAAACAGCGAGGCTCACTGCTAATGCAGGGAGCCCGCTGCATTTAGCCGCGAGCCTCGCCGTTTTAGCAGCCACACACACGCCATCTCCCCATCGCCGCAAAAGCCTAGCGACGGGGAAACGGCATGTGTTGAATACTGACCATGCAAGTAGTGACAGCGAGTAGTCAGCACTGCTCGCTGTCACAGCTCGTAAAAAACATGAATATACCCCAATGTCTTGGGTTCAATTGCGATCATGGCCATAACTGTGTGGCATCTGTATGTTCTTCCTGTGATTGTGTACATTTTCCTCTGGGTGCAATGGTTTCCTCCCACACTCCCAAAATATACTAGAAGGTTAACTGGATTCTGACAAATAAATAATCCCTTGTATGTGTGTGTATACAGATTTGTCCACGTACATCTATCTTCCATGTGCTACAAATTGTGATATACATAACGCATGAGCTCTGTGTGATTCGGTTGCACTGAGCATCTTTATGTGCAACTTTTTTCCATTACATTGTGGCTTAATCAGGAAAATGAGGCGCATGCAGTTTCTGGTGATTCAAATTAAAATTATACGATTTGCGTCCTTGTAGCCTCGCCACCCGGCGGGTCTACAAGGACGTGAGCGTACATTGCACAGAGGACGGCGGGGCTACAAGGACGGGAATCGCATAATTTGCTCACAGACACATCCCCCCCCCCCGGGAGTGAGGGTGGTCATGGGAGGCTGTCCGGATTCCAGGAGGCTTGACTACCTTTCAGGGGGGCCGGTAGGTTGACCCCGTTTCCGGGACCCTCCCAGGCATTCCGTTACCATACCCATACCCAGTGTTAGGGACCCCCAGTGACAGAGATGCCTTGACGTACGGCCTGGGGGCTTAGCCCTATATCTGCAGATATATGCAACCAAGATCTCTGTATTATCTGATTATTATATGTATATTTTTTATTCAGTGTGCAATTGGGATACAAACTGTTTTTTTTTTTCCATTCCGGGAGGGTAGGCAACCCTGTCCTAGCTTAGTAAATAAACCCCTATATATGAAAGAAACCAGCTCTGCGTTATTATTAGCAGTATTTTTTTCAATTTATTCTTTATTTAAAAAAAAAAAAAAAAATTGTGTCAACAATGCTTCAGATCTCATTAGCAAAACAATGTTGTATTATGAAGACATATATGACAATCGTTCCTAATTCCCTGATCACAATTCTTACACTGTTCTATAAATACACAATCTGCCACATTATAATATAAACATCATGTCTGGGTAATGTAGCATAAACCACTGTCATCTCATTTACACATTTCTAGCAGTATGTGCTAATCCACAAGCTTAATGTAAAGGAAAGTGCATCATCGTATGGAAAGCACAGTAGTCTTCATTGAAAAGTTATAACACATCCCAGAATGCCTTGTCTTTGTTTTGCTATTTGGTCATGCTGAAACTGTTGCAAGGCGTGCTGAGATGTGTAGTTCATCAACAGCTGGAGGGCCACTTATTGCCCACCCCTGCTGTACACCCTGGTAGGACTATCTGACTTTCAGAACTAGAACGAGAATGGTATCTCCCCTCTCGGTGCTCCAGGTCCCGTGAAATTATTATTTATCTGTGTGAGACTATGGAGTCTATCGGCAGTATTCAATGTGAAAAATTCTCCGTGCATGGCGAGAGATTTTTTCTCTCGCCATGCACTCGCCCTGTTCCGGAGGGCTCGCTGCCACTCCTGCTCCCACTATTCAATGTGGTTAAGACTCGCCGCCACTCGCGGCGAGTCTTAGCCCCTGCAGCGGACGAGCGTCTGCGGCAGGGAGCTGGCAGGGAGCCGGTGGCAGCCAGGGAGATTAAAGTCTCCCTGGCTGCCCCAGAACATATGTGGAGGGGAGGTGGGCTCCCCGGGCCCCAATCAGCACAAGCTGCCCCCCCCCCCTATAGCCAGCGGGGGACCCAGTATTCACTGCACCCGATCGTGCCTATGTAATGATCGGATGCAGTGAATATATGAATATCTAATGAGCGGCTCGAGAGCTCCGGCCCCCTGCTGGCTGCTCTGTGTAAAAAAAAAAAAAAAATTAAAATTTTTTTTTTTTTATTAAATATATATTCATGTGCTATAAGCACATGAATAAAAATAACATGCCCCTTCACAGAAAGACTGTAGAAGCCAGCTTGTCTGGCTGAAAACAGCATAAACTCACCTGGCTATTGGCACGAATCTTTACTCACACACTGGATCTGGGCTCGGGGGTTCGGCTTGTCTTGATTGACGGGTTGGCTGATTTGAATGACGGTTCAGGATAGGCTGGTTGAGGTCAGAGGTGGAGATTGATGGGGTGATGTTCTTGCTTCCAGAAGATTCTGTCTCTTGCTTCAGGAAACGTTGCCCTCCCGCCCGCCCCAATTATTAGTTAGAATTAGTTTTTGAGAAGTCGTTTGCATTTATTCGTTTAGCTGTTGTCGGCTTATTTTGTATTGGCGGAAAGAACGGTAGTTAAATTAGAGCTGTATTTACACTTAGCTGGTGGTTGATGTCGAGATGTGGGCATCACCGATCCAGGTGGGCCCGCATCTGGACCTTAACGATCATCTACTTCGGATAGCGAAAATTCTTGCGGACATTTGTAGTTGAGGGCAGGTGGCCCAATTTTTTGATGACTCGGGCAGAGTGGTGAGCTCTGCCTTAGTGATATTTGCGAGGTCAGGGGCAGAAGCAGAAGGTCAACCCCCTGACCTTAAGGGCAATTGGCCCCTTTTGAAAAGTCCGCTTCGTAATTGAGCCGTTGTCTTGGACGCCTGGCAGGTGGCCGGTCCTTGGCAATTGAGGGCAGGTGGCCCTTAGATCCGGAGTTTGTTATTTTTATTACTTTGTTATTTTCCAGCAATGTTATTTATCTTGCATGCCGTTCTTTGCCCGCCACCTTAGTTAGAGCAGGGACATAAATTTTAGTTAGATTCAAATAGGCCGCCCCTGCTCAAAATAAATAAGCCGTCCCCTTTAAGCCCATTCAGTTGTACGCGTCTTTATTTATTAGATAAGTGGTGTGAGTGTGGATGAATGCCTATGTCTGTGTGGAGTTTAAAAAAAATCCTGATTTTTTTACACCAAAATTTAAAAAAAAAAACTTTTAGTTTAAAAGTTCACATTCCAGTTCTCCATGAAAAGATGGAGAATTGCTACACGGAGAGACACGGCGAAAATCACTTAAAAAGACGGCGAAAATACCACATTGAATAGGGTGGTTCAGTTTTGGAGAGCAAAATGCTCCTTCCAACGCGAAAACAGCACAAACTCGCCATAAAACAAGGCAAATTTTTCTCATTGAATACTGGCCTATGTACTAAACGTGCCCATACACAGTGCAGTTTACAGGTGTGATGCGCACTCCCGCACACATCCCATCACACAGACCAAACAGTATGTGCTGTACATACATTTTGAACAAGGTCCCGATCGCATCACAATGCATGCAAATCGCATTCAAATGGAATGCGATTTGCATGCGATGCTATATAGACCAAAACGCATAAAATGATTGCAACGTGTATGGGCACCTTTAGCCTTGGAGAGAGACATAGTGAATGGAGATAAAGTCTGACCTCAGAATCAGGTATGGTATAGGGTTCCAACAGTCGGGATCCGGACAGTCATTAGCCTGACGTCGGGATCCCGACTGGCCCGACACAGCATGGCGAGCGCAACAAAGCCCCTTGCAGGCTCGTTGAGCTCGCCACGCTATTCTCCCACTATGGGGGTCGTGGTCCCCCACGAAGGAGAATAGCCGGTGGCCGTCGGGAACCCGTCTGTCAGTGTTTTAACAGTCGGGATCCCAACCTTGGGTAAAAGACTTTCGGGATCCTGACTGTCGGGACCCCTCCAGCACCCCTCAGAATCTGTATATGAATTGCTACAATGCAGCGTCTGATTCATTTGCTTTGCAACAGCGATGTGTGCTGAGCAATCTGTGCTGATCTGGCGAAAACGCTGGCGATCTGACTTGATCTTGACTACATGTTGTCAAGATCTTATCAGGCAATAGCGACGTGTGTGACCGGCCATCACCGTCGCTCGTGGTCATACACACAGAGCTATCCATGCTTAATTTCTGAGTGATCTACACAGATCACTTAGAAATAGGGCTAAAATCACCATGTGTGTATGCCACCATACTGACTCAGTCTGTTGCCTACAGAAAAATACCATTCTCTTTAAACCTTCTTAGACTTTTACATATGCTGAATATCTGTAAATGTTATCAATAGCTCTTGCATAAAAACTAACATATATTTTTGGCTCAGTTGACCTTTGGTTTACACCAAAGCAGTAGCATCGGAAGACAGAGGTAGCGACTAAGGGTAATAAGGAGGAAAAGAATATGGCACATTTTTCACACTTAAATGGCTGATTCTGAGTCATGTGATCCCTCCTCATAGGGCGATTCTGAGTTGCAGCCGTCCTTGTGTCTTTTCCTGCAGTTGTTTCTACATCTTTTTGCTAATTCAACTAAAATGCCCTTCCCTGGTGTCATGGATTATGAATTGAAAGTGGCCCTAAAAAAAACCTCACTCCAAAACATAAAAAAAAAATCATTGGCAGCTTCCCAACTTCTACCCCGTAAAACAGGTGTATCTGCCCATGGGGATCTTACCTGTGGCTTATTTTGCCAATCTGCCTCTCTGTATTGTGATTCCTCATGTAATACGTGATTTTCTGCAGGTTTTCAAAAAGTTCTTGACAAAAAAATATTTTGTTCCTAAAGTTGTCACTTTCTTAATATTCTCTTTTAACTTTTTTTCAGAGACAACAGCTGGTGAAGCCCGTCATATTATGTGTCGAAGGATTTGTACTGTGTTTATTATCTTTTTTATTGGTCATCCTGTGGACATATACTCAGACTACACACAGAATACAGGAAGGACACTCCATAGGAGATGCGGGTACATTATCCTTCCTATGTTGCTGTATTACAAAATGCATTCTATTCATGAGCCAGTACATGGTGTTATCCAATATCCCTGCTGTTATGTTTCTCAATGACCAATACCCAGATGGTGAATAACACAACAGCTTATTAATGTTCTTCAATATAGGGTCCTTTTGTAGTCATCATGATTACCACCTGGGTCTGCACAGATCAATAGAAGGAGTGAACCAAGCTGTGATTGCAATCTATTGATAATAAACTGATGGGGTGCAAGATAAATAAAGGTAAAAAATAATGTAATTTTATTTTTTATGTCTGTATTGTTTTTGACAGCAGTGATTTGTTTATACTGTCTATTTGAACTGACAAAACTTAGTAAACTAACTTTATTTTTCAACCGAAAGAGTAAAAATAATTATCTAATTCTAATTACAAATATTATACACAAGCCATTAACTGTCTTGATTTATATTTTGCACTGATTTAATAAATTGGCCACTTGAACATACTTAAATGGCAAAACCCATACTTGAGTATGTAAGGGGTATTCAATCTGGGATTGCTACTGTCGGAACGTACCAGACAGTAGGAATCCCGGGCCATTTTCATCTGACCCGACAGTTTCACGACAGTCGGAATTCAATGTTCTGGCTGTAGAGTGTCGGAAAGTCCGTGGATGGGCAACAGCAACGGACGTGAATTCGACAATGTGTGGCCGTTTCCGTCACAACAGATCAACAAAAAAGTTGGATCTGACACATTTCAATGCTATCGTTAACGGCAGCATTGAATAGGTAAGTGCCGATATTTCCCCACAGATTGACTACCCCCCTGTGACTGATAAACAAAATGTTCTGGGAAGGTATGGATATATTTAATTAAAAACAAAAAAACAATATGCTATCATCAAAATCATAAACGGCCCAAAAACTTGCACAAATTCCTTCCCAACTGAATGCTATCAACCCAACAAAATGTACTGTCCTGCCACTTGATTGACATTTTTAACAGCATTTAAAAAGGTGAACTCTTAAAAAGGTGAATTATTAATATAATACCGCATATAATCGTGCATAAGCTGTCCTGAGGCACCTAATTCTACCACAAAAAAATGGGAAAATATGTTGACTCGAGTATAAGACTAGGGTGGGAAATGCAGCAGCTATTGGTACATTTTAAAAAATAAAAATAGATCCCAATGCCCCCAGTAGTGTCCCTTACAGTAATGCTCACTTTTTTGTCAATCACACTGGTGACGGTAATTGAGCTCCTTATAAGCCTTGTGACAGAAGCACCAGTACAGTGATAAAATGATATTACTGGCCTATGTATTATTTTTTTTATAGTGTAGGATTATAGTGGATGTGGCCAACCGATCATCTTGATTATGTATCATTCTGCCCGCCTCGGCTGAGGAAGGATAGTGGGATATCTCTATGACTGTCGAACCTGGTTGGTATCGTGTTGCATGTATGGAGAGTCTATCCATTTGTTCCATATATCGTAATACTTCTTTTCAGATCCTCTAGATAGGTAGACAAATTTTTCATGACGTACCACCTCATTCGTTAGTGACAACCATCCATCAAGTGCAGGTCCCCGAGGGGCCAGCCATGATCTAGCGATACAGACTTTTATCAGAGTACACATATTAATGATATATTGTTGGGTAGGCTTATCTAATATATCGAGAAAAAGGTAAAGTAGAGTGTGCTGGCGCTGTGCCTATATCAACAAGATGTATCTGTGAAGAATACTTAGCTTGGGATTTTCCTTCAAAGATCTGGTAATTTCTTGTGGTGATCTTTCTTATCAGTCCTCCTGTTCCAAATATATTTGTTATGTGAAAAAAAGATTTGATGTGTATAAGTCTTAACAAATCGGAATAATTATGCTTTGCAAGATATATTTATCAAGATCTGGGATTGAAGATATAGTATTTCTGTAGCGCACCTAACTCACATCGGGTTAGGTGTTTCCAGACATATCAAGGTTTCTTTCTGGGTATATTCAAATATTATCGTACCAGTACTCACTGTTGTCCGTATTAGGCTCCTCCCATCAAGGTATCTTTGATATGGATAATGGAATACAATCCTTTCTGCACGCATATACACAGGCTGAGGAACTGGGGAAAGTGCGGGCAAAATGGGTGGAGGATATCCCTCAGCTCGATGAGCTAAGCTGGAGAGGGGCCTTATCTGGTTATAAAGTAGCCACCAACTCAATGCGGGTACAGCAAATACAGTTTAATATTTTGCATAGGATATATATTACCCCAGTAAAACAACATTTTTTTCAATGGTGTAAGATCAGATAATTGCCCTAAATGTGGAGAAGGAGCTGCCACATTCTGGCACCTACTATGGAGATGTGGCCAGATTTTGGGCCGAGATAATTAAAATAATGGTCAAGATTTTAATTCCTAGGTGTTACTTGAGTGAAATTAATGTAGTATTGGGTGTGTGGATGGAGGGAAACATCTCGCGAGATATGATGCAACTGGCCAGGAGCTTATCAGCCCTGGCAAAAGTGATCATTGCTAGACAGTGGCTTGCAGCTAAGGGTCCAGAAATGGCGGAATGGGTAAATCTAGTAAATTATACATACGGGCATGAAAAATTTATATATGCCTCACGGGGGAAATTACAGAAATTCCAAAGTATTTGGGGATATTGGTACAGCTCTACTTATTATAAAATGACAAATGGTAATTCATTGTAAGAAGTACTAAAATGGGGGGAAGTTACATAAAGTGTTAAGTAGAAGCACGTGTGGAGTGACACCAGATCTACGGCATAGATTAAGAGTGATTCACGTAAATATTGAATGTATAACAGATACGTGTTTGGGATACATGTTAATAATATAGATATAAAAAAAAAATATATATATAGATATATATATATATATATATATATATATATATATCTATATATATACACAACGTATGGAAACACTATAAAGGAATTAAGATCCATATAATTTGCACTATATATAATAATGCCGAATATAGCACAAAATAAATGTTTGAATACGCTGTAGGTGTCCACACCTTATTCAATTCTATATGCACATTGTTAGTTAAGGGAAGGGGGTGGGGGGGGGGAATTATATAATATAAATATATATATATATATAAAAAAAGAGAGCTGTAACATATCACAATTTTTGGTATTTAAAGGTGTTTTCAGGTGGTATAATTATGTGCCAAATGTGTGATAAAATATGTTGGAGGGAGCAGTGGACGGACAACAGATAGAGGAGGTAGAGCAAGGGATAGCGGTCTCGGATATGGAGGGGAGGGAGGAAAGGCAGGAACATGTATGTTATGTTAGGTTTTATGTGGATATGTCATGTATGTGGAATTTTATATATACATATTGTAATATCTGAAATTACTATATGTTGAATGTTGTGAAATTATAAATAAAGACTCAATAAAAAATGTATTTATTAAAACACAATTTTACATAAAAATGTAAGCGAGGATCACAGTTGTCCGGAAATGACTGGTAACCACACACCAGGTCAGTCCGGCCGTGAAATGTACCAAGGTTTTCTAATAGTGTGTTACCTTTTCCTTTTCCACAGGACGCTGTGATGACAAGAAAGCCTCTCTACTCCAATGTGGACCCCTCTGGCCAATGCGTTTCAGGGATCAAGGTTCCCTTTATCAAGGCATCTAGTATATCCTCCTCGAATATGGTTAGAATGCATAACCTCGGGGTGAAGATAGTAAGGGGGATACCGGTAGATTCTATAATGCATGTGGTTACCTTCCAGAATTCTGAGACCACCCTACAGTCCCATACCAAGTGGCAGAAGGAACCGTCGGGGGAGCCGCACTTGGGGCATTTAGAGTCATTTCTACCCCCCCATTCTTAATAGTCTAGTAGGAATCAGGTATCTCCCATGTTAAGGAAATACGTGGGTTATTCCATGCCGTCTCCCAGGCCTCTTCCATTATGGGGTCCATATCTCATTCCCAAGCTGCCTTCAGTTGAGGCAGATCATGCTCGTGTAGAGAGGACAATAAATCCACAGGTGAGTCACAGAGTATCGGAGGGCCCGCGGGGAACTGTGTCCGACAGGCATGCCTGAGCTGAAGGTATCTGTAAAAATGGACATTAGGTATCGGGGTTTGTTGAAATGATTTAAATATAGTATCTGAGTATATTTGCCCTATCGAGGTGATGCCCCACTGACTCCAGAATTCTTGTATCTGTTTACAGGAGAGCTCTGGGAAAGCATAGGAACCATCTAGAGGGGTGTTCGGATCACACTCCGCAGCGTGTAGGATGTGGCTCACCTGTCTCCAGACCAGTATCGCCTGTCTAAAGAGTGGCATGCCAATCAGTTTTGAAATTTTTAAAAATGTAGGAAAATCTTTAGCTTTTACAAATCTGGTCCTTATTACATTAACCACTGAGGAGTAAATTTACGAAAGCTTCTTAAATCAGATTTTGTCTATCATTTCTCTATTGCATCCTATAAAATAAAAGACCTTTTTTTCATATTCAGCTGTAGTAAATTTACCCCTGAGTGTCCTTTTAGAATATAATATAGCGGTTGTTGGCTGCTTAGCTACCTGGCTGAACGCCTGACACCCCCCCAGCGAATCCCCTTGGTACCATGCGAGGGGATGTACCCGAACACATCCTCTCACTTCCCCTTTGGAAATGTATGTCAATTTCCATCAAAATCCACCGTAGAGGGGGTGGGCACTGACGTCAACTGATGTCAGGCACCCACCTCCGGCAGCCATCATCCCGCCCGCGTTCCCAGGGGAACACCCAGCATTTTTATAAGGATGCCCATAAAATGCTGGGCTTTCCTCTAATGCTGTCCCCTGCATGCCCCCCTCCCTCCCCTACCGGATTGTGATACTCGCCGAAGGTGTTCGCACAGGGGGGCTACACGTGCACTTAATCGCGCGTGTGCAGTCCCCAAAACATTGGAACTGGGACAAATTCAGCCCCTTCCGAGTGATACTGAATCACCCGTATAGGCCTCTCCACTGTGCAGGTAGATCAGCCACTTTAAACAAATGAGGGGGAAAATCTCTTAAATAGAAAATAAACTTTCTACCAATGAAATAAAAAAGAAAATATTTAGGACGAATTTAGCTTGTAATTTAAAGTATATTGAATGTATATATCCGGTCTGTTCAGAAGAGACTAGATACTATAACATAGGACAAGGAATTTATATGTATTATACTGTATGAATTTTTTTTTTTACAATAAACTTAAATATTATAACAGGAGCATGAATTATTAATAAGGCTGATATGAAGCCTGAAGCCAACATTATAATGCATACTATATAATACATTAATAACGGTGCCTGATCCCATAAACTTACATAAACCTTCCAATTACTGGTCATTACTTCACCACAATAACTATTTTTGCTCCTAAAACCTATTTCACTGACTTCACAGCTATAACTGAATCCCAGCTACACAAGCCCTGGGATTTAAGCTGACCATTCAGATCAATTTATATGTAAATATCTCTCTGTACCTGAGTTTCATTATCAATCACAGTTAAGAGAACCCGCCTGACTGCTGCTTGTCCATTTTAAGCTAGATAACAGGAGATTTGGAGGACTAAGCCCAGCCAAGGCGAGGTTCCATTTTTATTGCACATTTCTTCATATGGATTTGATAAATGTTATTAGCATCATGCTGCACAGCTGAGACCTCTTCATTTAACTGCATAGCGCACTACAGACCTCATATCTAGTAGTTACCATTGTTATCTATATTCAGGTGTTTTTCTTCAACATATAATGGAACACATGCATGAATACTGATCTTATCTATCTTGGATCTGGCTTATGTCTGAAAGGTCTACACTTGGGCGTTTTCTTGCCCCTACATCGCTCAGGGTTTATAAGCCATAGCTATGCTCGGCCCTGCGTGCCGCTAATGGATGGCGATTATATCCAGCATGCTGGATAAATCTAATAAGATTGGTGGTAGATTTCTCAGCACACATCGCTGCATCAGATCACTCAGCAAAATATTCTGTGTAGGCCTCAAAATCATCTGTGTAGGCCTCAAAATAATCTGTGTAGGCCTCAGCTGAAATTCCCAGCAGTGGAGTATTTATTATAAGTGTCAATGGTGGCCCACACCACACTTGATGCACCCATTTTTTTAATATTTACCCCTCCAGAGTCCCATGACGAAGGTAGCAGCTCTGCGGAAATCACCCAAAAAATGGCTGCTGCACCTCTTTTACAGAGCTCTGTGCATTTGCATTACAATTTAAGGGGGTATTCAATCCCTGCTGCTATTTCGGACAGGGGAAATAGTGGTGGGCGCCTATTCAATGCTGTGTTTCCCGACAGCATTGAAGGGGCAGATCGACAGAACGAGCCCGACTTTGAAAGCTGTCATTCCCAATTTGCTGAGAGCGGCCAAGGATTGTCGAGATCATGGCTGTAGCTCGACAATCCCTGGCCGTTTACGCGGCCACACCCTCTTTTCGCCGATCGGCAGGCGGGACATTGAATTCCACCTGCCAATAAACAAGCGAGCTGGCAACAACGGGCCTGGATCACGACTGCGGGGATGGGATTGAATACCTCCCTAGTGCTCAGACTCTATCAGACTATAGTGCAACCCCACACAGCTACTGGCAGAGAGGAGGGGGCCCGAATGGAGAAGGCTACATAAGTGCCTCTCTTAAAATGTCCCTGAGTCCTGGGTCTGCGTCCCGGCCAAACAAGGTTATACCCGGGACTAAAAACTCTGCTTGCATAGCAATTCGCAGTGATTGGGGTGGGCTGGCGGTGGGGTTGGGGGTCACCTATGGGAATACTCAGTGTTTCGATGTGTCACAGGATGTCAGCCGCCCGCCCTGTCTGTGTCTCGGCACTTGCAAATAAAGTCAGTTTCCACTGACTTTTATTTACGAAGCCCAGCTCCCCGTGCCGCCCCGCCCGGACTTCTGTGTGCAAGCGCTGCCGGCGCAAACACGCAGGGGACCGATTCAATCATAATCACCCCAATAGATTGTAAACTCCACTGGGGCAGGGACTGATGTGAATGTTCAAATATTCTCTGTGCAGCTCTAGGTTCAAGCTCTGCGCTATATAAATAACTGTTAATAATAAACAAAGGATAAATAATGCATTAGAAGCTAAAATGGGTCTATACAGCTGATTGCTCTAAATGACTGTCAATAAATAAATAAATAAAATCCATTGACAAACTTATAGCTACAGTAGAAGCTGATTGGTTGCTATGGGCAACTTTCCACCTGATCCATACCTCCCAACAGTCCCGAAAACCGAGGGAATGTCCCGGTTTTCGGGGACATTCCCGCGTCCCTCCTGCAGCCGGCAGTGTCCCGCGGCGAGGGGGGGCTGTTGGGAGTCCCCCATATCGGCTGCTGAGCAGTGGTGAATAAATGCTGTGCGCACGCCCCCAGTGGGCTGGGGGCATGGCTAGAGGCTCACAGAGCCTCTGGGTCATGCCCCCATAGCGTCAAAACGGGGGCGTGGTCTCGTGGGAGAGCCGCAAGTATAGACCACACCCGTTTAATTAGGCCACACCCCCAGCATTTTTTCGATGCAAAGTTGGGAGGTATGCTGATCTCTTTTGACAACTGGATGCATCTCCCCCTATATTTAGAACCGCAAAGCGGCAAAACTAATTCCCCATATCTCCACCGTGATCACCATTCTATGACATGATTAAAACATGTCCAATTTGCAATTTTGCATACAAAATATGGAATTATTTAGTCGGTGCAACAAACAGACTGTAACTTTCCCTGCCATTTATCAATTTAACGGAGTCTTATTGACCATTCCTAAGGATTAACCTTCTACTATAACAGCAGCATAAATCATAACATAAAATGTGTTGCATGCCGCCATCAGGCTGTTATAGCAGGGTTGCCTACTTTTGAAAAATCATTTCAGGGAGAAAATTAAAAGGTATGGGGCGGGCCTTGCATTTCTAGGGGCGGACCTTGCGTCGCTGGGGGGGCATGAGTCATCAGGGGGCGGGTCATGTGTCATCAGGGGGCGGGCCATGGCTGAGACAAAGGTTACAAAACTCTTATATAATTGGTAGTAAGCCTTCTGTGCAGCAAAACTAAATATTTTATTATAGTTAATTCGGAATCCTTGGGGGAATACTGAGAATCCGACAACACAAAAAAAAAACCACAATGGGCATAATTACTTTTTTTTTAGTAAACGCATAACTAAAACATATTCCAGGTGAGCATATTAGCTCAGGAGATGGGCACTTTGGTGTTTTTCTACTATCACATTGTGGGATTAGAGGACCAAGCAAGTGTCAGTAGGGCCCCTCAGTCCATTCACATTGCACACTTGTACCCCGAGATTTACTGAATCAGAAGTTGGATGCATATTACAGTATATCAGCGCAGAAGTTTCCCCCACTAGGGACAAAAGAACGGCAGCCAGTGGTGTCAGAGGCTGGGAGACACCAGGGAGAGATGCAGGGAGCAAATCCAATGCCCCGTGTGTCACCGCTCAGGAGCTTCTCTGCCACGCACCCTGCGCCACCTACACTGCCAGCAGCAGCATCTTCCCAGGATATAGCCAGGAGCTGCTGCAGCGGCCGCCGTGTGCTGGAGCGTCGCGCTGTGCTACATTGCCTTGCTGGTAAGCCGGGAGTGAGCGTGACGGGTGAGAGTACTACTTACCCGCAGTTCTTCAGAGCAGTCACAGCGACATCGCGTTGTCGGCGTCATGGGGACAGCGGCGTGATCACATACATATGTACATTGCAGAAGATCACGCTGCGGCTGCGGGAGAAAAGGGTCCTCTCCCGGGAGTCCGTGAGATGACCCAGGATTCCGGGAGTCTCACGGACATTCCGGGAGAGTCGGCAACCCTGTGTTATAGTCAGAAATGCCAAGCATTGAATAAGCAAAAGTACTTTCATATTGATAAATGATTCAAGTAATGCTGACATGCCTGTGTACCCCTGATAAGCCGGCTGCGCACAATGTACACAAAGGTCACTGGCGTAACTAAGCTACCGCAGCCCCCGCCATGGCGGGGAGGCGCAGAGTAACTATGGGCGCCTGGGGGGCTGCGGTGCTATAGATACCCGCTGCGTTGCTGCCCGGCCGCATCTGCGGTCACTGCCCGTCACTCGCTCCCGTCGCCGACTCCTGCTGATAATGAAAAGTGACACTTAGAAAATGGCTGCCCCCGTATTGCAGACAGTTTTGGCAGCCATTTTCTAAGAGTCACTTTTCATTATCAGCAGGAGCCGGCGCCGGGAGCGAGTGACGGGACAGTGACGCAGATGCGGCAGGTCAGATCCTCCACTCCTCCCTTTTTCGCGCTCTCCGTTCCCCCTCTACCCCGCTCCCGGAGGCTCATGGGGCATGTAGTCCTCTTCCCAGGGGTCCCCTCACTGCGCTTGTGCTCGGCTACTGCTGTGAGGGAGATCACAGCGTCCAGGTATTTACCTGGCTAGGTGTGGTGTGTGGGGGGGGGGGGGCGCCGAAAAAATTTGGCGGGGGGGCGCAAAATATATAGTTACGCCACTGGGGGGGTTAGGCACTCTTTACACTTGGGGGGGGGGATTAGGCACTCTTTACACTGGGGGGGGGGGGTAGGCACTCTACATTTTACACGGTTCACTGCAATGGGAATGGTACTTAAATGGTATTTAAAACGGTAATCTGCTGCAGTGGGAATGCTAATACCGTTGTTAATACCATTTAAGATTACCAGTACTTTTAACTGGTCTGCAGTGGGAAAGCAGCATAAGTTTAGTGTTTAATACACCATACTTACCCAAGCAATAATATCTGTAATACAATAACAGGGCCGAAACTAGGGTTTCCGGCGCCCGGGGCAAGGCAGTCATTTTTTTTAGTCACAAATGAAAGACTGTTTAATGTTATTTTTACAATTTGTTTTGGTACTTGTTTCCTAGAACGGCCACAATCGTGAGTGATCGTGGCTCTTAATTAAGGGACACGATCCTCACGATGTGGCCGATTTTTTACAATTTTTTCCCTTTGAATGACAGAAATCGGGTCAATCGGTCGGTCGCGACCAATTAAAATCGGCCGCGATGCGACCGACCGATTGACCCGATTTTTCCATAGACTTCAATGTTAAAAAATCTTTTAACATTGAAATCGGGAGGATCGCGTCGGTCTTGTGCCATTATAATGGCACAAGATGAGATGGACTTGATTAAGTCCATCTCACATAGGGTAAAATGATAAAAAAGGTGAAATGGCCCAATATGACCCATTTCACATTTTTTATGTGCCCGCCATGACCCCACGATAGACGTCAACCCGAAGCGTGGCGAGCGCAGCGAGCCCGCGAGGGGCGGCGGTGCGCGTCCTCCGACCTTTTCATTCCCCTACTATCCACTAGGGCGTGGAGTGAGAATAGAATAGTGTGGCGAGCGCAGCGAGCCACCGAGCCCGAAGCGTGGCGAGCGCAGCGAGCCCCGCGAGGGGACGCGTCTAACTTCACAGGTATACGCGTCCCCTCGCGGGGCTCGCTGCGCTCGCCACGCTTCGGGCTCGGTGGCTCGCTGCGCTCGCCACACTATTCTATTCTCACTCCACGCCCTAGTGGATAGTAGGGGAATGAAAAGGTCGGAGGACGCGCACCGCCGCCCCTCGCGGGCTCGCTGCGCTCGCCACGCTTCGGGTTGACGTCTATCGTGGGGTCTAGCCCACTTAGTAACATTTGGGGGGGCAATTGAAAATAATCAGGTGAAAAAAAAAAAAAATCGGGTGAAAAATCGGTCGGTCGGATCGGTCGCATCGCATGCGACCAAATCGCATGCGATGCGATCGATCCGATTTTTTATCTTCCGACCACAACGATCTAAATCGTTGTGGCCGTGCTAGGAAACAAGTACCTTTGTTTTTCCTGTAGAATATTCTGCAATTCGCGAAGTAGCAAAATCCTAGTAACATAAGCTGCGGACGAGATGCTGCATCAGTAACTATAGATCTTCTCTCTCTGGCTGTGAACGTAGAAGTGACACCAGTCAGCTAGTCTGCTCACCACATTGATTACCTATAAGCTGGAATCATTATTACACAGTGCACTAGCCTTATAATGTCCCTCTATAAAACTCACTTTGCACAAAAGTACATTACACTGTGTAAGTTTCATTTTATTGTATGTCACCCTCCCTCTACATTTCTACCTTACTATAGTGCTCTATGTCACCTGTTTATCAATTATTATTAGCAGGATATCACCTTATAACCTCAGGGCCGGCGCCACCACTAGGCAGTGTTAGGCATTTGCCTAGGGCGCCGGCCACTGGGGGGCGGTAGTTGGGAGCAGGGCAGGAGGGAGAGCTGGAGGTCTGGCTTAACGGGCAGGAGGGAGGCCTCGCAGTTCAGTCCTGGTGCATGTTAACTGACATCTTCCTCCACCCGCACCGCGTACAGCCGCTCAGCCGGGCAGCGTCTGAGGGTGAGCCAAGTGCTTAGCGCTGCCCAGCTGAGCGGCTGTACACAGTGCGGGTGGAGGAAGTCAGGAAGATGTCAGTCACACTGCGCCGGGACTGAACTGCGAGGCCTCCCTCCTGCTCGCTAAGCCAGACCTCCAGCTCTCCCTCCCGCCCGCTGAGCTAGACCCGAGCACCTCACCTCCTGAAGGGTGAGTAATACCGGAACCCCCCCCCCCCCGAAGCAGCGCGGCGGCCTTATTCCTCCCCACCCCCCACCCGTGGAGCGGGTGAGCGCCGGGGCGCCCCCCCCCCCGCGCCTGGGGCGCTCCGGCGCCTTGCACCGGCACTGTATAACCTCCATTACTATTTTTTTTGTGGACAATAGGTATCCCTTGAATGTGTCAGAGATATCTGCTGAAATCAATGGCAGAATACCTCCCCCCTTATACCAGTTTTACACCAGCCCTGCGCAAAATCCCAGGACTGCGGTTGGTGTAAAAGGTCTGACCCGGGTCGTGAGATCCATGTCATCAACCTGACAAGCACTCAGGGGTGAACCCGAGTTCAACCTGGATCGCTGTGCAGTGTAAACGGGTAACCCAACCTGTTCACTGCAATGGAAAAGCTGGTGCTGGGAGATGCTCTTATCTCCCAGCGCCGGCTCAGGCCCCACCTCTGGTGACGTAACCCACCCAGCATTATGACGGGTTGGGAAGCCGGTCTAAAAGGGATCGCAAGCCGGGTCAGAGTCCAAAATCCTGAGTGAGACCCGGTCTTGCTGGTGTAAAAGTGGTATTAGAAACCTATTTCTAAAGCTCCAGAATGCAAAGAACTGGCCCCTATAGTTATTGCCTTCTGGAGATGGCATTAGCCACTGTAGTCTATAAGGTACATAGGCCAAAAAAGTACCAGGAGAAGAATCTGTAGGATCCCTATCCAGCACTCACCACTTACCAGTGGCGGTTTTTACCCCCAGGTAAAATCCGCCACTGTCTCTGCCTAAAGTAAAGCCAGATGCAGACTGTGAGACTGCTCTGGCTTCACTGTGACTGGCAGTGACTTCCTATTGGAAGTCTGACCTGCCAGTCACTCAAGGTATCCCATCGGGACGTGTTCCCTCCCTCTGGGATGCCTCTCTCTGCGCAAATGCGTGGCAGCCCCCAAAAACGGGTTCTGCACATGCGCAGTACCGCGGACCATACTGCACATGGGCCGGAACCAGGGAACCCGATCAAGCTTGGGCCAGTGCATGCACAGTATCTATGAAATGACTGCACATGCGCTGGCCCCATGCAGGGTTCCAGGGTGCGCATGCGCGGCTTCCGGGGATGGCGGCAGTGGCCGGGGACAACAGCAGAGGTGGCCGGGGACAACAGCGGAAGCGGCCGGGGACAGCAGCGGAGGGGGGTGGGGGCGCATTGTGGCAGCCCCCCCACCCCTCCATAATGGTAAGAGCCGCTACTGCCACTTACACAGTAGAGCAGAGTCAAAGTGATGGCTCACTTTACTAAACATCCTCGGGACAGGCTCCTATTAGAGCACCATTCAGGCAGGAGTACAACAATAGACCTGTCGGTAGCTAATTTCTTACTGCCGCAAATAGTGGCAATAACAAATTATAATCATTGGGATAAAAAACTCAGTAATTAGTAAATATGCCCCTAGGTGTTTTAAATTGGTGGCATAAAGATGCATTGTATAGCCCTTATTTTAATCTTGAACTATACCGGTACTCTTTACCTAGAAGGGGGTAAAAAATCGCGATCATCGCGGGCATCGCGGGTAAATCGCGGGTACATAAAAATCGGCTGCCCGCGATGACCGCGATTTTCCCATAGGGAACAATGTTAAAAAGGATGATTGACCGCGATTTTAATGTAAAATGCCTCAATGCCCGTGATTTTACCATAGGAATCAATGTTAAATGGGCTACAGAGCCCAAATAGGCACAATTAACCCTTAAATGTCCCCCCAAATTTTTAACGTCACCCCACGATCCACGCTAACCCGAAGCGTGGCGAGCGCAGCGAGCCCGCGAGGGGCGGTGGTACGCGTCCTCCGACCTTTTCATGCCCTACTATCCACGTCGGCGTGGAGTTGAGAATAGAATAGTGTGGCGAGCGCAGCGAGCCACCGAGCCCGAAGCGTGGCGAGCGCAGCGAGCCCCGCGAGGGGACGCGGATACCTTCACAGGTAAACGCGTCCCTTCGCGGACTTCACAGGTGTCCGCGTCGCCACGGACACCTGTGAAGCCCGCGAGGGGACGCGTATAACTGTGAAGGTATCCGCGTCCCCTCACGGGGCTCGCTGCGCTTCGGGCTCGGTGGCTCGCTGCGCTCGCCACACTATTCTATTCTCAACTCCACGCCGACGTGGATAGTAGGGCATGAAAAGGTCGGAGGACGCGTACCGCCGCCCCTCGCGGGCTCGCTGCGCTCGACACGCTTCGGGTTGGCGTGGATCGTGGGGTGGCGTTACAAATTTGGGGGGACATTTAAGGGTTAATTGTGCCTATTTGGGCTCTGTAGCCCATTTAACATTGATTCCTATGGCCAAATCGCGGCCATTGAAGCATTGAATGTAAAATCGCGGTCAGCACAAAATTTAACATTGAACCCTATGGGAAATCGCGGTGATCGCGGGCATCGCGTCGCGGCCGTTAATGTACTGCCCGCGATGCCCGCGATCACCACGATGGGCGCCCTTCTAGGTAAAGAGTACCACTATACCTTTTAAATTCTTATATGTTACATAACTAAGGAAAATATCATATAAAGTATATATTATGTTACACGTAACATTAAATACATGTAATTTTTACATACTAAAAGTCAGAACTGAAGTTACAAAGGCACAGACAGAATAAAGGTCAATAATGATAGTCATTAATAGACAGTTTGTGATATTATTATACTCCAAAAAAAAGCAATGAAATATATTTAAATTAAGACATTTCAGAAAGCGCGTCACTGACATGTCACCTTAGATCTACTACAACGTCAGTCATACAATGGAAAATGTAAAAATGATTACAGGATTTTAACAATGATGGTAATCTGGAAATAGCCAGTTATTTAACCTTTATATTGAAATTAATAAAATGCTTCAAATAATTTAAGCTTAAATAAATCTTAGTTCGCTAGTTAATGTTGAGTTTTCATTCCACTATTGTCCAACAACCACAGGACCCAAATGCATGAATTTAATCCCGTCAGATTATGGGGGGGAGGGACCCATTACCCATGATCACAGGTCATAGGCACATCAGTGGCTATCTAATTAGCTCCGATAAACCGGCACATGCCGTAGTTTAGCAGGGATTTTGTTTCACCTGCTTTAAGCAAGTAAATCAAAATCCACGAAAGCCAGTGGCAGATCTAGACTAAACATTTATCGGGGGCGTTTTGAGAATACTGACTCCTCCCTTCTACTCATTAGTCCTCCCACTTACAGTTTTGCCCCTCCCATTAAAAAAACAAAAACAAAATATTAAGAAATAGATAAAAAAAAAAAAAAGAACATACCTTTTACAATACAAAATCCAGTCACACTTCGAGATTACAGTCTAGATTAGTAGTTTCCAAAATGATTGCTTCGGGACACTTTCAGTTTTTCTGAATTTCTCTTTCTTTTAAAGAGACAATGAACAGAATGGGTTTTCAAAACTCAAGCAACAGAGCTGTGTAGGAAATGCAAGGCTTGTGATTGAACCTAAAAAAAGTCAGTTAAGCCATTGAGAATTAACATACAACATAGGAAGATTACCTTACCTAAAGCCATGATAGGCAGAAGAGGTTTGGAGGAGGAGGAGGCTGGGTTCGGCATAAGCAGCAGAGGTTGTAGTTGGCAGCAGTGGCAGTGCAGAGGAGGCTGAGAAAGTGAGAGCAGGCACATAGGGACAGGGAAAGTGACAGCAGGGACAGGGAAAATGACAGCAGGGAACAGAGAAAGAGACAGTAAGGACAGAGAGAGTGACATTAGGAACAGCCGGGACATGGAGAGTGACAGCAGGGACAGGGGGACATAGGGACAGGGAGGGTGACAGCAGGGACATACAGGTGGGAGAGAGAAAGGCAGCAGGGTAAAATGACATTTTCTTAGGCTGTGATTGGCAGCAGAAGTGCGGAGGAAGCTGAGGTTGGCATCAGCGGCGGTGCAGAGGAGGCTGTGGTGATTTGAAATCATCGATGGTTCATGGCCGATGTCAAATACCTTTGCCAACAATGGGGGAGAACCAGATGGTTTCCCTCCATCAATGGAACAGCAAAACGATGTTTTGCAGTTTTTTTTTTTCAAAGTGCCGGGACACGGAGCATAGCTCCACCCCCAACACCCGTGAAGCCCCGCCCCACATTTTGATTGGCCAACAGGCCAATCAATCAAACACAATGGATGATCATCCATTGCATAGTTTAGCACTATCGATGGCCAGTTGCAGAATTGCAACCATCGATGGCAATGGCAACGATGGCCATCCCTACGCTGTGGTCAGCAGCAGATGCTGTGATCGAGACGGAAGTGCGGAGGAGGCAGTGGAGATGCAGACAAGCGAAGAAGTTTGTGACTGGTGGCAAAGGCGGCTCTGGTTTGCGGCGGCTGTGACCTACAAAGCGGCTCTAGCAGTGAAAGCCCTCTCCCCTCTTCATCAAGTCCACCATAATTTCAATTCTGCATTGGAACGGCCACCAAACAAATGTTTGAGCACTCCAATTGGCACGTGAATAGTGCCGAATTTGAAATGATGGCAGGTTTTTTCAGTCAGTGCACGAAATGCCGGTAGCCATAATGACCCACTTCGAGCACTGTATTTATAAAAAAAAAAAAAAGAAATAATAAGTTAGTGTTCCAGTGGGCGTGCCCAAGTTATGGCCATTTTTAGTTCAGTTCCCCCTCCTGCTCCATAAAACTTATACCTTTCTGCACCCCGAGCACACACAACATTAATCTTCTGGTCACAGGAGCAGAGGATCCAGGTGAGAAAGGCACATAACGTCGCCTGGCACCCAGCCGCCTCCTGCTACCCCGAATCTGAGGAGATGCTGCATTTCCATCTCCTGCCTGGGCAGCACTTTGCCAGAGAGGCTTTGGGAGGGAGTCCTGTCTAATCTCTCCGATCCGCGCCGCTAACTCACGGTCGGAAGTTGGACAGGGAAAACTCAATACATAGGGACTTATGCAGCTCGTGACAAGGGATGACTGGCAGACCTTGTGGAGCAACCTGATTTTTACATGGGATGTATATTTAGAGGTAGGTGACGTGGGTATATAGTTAGGGTTAGGTGAAGGGGGGTGTATAGTTAGGGCACAGGGGTGGGGTTTATGGTTAGGCTATGAGGGGGGTGTATAGTTAGGGTTAGGCTATGGGGTATCTATGGTTAGGGTTAGGCAATGGGGGGTGTATTATAGTTAGAGTTAGGTGACAGGGGGGTGTATAGTTAGGGTTAGGTGAAGGGGGGTGTATAGTTAGGGTTAGGTGAAGGAGGATGTATAGTTAGGGTACAGGGGTGGGGGTTTATGGTTAGGCTATGAGGGGGGTGTATAGTTAGGATTAGGCTATGGGGTAATTATGGTTAGGGTTAAGCAACAGGGGTGTATAGTTAAAGTTAGGTGATAGGACTGTATATTTAGGGTTAGGAGACAGGGGGTGCATATTTAGGGTTAGGTGATGGGGGGTGTATAGTTAGGGTTAGGAGACGGGGGTGTATATTTAGAGTTAGGTGAAGGGGGGAGTTAGGATGCAGTGGAGGGGGGTGTATAGTTAGGGTTAGGTGACAGGGGTGTATAGTTAGAATTAGAGTACGGGGTATGTGTAGTTAGAGTTAGGTGACGGGGGTGTGTACTTAGGGTTAGGTGATAGGGGTTTATAGTTAGAATTAGAGTACGGGGTATTTGTAGTTAGAATTAGAGTACGGGGTATGTGTAGTTAGAGTTAGGTGATGGGGGTGTATAGTTAGAATTAGAGTACGGGGTATGTGTAGTTAGAGTTAGGTGACGGGGGTGTAGTTAGGGTTAGGTGACAGGGGTGTATAGTTAGAATTAGAGTACGGGGTATGTGTAGTTAGAGTTAGGTGATGGGGGTGTGTAGTTAGGGTTAGGTGATGGGGGTGTATAGTTAGAATTAGAGTACGGGGTATGTGTAGTTAGAGTTAGGTGACGGGGGGTTTAGTTAGGGTTAGGTGATGGGGGTGTGTAGTTAGGGTTAGGTGAAGGGTGTGTATAGTTAGAATTACGGGACGGGGTATGCAGTGGCGTAACTAGAAATTTTGCTCCCCCCTGCAAAAAAAATTCTGGCGCCCCCCCTCCTTCCTTCCATTTTTCGGTAAAAGAAACAGGACAGTTTCTCAGCAATTCGGCTCTCAATAAAAACACCCCCCCCCCCACAAATTAAAGAAAAACACAAAGAATTTATGAAGAACTTATAGTGTGCCCATTCCAAAAAGGTGTGTGGCAATGCTTATTAGACAATATGCAAAACACTGTAATGTCTATTACATATTATACCACACACCATAATGACCCTTAAGGCGATTGCGACCAATCGGCCCAAGTCGTCCCTCCCTGACATGCCGTCGGGTCCGATGCGCGCTCCCATGCGCAACTGACCCGACCAGGTGGTCGGACCGGTAGGCCGTCCGACCACCCGTTTCTCCTGGTGGTGAGGCGGGTGGGAAACAGGGACGCATGCAATCCATCACAATGAATCGCATGCGTCCCTGCCGCCGGGAAAGTCCTCGCAGGCTATCGGGTGTCCGTACACTGCTGCGAGACATTGCAGACAGTGTATGGACACCTTAACACATCGCTATCCATACACACTGGGCAAAAATGCCCAGTGTGTATGGACCTTTAGTGTGAGTGCCAATCCACAAATAAGATACCCCCTTCAGAGCTGACAGGGGGGCCTTGAGGTATATATGTGTGTGTGTGTGTGTGTACACATATTTTATTGTCGAGAGATCCTGCGTTACCCAGAAATGTTTCTAATACATACAGGATATACACGCACACATACCATACAGACACACAGGACTTACATGCACATATACCATACAGACATGCATCACATACACGCACATACATACATACACACAGGACATGCATGCACACATACAGTAATCGCACACATACCGTACAGACACACAGGATATACACGCACACATACCATAGACACACACAGGACATTCAAGCACACATACCATACAGACACACAGGACATACACGCACACATACCATACAGACACACAGGATATACACGCACACATACCATATACACACACAGGACATACAAGCACACATACCATACAGACACACAGGACATACACGCACACATACCATGCAGACATACAGGATATACACGCACACATACCATACACACACAGGACATACACACAAGACATACAAGCACACATACCATACAGACACACAAGACATACACGCGCACATACCATACACATAAACACACACACACACACAGGACATACACGCACACATACCATACAGACACACAGGACATACACGCACACATACCATACAGACACACAGGATATACACGCACACATACCATATACACACACACAAGACATACAAGCACACATACCATACAGACACACAAGACATACACGCGCACATACCATACACATAAACACACACACACACACAGGACATACACGCACACATACCATACAGACACACAGGACATACACGCACACATACCATACAGACACACAGGACATACACGCACACATACCATACAGACACACAGGACATACACGCACACATACCATACAGACACACAGGATATACACGCACACATACCATATACACACACACACACACACACACACAAGACATACAAGCACACATACCATACAGACACACAAGACATACACGCGCACATACCATACACATAAACACACACACACACAGGACATACACGCACACATACCATACAGACACACAGGACATACACGCACACATACCATACAGACACACAGGATATACACGCACACATACCATATACACACACAGGACATACAAGCACACATACCATACAGACACGCACACATACCATATACACACACACACACACAAGACATACAAGCACACATACCATACAGACACACAAGACATACACGCGCACATACCATACACATAAACACACACACAGGACATACACGCACACATACCATAGACACAAAGGACATACACACACATGGCATACAGGCACAGATACCATACATACACACACACACACACACACACACACACACACACACACACACACACACACACACACACAAAGCATATTTATAAATATACACAAGCTATAGACACACATAGTATACACAAAGGACAAAAACACACACACACTCACACATAGCATTTAAACAAAGTATACATACATTATACATACAAACAGCATACTTACAAGCACCAATACTAAAACAAATAACCCCCACAAGCAATGGAGGGCACCCAGTTTCCACATACCCAGCCCTCCCCCTTCCCCTTCCCACTGCAGCTACCAGTACAACATAGTGCTCACTGGGCCACCAGCATACATTAATAGTGCCCACATTCTTCACCCCCTGCCCATGCCCCTCCAGCTGGCACCCACAACAAGGGACACAGACCTGTCAGTTGTCCATTCCAGGCAGGTTCATCTTCGTGTCTCAGGCAGCCCCATGCGTTGTAGACACAGAGAGAAGAGCTTCCTGAGTGCCGAGGATCTCTGCGCTGCAGCGCCACCTACAGGCAGCTCAGCAGTACATCCTTAGCTTTCTCCCAGCAGCTTGCACAGGACAGCCTTCGGCTCCGAGAGAGCCGTGACCCTCCTGCGCCCCAGTGGCGCCGGCTCCCCCCGGCGACCGCTGGGGCTGCCTATGCCTAGTTACGCCACTGAACCCCCCGTACCTGCCATGTGCCCCCACTTCCCCTCCCCTTGTACTTACCTGCACGGGGAGGCAGGGCAGTGGGGAGGCAGCGGGGGTCCATGCAGGGTACAGGCAGTCCCAGTGCCTGATGAGAACTAGTAGTTCTCACTTTGTGCATATGTAGTGAGTGCTCGTGCATAATAATGAGCCGCTCATTACATATGCGCATATGTAATGAGCGTCTCTTTATTATGCACGTGCACTCATTACACATGCACAGAGTGAGAACTACTAGGTCTCATCAGGCACTGGGACTGCCTGGAGGCTAAATAACGTTTAAGAGGCATTCCCACTGCCTCTTAAACATTATTTTAACGTGTAGAACTCTGCTTTAAAAACGGGTTGAAATACCATTTAGCTTTAAACGGTATTTCAACTCTGGCACTTTGCCACTGCAGCCTTAAAATGGTAAATTGCGCTGAAAATCGGCAATTTACAGTTTTTTAGCTGCAGTGGGAAAGGGGCATTACCCAAGCAATAATATTTGTGAAACAAAAAAAATCGGTACTTGTTTCCTAGAACGGCGCCCATTGCGGGCATCACATGTACATCGCATGCCATTATAATGGCATGCGATGCGACCGATGCGATGCCCGCGATTTTACATAGAAAAGCATGGTAAAATGTAAATCGCGTCGGTCGCATGCGGCCAAAAAATCGCATGCGATGCGACCGACGCGATTACCGATTTTACATAGGAAACAATGTTAAATGGCCCAATTGACCCGATTTCACATAGGGAACAATGTTAAATGGCCCACAGACCCCAAATAGCCACCCTGAAGTGTGAAATGGCCCGCCCAATTGTTAACGCCACCCCAGATCAATGTCAACCCGAAGCGTGGCGAGCGCAGCGAGCGGCGGCGGTATGCGTCCTCCGACCTTTTCATACCCCCACTATCCACGTCGGCGTGGAGTTGAGAATAGAAAGTGTGGCGAGCGCAGCGAGTCACCGAGCCCGAAGCGTGGCGAGCGCAGCGGATACCTGTGAAGCTCACGAGGGGACGCGTATAGCTGTGAAGGTATCCACGTCCCCTCGCGGGGCTCGCTGCGCTAGCCAAGCTTCAGGCTCGGTGGCTCGCTGCACTCGCCGACGTGGATAGTGGGGGTATGAAAAGGTCGGAGGACGCGTATCGCCGCCCCTCACGGGCGCTGCGCTCGCCACACTTTGGGTTGACGTTGATCGTGAGGTGGCGTTAACAATTGGGGGGGCATTTCACACTTCAGGGTGGCTATTTGGGGTCTTTGGGCCATTTAACATTGTTCCCTATGTGAAATCAGGTCAATTGGGCCATTTAACATTGTTCCCTATGTAAAATCGCGGTAATCGCGTCAGTCGCATCGTATGCGATTTTTTGGCCGCATGCGATGCGACCGACGCAATTTTTTTCCTTGCGATGCCTAAGATCAATATCGTGGGCGGCGTTCTAGGAAACAATTACCTAATAATCTCCCAGCCCACGTGTGTAATCCACATCACATCAGGACATGGAGTGCTGACCACCTTTGAATAGTAGCACTGTAAATAAGTAACAGACTGAACTACCTAATAGAACATTGATTTAAACATAATATAATAAAACACAGGATTTGACAGCTAAACACAACACCCGAGTGGGTACTTATTAGAATAGAATACTTTATTTGTTATTAACAATACACTACGATCAATGCACAGTCAACAAAATTTTCATACAAGTACCTACACAAAAGAACATTAAAAGAACAATTCCAATTTCATTTCTTTTCATTTAGCATGCGAACAGCAGTTGAAAAAAAGCTGTTTAGCATGCGCTTTGTACGTGCCGGGACAGTACGGAACCGTTTTTTCGATGGCAAAACATCAAAGAGCTCATAATTCGGATGACTGGGATCTGCTAAGATGCAATTTACTTTCTTTAGAACTCTGTTGTTATACAGATCACGGGTGCGTGGTAGAGACACCCCAATAATTTTACTTGCGGTTTTTATCACTCGGTCTAACGCGGCCTACTCTGCCGCAGTACAGTTCCCAAACCATACTACAATCCCGTACGTTAAAACACTTTCCACGATTCCCTGATAAAATCTGATTAGCCTATTTGTCTCAGAACATACAGCCTTAAGTCTTCTTAAAAAGAAGAGGCGTTGTTGGGCCTTCTTAATCATGGTAGTGCAATTTAGAGACCAAGTTAGATCTTTAGAAATGTATAAACCTAGGAATTTAAAAACCTCCACCTCCTCAATAGGCATACCCTCCATAAACATGGGAAGTATTGGCCTACCACAACTTCGCCTAAAATCTATCATCATCTCCTTGGTTTTATTTGTGTTTAATTGCAGACAATTTTGTCTACTCCATTCAAGCAATCTAAAAACCTCAGATCTATATGCTACTTCATCATTTTCGGTTATCAGGCCAACCACAGAGGTATCGTCCGCAAACTTTACTATCTGTACCGTTTTTGAAGTCGATACACAATCATGTGTAAACAGAGAATATAGCAGCGGGCTCAAAACACACCCCTGTGGCACGCCTGTACTAACCATAACCTCACTGGAGATTAGATTACCAAATTTCACTACCTGTGGTCTGCCAATCAAAAAATTTAAAATCCAATTGCACAAATGCCCATTTAAGCCTAAATCAAAAAGTTTGGAGTCCAGAGACATCGGAATAATAGTAATAAAAGCAGAACTAAAATCCACAAATAGAATTCTAACATAAGTACCCTTTTTCTCAAGATGATTCATCGTTTTTATCAAATCTAGTGTAAAACTCATTTAAGTCTTCCACCAAGGCCCTGTCAACATGTGAGGGCTCTATTTTTTTGGGCTTATAGCTAGTGATTTCCTGCAAACCCTGCCACATATATTTAGAGTCATGGCATTGCTTAAATCTGGCTTCCATCTTATTTGAAAATTCACTCTAGCACGGCACCCACGATCTACAGTAGATTGTATGTGTCGGGCTGATATCTCAAGCATTGCATGCATCTTATGTGTTTGTGCGGCATAAGATGCATGCGATGATACAATCAACACAATCGACGAGATTTTTACATTGGAATCAATGTGAAATGGTCCCTGAGACCCAATTTAACATTTATTCTAATGTAAAAAGCCCCCCAAACCCCAATTTTAATTGCTAACATCCCCTCATGGGTGAAATGGCCCCCCCATTGTTAATGCCACCCCACTACTGACGCCAACCCGAAGCTTGGCGAGCGGCGGCGGTAAGCGTCCTCCGACCTTTTCATACCCCCACTATCCACGTCGGCGTGGAGTTGACTTTATATAGTGTGGCGAGCGCAGCGAGCCACCGAGCCCGAAGCATGGCGAATGGACGCGGAATACATATGAAGTAGTCCGCGACCCCTCGCGGGGCACGCTGTGCTCGCCACGCTTCGGGCTCGGTGGCTCGCTGCGCTCGCCACACTATATAAACTCAACTCCACGCCGACGTGGATATTGGGGTTATGAAAAGGTCAAAGGACGCGTACCACCGCCCCACGCGGGCTCGCTGCGCTCGCCACGCTTCGGGTTGGCGTTGATAGAGCTGGTGGCATTAACAATGGTTATTGGGGGCTCACGATTTTTATCTTATAGCATCTTATGGATCTCATGGATCTTATGCATCTTATGGATGCATAAGATCTATGAGATGCATAAGATGAGATCCATACAATAAAAAAATCGTTTCAATTGTATTGATTGTATGCCTTAAGTAAGACATACAATCTATGCGATGGGCGCCGTGCTAGGAAATAAGTACCCCCGAGTGTTATAACCCTTGAACAGTGGCACTCCACTAACAACACTGACACGCATCATACTTGCCTACTTTTCAAAACTAGTTTCAGGGAGATTATAGTTGGTAGTAGAATTTTGCACAGCACACCATTGAAGGGGCGTGTCATGCTTCACCCAAAGGGCGTGTCTAGTTCCATATATGGAGAGATTGTGAAAAGAGATTGTGAATGTGGCACCTAGAAGCGTTGATGGGTACTGCTACATCTGAGAGGAATCTTTTAAAATGACTTATATACAAATGTAGATGAGCCCCAAAGCAGTTAGTAAGAGCTACTGGGAAATGGTGCTGATGATTCAATGTAAATGTATCTGTCTCTCATTCCTTTTTTCTCCAAAAATTTAACAGTGTAATATGGGCTAGGTGACATGAGGGAGATTGCTAGACTAATGAGGGAGAGAGGGAGATTGCTGCTATTTCAGGGAGTTTCCTGCAGAATTCAGGAGGTAGGTAATTATAATGTAACAGTTTAATGTGGGGTAGGTGACATGAGGGAGATTGCTAGACTAATGAGGGAGAGAGGGAGATTGCTGCTATGTCAGGGAGTCTCCTGCAGAATTCAGGAGGGTAGGTAACTATAATGTAACAGCATAATGTGGGCTAGGTGACATGAGGTAGATTGCTAGACTAATGAGGGAGAGAGGGAGATTTCTGCTATTTCAGGGAGTCTCCTGCAGAATGCAGAAGGGTAGGCAACACTGACACACATACAGGGATTGGTTTTAAATCTATAATATATCTATACCTATTTTTGCTTTTCCTACTGTCCTATAATTGTTTTTACATTATATTTGGCTTTATTAGCCCTACTATAAGAAAAATAAAATTGAAAGATAGTGCTAATATACCCATCACCTAATAATATTTGTGATATGAAACTCAAGGATATATTCTTAAGAAAAATACATTAATAAAGTTTTGAATTTTAATTTGATCTAACCTCGTTCAGATTTCTTTAAGGTATTAAAATGTGATTGATTTTTGGGGCTTTATCATAAGGTAAGTGAAGAGCGTTCCAGAGTGAAATAAATACTGTGACCTTTCCAACCACTGTTGTGCCTACACTCAATAACTATGGACTTCACTTAAGCACGACTGAGGACTTAAAATAAAGATAATTGATTCTTGGCGGGGAGGCGATAAAATGCTCCCAGCTTTGAATTTCCACTGTGAGAAACATCATTACAAAAGGGAAGTGAAGGGAAGCTGCCGGTAAACTTGCAAGTTGCAAAAGAACTCATATATTATTACCAATGAACAGCAGCAAAATGTTGAAAGGACAATAAATTATAAACAATACTTGATAAGTCAAGAACATTGTTTTTCTTGGTCATGCCAATGAAATTCTATAATTAGAGAAAAAAAAGACTGTAGAATTTGCCGAAAATAAAATCTTTCCAGAGTGGGCTAAAAAATGGTTCGGACAAGCTCTAGAAGCTAATTTATATGGCAGGGCAAAGCACATGACTCTGTGCAACCAATAGCAACAATGCCCAACATTGGCTCCTCCTACTCAAACACCAAATCACACTCAATGCCGATTCACGCAGTTGTGATAAGACTTCCAAAAGCCACTACGATGCGTGTGTTACCCTGAGTGCATGCACAAAGATGCTCTGGTGACTGGCACGTCTATAATGGATACAGGGTTTGCAGTTCACATGGGTCCCTCATTCAGGTGGGCCCCACAGTGGACACCCTGCATTTATATATTAGAAAAACCTCTCCAATTGCCGGGTTGACTGGTTGGCCATTTGTGCAGGTAGAGATGTCCTCTGGGACAAGTAACAAGCACCATTTTCTTGGCGATCTACACAAGCGCAGAGCCGCAAACTTACAATTGGATGAAGATGCTGACCCATATTTATTAGGTATGTTAAGACTCCGAGCAGAGTTGCAGAATCTAAGGTGGAAGTGTTTTTTTTGTTTTTTACCAGGGGCCCTTGCAAGGGGTGTGAGCTTTGTAGGTTGTGGCCTTCTGTCTGGGTTCCTAAGTATAGGGGCTAGAATGCACTGGAATTTCATACTTGTATATTGCTGTGAAGCGTATAGACACAGAGTCATCAGGCTGGGTGGAAACAGAACAGGGAACACAGGAACGGAGACAGGAATAGGAGCAGAACACAGAGGTGGCAGGATATGGGAAACAGGACAAAGGAGTTGCAAGGACCTGGAACAATACACAAGGATGTTGGTATTTGCTGAAATCGTGCACAGAACAACACAAGTCTGGAATGCTGGATTACAGTATAAGATCTTAAACTCTAGCACCTGTATGTGCTCATATACTTCCTTTTATAAGGAGGAGTGTTTGGAACTGTCGCCAAACATGATGTTGCTATGATAGCCGCAACCTCTTGTCACCAACCACCCACCAGCTATGGAGAACCAGCCATGCCTGAGGACTAGCAGTGACCGGGAACCAGTGCTACCGCTCCCGGTAAATCAAGCATGAGCTCTGGTAAGCTGCTATAGAATATCAATGAAGGGGTGTGGCTTATTCGATAGAGAGTCAATAGGATGACCTCAAAATGTTAAAATGATATAGGATGACAGGGTCATAAGATAAACAGGGTTAATGGGTCGTCACAGGGATTGTAGACATATGAGAGGTCATCAGGGTCAAAAGATCGGCAAAGTCACAAGGTCGACGTGAAAAGTAGACACATAAAAAGTTTGAAATTAGTTTTTTTACATTTTCCTTGGTGTCCGTGTCAAAAACTGTCGACATGGACCCCCAATTAGTGTAACGCATACCCTCGCATTTGGGGTCGGTGCCTCACTGTGCCCAGCACACACATGATTAGATTCTCCCTGTATGCCGACATGGATGGTGAAGTAAGAATAAGCCTGTTTAAAAAAAACAACTTTAAAAACTCATGTCGACCTTGTCATGTGTCTACCGTTCTCTCATTGACATTTTGACCCTGTTGACCTTTTGACCCTGTCGACCTTTTGAGGTAGACCTATTGACTATCTAGACACCGGCCCTCCAGATGTTGATGAACTACACATCCCAGCATGCCTTGCATCACTTTCAGCATGGCCACATAGCAAAACTAATGCAAAGCATCCTGGGATGTGTAGTTCATTAACATCTGGAGGGCCGGTGTTGCCCAGCCCTGATCTAGACACTGTAGTTCTATCAACCGGAGCAACAATGAAAGTGTCTGCATTCTCCAATGCTCAGCCGCAGCCACAGAGGCTGTGATAACACAGAGAAACTGCGCCGGCCATAGAGCAGATACAAGTCTTGATGGTGTTTGCGATGGTGCACCGATGCTGGTGTGCCAAGAAGCAGCAGCAGTTATCCCACTGTCTCACTCTGTGCAATATCAGCCGTTCACATTGTATTTTGTAGACCAGTTTATGACACAGAATCCGATGAGTTCCAAAATGGAAGAACTAATTTGGCTCAATCTTAATTAACACATACATTAAACCCTGGATTAGGAATGTGCTTGTTAGTAAACTGCTTTTGTGCAGCTGTGAGGACTTCCCATGACAGAATTAGGTCTGCGTGCCAGAATCTATCAGAGGGAAAATCAGAGAGAACTCTTTTTGTGTGCGTTTGGGTTTCCAGACATGCCGTGTTGCCACAAATTATTAGCATTTATGTCATATACCAATTTTAAGTCTATTTTCCACGTCTTCATTTAAAGTCTGAGGGCCAGATTCTCTAAGCTTCAAAAGTGATAAAATAAAGAGTGATAAACAGCCAGCCAATCAGCTCCTGCCTGACATTTTTCAAACACAGTCTGTGACATGGCAGGTAGGAGCTGATTGGCTGGCTGTTTATCACTCTCCATTTTATCACTTTTGAAGCTTAGAGAATCTGGCCCATACTCTGTACTCAGTGATTTGCCTGTATTGGATTTATGGGGGGTTTTGTAAACATAAAACATTATGAGGGAAATTTACTAAGATGTAAAATAGACGTCACATGTGATGTTGCCCATGGGCAACCAATCAGAACCTGTCTACTATCTTAGAGGGTGCTAAATAAAAAAGAAGTAGATTATGATTGGTTGCCCATAGCAACATCACATGTGAAGTCTAATTCCCATTTTAGCTAAAATTCCCCCTACGTATTCAGTTCTACATCTGAAAAAAACTGACCATCTATGACCTTTGATGATAAAAAAAAATAAAAAAAAAATTTGCTCATTTAAATAGTGTACAAAAATTAAAATGTTGAAGAATTGCTAATTTGTGGCGCAGATTTCATGAATTGCAAAAGATTACAAATTCAACTCTAATCTTATACTGTGCATGCAGCTATTATATACAGACACGCACCGTGCTTGCCTACTTTTGAAGAGGAGATGCTGACGAAAATTATGGGGGCGGGGGCTGACTATGATGTCATCAAGCACCACCCACATTAAAAACAAATGCTGCAATTTGCAGAACTACAAAGAGGGGGAGGGAGTTTATGGAATTTGAATCGGTGGCCAAGAGGTGCGTGAGGGACAAGGGAGGATGCTGGCGACTTGTCAGGGGGGCTAGGGAAGTCACCTGATATTCGGCAGACTCCCAGCAATTCCACAAGGGTAGGAATGTATGGCACACATGGGTTGGGTGCTGGACTGCATACCCTAATTCAAAATGTAATAATAAGAGGTGCTACCTTTACCGTGGGATATGGTCATTGGGTCACCAGCAAGTTGTTAGACAGTCATTAGCTCAACACCATTAGATGGACATGCATTTAGGTCGACATGTGTCTAGGTCAACATGCAGGAAGGTCAACATGAGTCTACGTCGACTTGAGTTAGGTCGACAGGGCCATTGTGTCGACATGGGTTAGGTCGACAATCAAAAGGTCGACATGTAGGTTTTTCACAGTTTTTTTACACAAATGTCAACACAGTCGACATGGACAAAGGTTAAAGTTCAAAACCCAACGAGGTTGAAACGGCATGTGCAGAGGGTCAGTTGACTACTGACCCGCAAGCTTTGACGACAAGCAGAGGTGTAACTAGATATTCGTGGGCCCCATAGCAAAAGTTTGTAAGGGCCCCCTATTTAGCAACTGATGGTGATAAATGTATGTTAAACATATTACTTAGACAGCAAAGGTGGGCCCCCTGCAGCTCTGGGCCCCAAAGCAGCTGCACCCTTTGCACCTATGGTAGTTACGCCTTTGACAACGAGCAATCAGCATTGCTCGCCATAAACAGAAACAAAACATGCTTTTTGGTCACTTGCATGCTAAGGGCTGTTATCCTGAAGACGGGGTGGTAACCCCGAAAGCGCTAGATAGTGCTATGCTATGCCCATTTAAATACACTGGTTGAAAGATGTACCGTGTCCGTGTGCCTCTACTATTGGAACTGTATTGATATGATTTTGAGTGCACCAGATCAAGCTGTTTGGAGTGCTTTATTAGCAGAGTGTCAACACTCACAGTAAATAGGTCCAATGGTCGGGTGCTTCCACCTGGAGATGACCAGGCATCCAATATTATATAGCATCGAAACCACCCTGGAAGGAGACATATGGAGACTGAGCTTGGGCTCACCCTTTCATGAGTGTGGTAATTTTTGCAGAGCCAGTAAACACTATTTAATTTTATTGAATTTCTGCCATACTAAGGAACCCATTTAAAGGGACCTACTGACAGCTCAAATTTTAGTTACCAGCCTTTTAATTTGGAAATCATGCCCCTGAGGAAGTAATCAAGACGAAACGCGTTGGGTTTCAATTTCGTGGTCTTTCTGAAGTGGATACAATTTGCTCTTTTATAGAAAAGGAAAATGTTTATATTTGTTGTATTAAATGTGAAAAATACCTTCAGTGTATGACATGACGTGACCGCCTGTGATTACACAAGGACTTAAGCGAATTTTTCTATACAATATATATATATATATATATATATATATATATATATATATATATACAGAGGTGAATAAGCGGCACTCGGAGACTGCGGTAGATGGTGAAGCAAAAAAGGAAATTTAATCCATGTGCATATGTGTATATATATATATATATATATATACAGTACAGCAGCTCACCAACAAGCAGGGGCGTCACTCGGAGACTTCAAAAAGTGATTTCTTTATTTCAGCAAAGCGTGAACAATCCAACAATTGTTTCGAGCCTACAAGCTCGTCCTCAGGACGAGCTTGTAGGCTCGAAACAATTGTTGGATTGTTCACGCTTTGCTGAAATAAAGAAATCACTTTTTGAAGTCTCCGAGTGACGCCCCTGCTTGTTGGTGAGCTGCTGTACTGTGTATTTGGGGTATCCCCCCTGGGAAGGCACCGGAGCGAGTACTGAGTTACAGTGGGAGTGCCGGATCTATCTGGATATATATAGATATATCTCTTATATATTTAGCCAGATCTGTCACTCAACCCCTGTGGAGAACGTTCCTGTGTAGAACAGTTTCACTTTCATGTGTATGACGTTCCACCCCCTTGACATCACCTCTCCCCGCCCAGCCAGGGCTACAGTACACGCCCACCATCCACCATTACTCCACAGCCACCATCCACCATTACTCCTGCACATCCCTACCCTCTGCCAGGACCCCCGCGACCCCCCTCCCGCGATTCGCGGGACCCCCCGCGACCCCCCCCTCCTGCGATTTGCGGGACCCCCCCGCGACCCCCCCTCCCGCGATTCGCGGGACCCCCGCGACCCCCCCTCCCGCGAATCGCGGGACCCCCGCGACCCCCCCTCCCGCGAATCGCGGGACCCCGCGACCCCCCTCCCGCGATTCGCGGGACCCCCGCGACCCCCCCTCCTGCGATTCTCGGGACCCCCGCGACCCCCCCTCCCGCGATTTGCGGGACCCCCGTGATCCCCCCTCCCGCCATTCGCGGGACCCCGCACCCCCCCTCCCGCGATTCGCGGGACCCCCGCTTTCCACCCTCCCGCGAGTCGCGGGACCCCCGCGACCCCCCCTCCCGTGATTCGCGGGACCCCCGCGAACCCCCCCTCCCGCGATTCGCGGGACCCCCGCGACCCCCCTCCCGCGATTCGCGGGACCCCCGCGACCACCCCGGTATCCGGACTATTGTTAGACAGCACTTACATCGACACCATTAGTTCGACAGCTCAATAGGTCGACATGGTTTTAGGTCGACATACCATTAGGTCGACATGTCATTATGTCGACAGCTCATTAGGTCGACAGCTCATTAGGTCGACAGCTCATTAGGTCGACATGTTTTTAGGTCGACACTGCCATTAGGTCGACAGTGTCTATGTCGACAGTCAAAAGGTCGACATGGGTTTTTTCACTGTTTATTGAGCCGACATGTGCCGACAGGCGGTATTTCATGCCCTACTATCCACTAGGGTGTGGTGGGAGAATAAAATAGTGTGCCGAGCGCAGCGAGGCACCGTGCCCGAAGCATAGCGAGCGGCTGCTGGGATACACTTCAAACTGTGTCCATGTCGACTGTGTCGACATTTCGGCCAAAAAAAATTGAAAAAAACCATGTCGACCTTTTGACTGTCGACATAGACTCTGTCGACCTAATGGCAGTGTCGACCTAAAAACATGTCGACCTAATGAGCTGTCGACCTAATGAGCTGTCGACCTAATGAGCTGTCGACATAATGACATGTCGACCTAATGGTATGTCGACCTACAACCATGTCGACCTATTGAGCTGTCGAACTAATGGTGTCGATGTAATGGCTGTCGATGTAAGTGCTGTCTAATATCCGTCCCAGACCCGACCACCCCCTCCCGCGATTCGCTGGACCTCCGCGACCACCCCCTCCCGCGAAACGCGGGACCCCCGCGACCCTCCCGCAAATCGCGGGACCCCAGCGACCCCTCCCTCCCGCGAGCCCCCTCCCGCGATTCGCAGGACCCCTGCATCCTCCCCTCCCGCAATTCGCCGGACCCCTGCGACCCCCCCTCCCGGCATTAAAAGGGCCCCCCGCGACCCCCCCTCCCGCGATTCACGGCACCCCCCCCCCTACTGTGATTTGCGACCCCCCTCCCGCAATTCGCGCCGCCCCCTCCCGCGAATCACGGAACCCCCCGTAGCGCCCCCTCCCGCTATTTGCGGGCCCCCTCGGCACTTCTCGCGATTTGCGACCGCCCCCTAATTCACACATTCGGGGACCCCACCTCCCGCGATTCATGCCCCCCTCACGCAATTCACGGCACCCCCACACCCCCCTTCCTGCGATTCGCAACCCCCCACGACCCCCCCTCCCGCGATTCACGAAACCCCCCGTAGCGCCCCCCTCCCGCACCCTAACTCCCACCCAGTCGGAGGAGACACTGACTCCTGTATTTCTGTGCTGCCACGCTGGACCCTCACCCACTGGCAGAAGCTGCACAGTGTCCACCACCCTCTTTAGTCCCCCGTATGCCCACACACCCCTATCACTACCCAGCTTCCTGCTCTCCTGAACCGTAACTTCCACCACTGGGTAATCGCTGACGCTGTGTTGCCCACATACCCCTATCATGCCTCATATCCCAGCCTCCTGCTCTCATGCACCCTAACTCCCACCCAGTAGGAGGAGACACTGACTCAGGGCCACCGTCCGGTACTCCTGTGCTGCCACGCTGGACCCTCACCCACTGCCAGAAGCTGCAATACAGGGCATCTTTCATACAATTCTAACCATATTTCTCACAATACAAATGTTCACAAATGAAGGGGCGTAGCCCCTTACGCCGGTGTGAAGAGCGCCCGTAGGGCGCGATGAATCACCTAGTATATATATATATATATATATATATATATATATATAGGAATGTGTGGTGCACTAAGCGCTACAACCTGTTTTAGTGACAGTTGTGATGTGACAAAAATATGGTAATGTAAAAATATATAATACACTCCAAGAAGGTACAAGGGGCTGCAAAGAGTCTCTGGTGGTCACGTTTTTCCGACGTGGCCGGTTTTGTAGGTATAGTCAATGATAGACAGTTGCGCCTTCAGTGTAAAAGTGACAATCCTTAAATAATTAAGTGATGTGCGTACCGGAAATATTTGAGAAAATCGCGTGTAGAAAGGTCTTTCTTATATCCGTCTCCTATTCGGTCCTTCCTGTCCACAGTCACGAGACTCGGATAAGGTATAGGATCCAAAGGAGATATTTTGTATTAAAAGCAGAAATTGCTATAAAGGTGACTGGTAATAAATGGTGGTTTGCTGCCATATATATATATATATGAAAAAACAAGAGCGCTCCATAGTGCAATATTTAAAGATAGCCAGAGTTTTATTTAAAACAAACTTTCCACGTTTAAACAGGTGCTGGGTAACGTACCACAGTCAGCGGTTCAACAACCGCACGATAACAGCAAAGAATGTAGGTGTCCCAGACACGCTTACTGTAGGAGCAGCTACACTCCGAAACACTGGTGCATCACAAAGTAGCAGGTGGGCAGACAGCAACGGCAGGCCACGCCCCAACGTGTTTCGTAGTCACGTACTTCGTCAGAGGGCTGGCCTGGCGTTGGTCAGAACCTCTCTTATAGCCCGCATTGATGAAAACAGCTGGGCATTAATTAACAGTTGAACATACTCTGATAATTGTACGAATAAGAATAAGAAAGCAGTTTTACATTTACCAGCTTGCTGACAACATGAACAGTATTGAACATAATAAAAAATATACAATATACATTGTAAAAATACATAAAATAAAAATGCAATAAAAATACAATGAAATGCAATAAACATACTTACATAATAAAAGACTCAATTATGAGGGTAAGTTGCAATGTCCGTTAAACAAACAGTTTTTCCATAAGATTATTTAATGAATAAGACATCCATATACCTTAATAAAATAATGACAAATATTATACACAGAAAAGCACCATAATATCATTTAGACCTGTATATTTAAGGAGTTTTACACTCCGTAAATATTTGATTTGATTCTGAGGCCTGGACAAGCCGATTCATCCGCTCAGTGAAGGATACGGTCACTATTGCTATCGGAGGTGTATGACTGCTCATTTACAAGTTAGAGCCCAATCATACCAGACAGCTGAACGTACGGCTTCACCTGGGATTTGATGTTGAGTTGCAGCTAATAATATCTGCATAATTTCCACCATTTGTTATTTCCACTCTTCTCAAGGTACTGTATTTCCGTTTTCTTGAATCTGGAAATGTTGTAGATTTTCCAGTGTCTAGGCTGCAATCTGGATCAAGATTCCCCTATTTATTTTGGTGTCTTCTTTTCCCAATTTAAAAAAAATAGAGTGAAGTATCCAGTCTCCAGGCAGTGTATAAGATGTGGCGTCATTAATGGATAGTTGTATCAACGTTTTTGGATGCTGCCAGTGAAGAGGAGCTGCACAGCATTGGCTATAGAATATAGTCCACAGTCTTCTGTGTTTGCCCTCCGTTGCTCCACATCCAGGAACTCCAAGTTTTTTATCAGGCCTTTTGGCACAACGGACCCATAGAGGTCTCGCAAATGTCTTCTAGCAAATGGGGTAATCTGCCCCCCCCCCCGCTTTAATCTAGTCTAGTGCATGGCCATTAGCATTGTATTGGCTCTGATTCAAGCCCTTAACCACTTAATTGGTATGCCCGGAAAATTTCCGGGCATACCACTAAAATGAAGGTGTGCGCCAGTGGTGTCCAGGTGTGCACCACTGGCGCATCAACTGTCCGGGCACCCCCCCCCCCCCCCCAGTGGCTGCTCTGCTGTCCTCTCAGCTCCAGCGATTGTACGCCGGAGCTCCCCTGCCCCCGCCACCATTAGTTCTAGTGATTGACAGGAGGCAGGCTCGGGGATGGTCGGCGCGGCTTGGGGGGACTCGGGAGAGTTCAGGCACCCAATTCCTCCAGAGCCGCCGCGAAACATCCCTGAGCCTGCCGCCTATGTGATCACTGACAGGCGGCTGGGGCAGTGGTGGTAGGGGAGCTCCAGCGTACTAACGCTGGAGCGACGGTGAGGGGGGGGGGGTGAGGTGGGGGGGCCTCTGACAATCTGTGGTGGGTTTTGCTGGGGCAGGACAAACCTGCCCTGGTAGGTTTGTCCTGCCCCAGCAAAACCCACCACTCAAGGGGTTAATGAGCTTCTTGAAATTCATTATGAACAATACCACATACATAATGGCCCACACACAAATCAAAGCAAATCAAACCGTCTGTCCTATGCAGCCTCAATGCCTGTACATCAATATACCCAACACATATGGAGCAAATGTAGGGAGAGGGGACTGAGAGAAAAGGCAGAACAATGTTAGTAGAAGAGAGTCTTGAGGTCTATGTGCTAAGCATACTTGCCTACTCTACCAGAACGGCCAGGAAGCCCACCAGGAAAGAGTGGACAAGTCTCGTGGCCAGTCACCACCTGCCGCATTCCCCTGTATTCCTCCCGCAGATGGGGGTGCCATGATGTTTTATGAGTCACGGCACAGCGACGTGCTATAGAGTCTGAGCTCTAGATGGCTCAGACCTCTAACGCACATGCGCAGACCTCCGGAAAAATAATTGCGCCAGACAATTTTTCTGCAATTTCTGCAGCTGCACAGCCAGGGAGCAGCTGGTAATGAGTGTAAGCTTCACTGTGTAGCCAAGAGCTTGCACTTTAGCAATGTGCCCGCAAAATTTTGAGGGCACATCGTGGGGAGGGTCGGCCTTTCACCTGAAGCAGTTTAGCAAAACTGCAATTGAGTCTGAATCAGGACCCTTGTGTGCAACATCATCATTAGCAATGTACTATATAGCTGGAATGCTGTCCCTACTGTTGTAGTGCTGAACTGATTCTCTGATTGTGCCTACACAACCTCTTCGCTGTCCAGTACTGTATAAGAATGATTGCAGCTGGACTGACAAAGCCTAATTTCGCACCATTAAGATGAAACAGAAATACAACTCCCGAAATAAAACACAGTTACTGTATGTAGAGATAATCTTAGCATTGTGAGGAATGAATAATTGTTTAAGAATAACATTGCGGAAGAGCTATATTTAGAAAGCGTTAAGTCTACAACTGATGCATGACAAAATGTGTTTAGAATGAAGCTGTAAAAGAAAATACCATTTAATCTTCATTGCTACTGTATGCTTTTTATTATAGCCGTATTGAAAAAGCCTAGATCATTTCAAATTTCGAATTACAGCTGCTCATGCAAATGTGTTTTTTTTTTTGGGGGGGGGGGGTATGTCTGTTTAACCTTCAAGCTCATACAAATGCTTGTAAAATTACATGACGGGGAGAATCTGTCTGCACCTTTTTGATGTAAAATGTCCATCTAGCAGAAAGCAACATCATTACATGTTCTGATGTGGATTCAAACATCATCCCCAAATCATCAAGCATCAGTGATACTGCCAGTTCCATTCTACCTAAGATCCGTCCAATCTGGTGCATATGTAATACTATATTGTCTGGAGAATAGAATATGTTATGTTTACATTTATTAAAATTGTAACTCGTACTCAGAGATGAATATTTGCCTCATTATTCATTTATCTACTCAACATTTGAACATTTATTTTTGGAATTTGGCATTTAAAAAAAAGCAGGGGAAGGTTCCATATATATGTATGTCCTATATATATTTATATATACCCACAATCCTCCCTCACCCTAGCGCCTAACCCACTAACCTTCTACGGCCTTAAACTTAACCTTCATCTTGTGCCTAACCGGACTGGAAGTGTCTAACCATAAACATTGGCATCTAAGAATGTTAACGCATTTCAGTTTCCGAAGTTATGAACATGCCGGCATTTTGAGGTTGTCAACGTGGAGCCTATGTCAACAATGTAAATAAGGGCTCACATAAATCTGTTAAAGAGCTGTAAACATTTGTACTGTTTTTATTTTTCACATATTTTTTCTTTTATATATTTTTATTTTTTTTATTTAAATTTATTTTATTTTTTTATTTATTTTATTTTATATCTCATTCTCACACACCTTATTCTTCACTCTTTTTACCCCCAAAATTTCATGTTTTATAAAGCGAGCAGCTTTTTTCTATAATATAGCAGCGCAGATGACCAATTACCCCCAATACATGTTAACATGTTAACTGTCAATCAAGGGGACTGAACACACCCTAACACTTCATGTTTTCAAGGTATCCTTGGAATCAACTAATACCACCTCTAGATCTATTTACAGACCTGTGCTCCAGCTAGTTGATTTGGGAAAAAAAATATTGTTAAGGCCCCATAAACTAGGAAGACTTCTCCGAGGGGAGAAGTCACCCGCAATCCCCCCTTGAACTTCATACGATACACTGAAGCCATTTTTCATACAATGTATCATATGCAATCCCAGCCAAGCCTGCTGAAATGCGATAAGTCTATCGAGCAACAAGTACGATTTTTGGGCTCTGATGTGCATGGGACGTGCATCGCATCAAACCTGATGTCAAGAACATTTGGACTCTTTTCATGTGATTTTTCACCACGATTACATACAGGTAAAGCGTGACCAAATCGCAAGTAAATTGCCCTAGTGTAAGGACACCGTTAGGGTTACATGAGCATTGGTATCAGTGCTTAAAGTGGTCCTGGTGAGGTGGTGGAACTCACTTCCCCCGCCACTCCCCCCACCCCCATGTCCCAGCCAAGGTGGGTGCTAGGGTGTTTGGTGCCACCCTGCAAGCTTCAAATTTATGGCCTATCCCACATACCGATGAAAAGAATAATGCGGGCCACATAATACTACCTGTAATTAAAATGATGTTCCAAAGTGCACAAAGTCTCTTCAGGGAGACTGGCAGGGATAGGGGGGACGGCGGGGCGACTAGAGGCACCGGGGGAGGCGGCGGAGCCAGCTCCTTTGCCACGGGGCGCATGCAAGTGTCTCATGCACGCGCGCCCCTGGCGAGAGCCGGCCGCTGGTGGGGGCTGGCAATGAAATCGCCAGTCCCTGCAAAAATGGAGCCTGCTCCATCTCATGCTCATTGCTAGAATTTTCTTGCTCGATGCCAGGAGTTACATGCACAGTGCCAGGGGTTTCATGCTCCTTTCCAGGGGTTTCTTGCTTGATGCCAGGGGTTTCATGCACAGTGCCAGGGGTTATATGCACAGTGCCAGGGATTGCATGCACGCTGCCAGGGGAGAGAAAGAAAGAGGTAGAGTGATGGGAAACAGCCTCCAGACAGTTTATCAAATCTATGGAGGGGTTGGTGGGTGGGTTGGCGGATGGAGGCGGAACCATTCCACCTCAGATTTGAACTGACGGAACGCAGTTCTGCCCCGTTCCGGCCCACTTTAACCCCTGATTGGGATTTAGAAACACTGCTCTATTTTCACACTTATGAGCTATCAGTAATGGGCTGATTTATTTGCAGCATCATCACCCTGTTTAACACACTAAATAATATGCATGATGACATCGTTAGTGATATGGTTAGAACATTGTATAATGTATACCCATCTTAAAAAGCACATTCAAGTAGCCGAGGGTTTTACCATTGAAGGATAGCGGAATTTAATGCCTAGTGCAATTCAATTTTAAGACTATTTTTTTTAAGGATTATCATAAAATTTTACGCCAGATATGAACCTCTAGTCCAGGCATGTCCAACCTGTGGCCCTCCAGCTGTTGTCTGAATCCTGATACCGATTCCCCTCTGTCAGAAACTTCTCCATTTCCAGGTACTCAGAAACTCCAGTCAGCTGTAACACACCGGCACACTGCGAGCATTCACAACCGGAGTCAGTGTAGCGCTTGCTACTGTGAGCGGCAAGAATTCCCACATTTGGACACCATGCTGCCCCCATTCTCTTCAGCCCAGCCCCACACGAGAGAACCAGGGGTGCAGTTCAGCTGTCGCACACCAACACGCTGTAGGCAAGGACATTACCATGAGCTGCGTTCTCTCATGCTGGGACAGAGGAGAAGCATTGGGCATGTCGCCCTAAACACAGCATTTCAAGGAGCATCTTTCCCACCCTGCCAGGCCGTGCGAGACCCATTTCATGCGGGGACCACTGAGGACGCTCAGCAAGGCTGTAACAAATATTACGTGACTACCTTAAAAAGAAAATAATAGTTTACAGTGTTGCACACACACATACACAAAATAAAAATCTGGCTCTGATGGCATGGCCAGCAGCGCCACACCTTCACTTCTTTGAGTCGTGCTGGGTATGTTCTATCTTGATGCCAGTGTTTTCTGACCTCTTCCACGGCCGCTGGAAGTCTTTTGGCCGCCTTCTTCTCCCAATGCTTCTGGCTTCACCGCCGGTTCCTCTTCTCTTCGGGAGCTCTTCACTGCTCCCTCGCTGCCGCCAAACTCTTCTTCCTCACTGTAATGACAGTTGGTATGAACTCTTGAAATCTGTCACCTCCCAACCATACCAGCTGTCATTACATTTGAAAAGTTTGAAAAGTAGTCAAGAACCTGTGTAATTTATATTTCAGGCTTATTAAAGGGATGATCTGGCAACTATGGTTGGCTGACACTCCATGACCAAGCTCACAGGGGGTGACAAATTCAAAGCAACGCTTCTGCAGCGTTAACCACTGTTGATTATTGGCTGACGGAATAGCACCAAATATGAAGCATTGCTGCTTCCAGTACAGCATCAGGAAGCAATCGGTGGTCTCCCAGACACCTGCTGCAATGCATCCAGCACTGGGATCAGACAGTTGATACCAGCACTGGTTGGAGCTAGGGACACAGCTCCTTGTCTCCCTGCTGCTCCTCTGGTGCTGAAAACGGACATGCTGTCCCAGAACTAGTCTCCACAGCCCATCCACATCTCCTGCAAGACCTGTTTTCTAAAGCTGGCGACACCACTGCCCCCATCGCCTTGTAATTGGAACGGCCAACACAGAACCAGTTAGCACCAAATGTTGCCTTTGTAGATTATTTGCAAAGAGTTGGGCAAATTTCAAATTTAGATCTATTCTATTTATCAACTTAATTTGTAATTTTTTTCTCTGGTTAGGTTATCTTCAGTAATAACTTAATCTATTTATGAAAGCAGGGGAATATCAAGACTTGTCTGCTGCATTGTGGGTCATTTTCTACACTATTTTAAAGATGCTTTTGTTTTGCAAAAGTACAGCTAAAAGCTTCAGAATATTATGTGGTGCTGGCAGTAGTGAGGTGTGTGTCTTACACCAGACCCAGGTCCACTCTCTCCCCCATTATATTATTTAAATGCTTTTGTTACAGACCAACATAATCTACTCTTTATATAGCAGCTCTATAGCAGAGATCAAAGGCACCCTGTGGAAGCTCTCCCTGGTGGCACATGTCATGTTATGATGTCACAGCAAGCAGGGAGCAGGAAGAAGGACACAGGGGCGCATATAAGGACATACCCTGAGACTTAGGGCGGTATTCAATGAGCCAGAATCGCCAAGTTTTATGGCGATTCTGTGTTTTTTTCATGTGTGCCGGCGATTTTATGAGCTGTATAAGCGAATCACCCTATTCAATGACCTATAATCGCCGTTGAGGACCGGTGAATGAAGCACCAATCGCCAAATGTAATTCTCTAAAAATCGCCGTTTTTAGTCTATAGGATTTTGCATGGGGAATCGACGGTAGTCGAGGGGAATCGCCAAAAGTGTATTCAATGTGAAGTTGGCGATTCCTTTTTCTTGTTACATATCGCCGTTCCTCACCGAGTGTCCCTCGTCATTTTTTTCTGGTGAACTTTGATAGGAACATGTCAAATAATTGGTTTTAAGTGTTCTATTTAACTGTGCAAGTGTAATGTATTATTATTTGCTGCCCTTGTGTGATGTGATGGTCGTAGAAGTGCTATACAAATATATATTTAATTTTTTGAGGTATTTTTTTTTCTCCCACAAAGCACTGTTCTTACCCATGGTGCACCTCACTTACCCATGATTCTCCTCCCCACCTCACTCCTTCGTTTGCCCTTTGAGCAGATTACCCAGCGTTTGCCGTATGCTGTATGGGAAGCGTTTGTCCAGGGTAATTTGCTTTTTTCTTGCATTTCTCTGCATTTTTTTAAACAACTGACTACATTAATGCGGCTGTATAGGGAAACGCCGGTATGGCTGAGAATCGCCGTTAGGGCCGGCGATTCTCAGCCACGTTGAATAGGGTGACTTGGCGACTCCCCACGAATCCCCATGCATGGCGATTCACAGCTAAAAACCGGCGATTGGCAGGCGAATGTTAAATCAGGATCACTGTGACCAACGATTCTGGCTCATTGAATACCGCCCTTAGTGTTGTACTTTTATCACCTGTAAGAGGGTGGTGTCAGGGCAGTGACCGTGATCTCCTCTGTTTGTTCTTGCGACGGTGGATGCAGGGAACATTTACTTGTAAAGTGACTGCTCCCCCTACATTGACCTTCGGGATAGTGGCACCGGCTCCTCGTCCTCCTTTGACTGGCACGGCGATGGTGTGACGTCTTTACGTCCCATTGCGGCACCTGTTGCAGGGTAGGGACTTTCTGTGGGAGCTGCCTGCCTGCTACCCGCCCACTGCATGGCCTGTTTCATTGTAGCCGGGCAGCAGGCAGGCAGGCTGAGGTTGATACGTGGCCTGCTGCTGTGGAGGGGAGCTGGCAGCCGAGCGCAACTTCTTATAAGAGGGGTGTTGGCGGATGTGCGGGGATAGAGCTGTCCGGGTCCTACCCTCTGTCAGATGGCCCTGAGGACACTCATGGTGCTGGCAAATGGTGTTACCAGTATTCAGTACGGAGGTAACCTTATTAACCATTTGTGGTTTATTAACTGGATTTTCCTGTATGATTTTTTAGTTAATGCTGGACAGTTCCCTTGATGGCCAATCCATGTAAGGATAATTGCTATTACATCTTAGCCAATCGGAAATTAAGGCCTTTTTCTTGCACATAAGCTGTATTCCATCATTACCAGCATACCTACTATCACCTGAACAGATGGATACCCAGTTCTACATTTTAACCCCCGGGTGGTTCATTTAATTGCTATTTGTCATTACATATTGTCATTGCATACTTATTATGATTTTTTCTTTTTTTCTTATTAATTATTTCTTAATTATATGTTATTGTCTATTTTGACTTGTCATACGTATTTTTACAAAATTGGTATTTTAATATTACTTTTGACTTTATAACTAAGCGCCCCACCCTTTCCCACATTTCTTGTTTAAGTTTTGGAGGCTGTCAATCCTCGATCGGTGGTGGCAGCTGTGTTCTACATTACACACTAGCGTTCCCTAGCGCTGTAGACATTTGTCCTTAATTTGATATACTCAGAATCCCCCCCCCCCCCTGTGTGTGCTACTATATTCTCACGGATGACAAATAAAAAGGGGAGACTTTGCATAACCAGAACTTTCCACCATTGCAAAACAACCTGTGCCACCACAGGTCGGTATCCCGGCGTTCAGAATCCCAACGCCGGAATCCCGACCGCCGAAATGCCGACACATTCTCCCTCCGTGGGTGTCCACGACACCCCTGAAGGGAGAATAAATTAGTGTGCCGAGCGTAGCGAGGCACCGGGCCCGCTGCGTGGCGAGCGCAGCGAGCCCGCAAGGGGGGGCGATCCACGTCCCCCCCTTGTCGGCATTTCGGCTGTCGGGATTCCGGACGCCGGGATCCCGACCGCCGGGATTCAATACTGAATCCCTTCACTCATCTGGTCTCAAAATAATAATACCAATGCAATTTATATGAGGTTGTGATTAAATGTTGTTTTTTTTCAATATATTTTCAATCAAACAGGTTCATTTTGTGGAACTATTCACACTTCTATATTTGGAGAATCCATTTGCAAATCTGTTTTTTTCCTGGTTAAAATAGGCATTTAAAAGATGATCTAGGAGACATACAAGCAAATTATCATGTCAATTTGTTTCATTAATTGTTATGCTAATGGAAAAAAAAACCTTTTTGGCAGAATAATGTGTTTGGAATATTAAAATGAATATTGCAACCTCAAAACATTTTTTATATTCTCTATGATGGCAAAAATAATTGTTCTGTATTACATTCCATGGCAGCCCAGTGAAAAAGTAAACTGTTTGCATTTGTTCTCCCTTACATCTTATTACCGCTATTCTCACATTTTGAATCTAAAAATTGTAAAGTGTCTGAAACAGTTTAAATGATGGAATCACTGTGACATCACTTGACCTTCCCTTTGTATAAATCATCCAATCCGTGCTGTGTATGTCTGCAGTGATGGTCTACCAGGAAGCCTGTATGCTTAAATGCTTTGTTTGAGATGCGCTTCTTCCTTAACAGCCGAGAGCTAAAAAAGGAGCAAAATGGCGCACTTGTGATTAAATAAATCATGTACATTAATTGTGGGATATGGCTTGTAATAGAGAGAAGCAGAGCTATTTTTCAGCAGGCTCCAGCAGGAACTGAGGCCCTTATTCTAGTTCACTCTTTCTGACAAAATCTTTCTTAGATGGACAAAACCATGTGCACTGCAGGGGGGCAGATTTAAAATGTGCAGAGAGAATTAGATTTGGGTGAGTCATTTTGTTTCTATGCAGGGTAAATCCTGGCTGCTTTATGTTACACTGCAATATAGATCTCACTTTGAAGTAAAACCCCACCCAAATCTAATTATCTCTGCACAAGTAACACCTGCCTCACCTGCAGTGCACATGGTTTTGTCCATCTAAGAAAGATTTTGTCAGAAAGAGTGAACTAGAATAAGGGCCTCAGTTCCTGCTGGAGCCTGCTGAAAAATAGCCCTGGAGAGAAGTGATATCTCTTTCTCCTTCCAATTAGACGCCTTCATCAAGATGGCTGACGCAACCTCTTCTGCGTACATTTATCAGCATTACCACTACTGCTGTCTCTGGGTTACTCTACCGCTTACTCCTGAACAAATCTTACACGGAAACATAAAATTTGATACGTACACACACGCATACATATCACGTGTAAGATTAGCTTCACCCAAGATTATGCAATGTTGTGCACTACAATGCATTGCAGTTAAGACCAATGCGGACACTACGTTATATCCCACCCCCTATTACCCCTTTCATGCCGCACCTCGGGTCCAAGTAATTTGTGGGTTGGTGACGCGTTGAGGTGCAGTGTGAAAGCATCAAAGTTTATCACCCGGGTCGACCAACCTGGCAATACGACCTGAGTTATAAGAGGGGTTAAACCGGAGTCGCTCTCAGTACAATGACCCGGGTTTAATGTGAAATCACCAGATCCTGGTTGGTGCTGGGATGCGACCAGGGATAGAAATCCTGGATCCAACTTGGCATTGCGATGTGAAAGGGGTACACGAGAACAAATTTCCAAGCATACTGTAGGAAACCCTGATTCTATGATAAATGAGACTCCAGCACCATAGGTGAATCTAGGGGGTGGTTCCGGGGTGCACAGGACCACCCATTAGCCCATTTTGTAACTGAGGGATGGGGCTTTCCAACGGGCCTAGCCCCGTGTCTCTAGCCCCCTGGGAACCGGAGATACGGACAGGCAAAGCTGGAACGTTTTCCCTACAGGATAACATGGGACCCGCTAATTCCGATCCCCACCCAGTTCAACAGCTGCCAGTTCCCCCTTTGGCATCACTGAAACTCGAGGTTGATCTCAGTCGAACCTAAATCGCTGGGCCTTCAATCTGATACAGGCTGGATCCATATGGGTTAATTGGTTCCAGGGATATTGAGGTTAAACTTTTTTTTTTCCATTTCTTAAATGTAATTTCATGACTGTTTATGTTCTTTAAGGGCAGATTTCTCTGGAACTGAACAGCCCAGTTTCACGGGACTAAAATCATTCGAAGCCAACTCAAAAGTTCTTTAATATGATATTGGTCTCATGTAAATGGGTCAGTTGGTTCTGAAGATATAGCTGGTTGGTTAAAGGGGGGTAGGGAGAGGGGAGTGGTTGTCTCTCCCCCTCACACCAGAAAATGCAGGGACTAGGCTGGTGTAAAAGGGGTCAGCCTGGGAATGTCCCTGCATGATTCTGGGACCATATTCCTGGGTAAATCCCTGCATTTTCTGTTGTGAAAGGGGTATTATTTCAAACAGCCGTGACCTGCAGTGCTCTGAATACAGCCGGGCAGCCTTCTGCTTTCTGCCCAGCTGTCAATGACTGTCACCCCTGCAGCTTCCGCTCTAATTCTTCTCCCCACTTTCACCTCAGCCCGCCCCCCCTTTAATCATGTGGTGCCGGCGCCCGGCGTGCTCCCCCGACATCACGCGCAACAACAGCGCGCACAATATTTCAAATGTCCACTCGGCTAGAGGGGACACCAGGAGGGGAGTGGGAGCGTGCTCTGCGCTGCGCTCTGCTCCTCTCCCCATGGAAGCAGCTGCACCGCTCTCCATCTCTCACTGCAGCAGCGAAGGCTCATATAAAAATTTACAGTAAGTGGCACTTTTGAGGGCATTGCTTAAGGGATGCTACAAGTGGCGGTATGTGGGGGCATTACGCATAATGTGTGGCTTAATGTGTAAGGGGCATTTCGGTGTGCAGCATCATGTGTAAGGGGCATTATGTGTGCAGCATCATGTGTAAGGGGCATTATGTGTGCAGCATCATGTGTAAGGGACATTATGTGAGTGGCATCATGTGTAATGGGTACTATGGTGTGCGGCATCATGTGTAATGGGTACTATGGTGTGCGGCATCATGTGTAATGGGTACTATGGTGTGCAGCATCATGTGTAATGGGTACTATGGTGTGCGGCATCATGTGTAATGGGTACTATGGTGCCATCAAGCAAGAACCCCCTAGCAACGAGCACGTAGGTAAGCAGCACTTATGTGGCAAATATGTAATGGGCATTACGGTTTGTTATAAAGTATGTAATGGGCATCATGATGTGTGGCACAATGTGTAATGGGCATTATGGTGTGTGGCCTTATGTGTAATTGGAATTACGGAGTGTGGCTTTATGTGTAATGGGTATTACGGAGTTTGCTAAAATGTGTAATGGGCATTACTGTGTATGGTCTAAAGTGTAATACCACACCCCTTTTTGCCACGCCTCCTTCCCATGAGGCCAAGCCCCTTTTTGATGTGCGGCTATGCCGCGCGAAAGGTTCCCCTGCTGTTATGTCTAGATCTGGGACCACCCATTACCATGATTCTAGATTCGCCTATGTCCAGCACTAAGCTCATGTTATTACTGTTCACATGGTTTGCAGACAAATAAAAATACATGACCAAAGAGGATAAGGAGGAAAGTAGGCTGGATGCAGCGGCATGCCCCGTCCTGTATATAATGTTCTCACACATGCTGGTGTCTTTACACCTACAGAATCTCATGTTCCCCGTGGATATTGCTGCAGCCCCAAATGATTCTTCTGTAAGAACAGCTCATTTGTCATGACATAAGTGCATGGAACTGTTCCGGCTTACACTTGGTTACTCAGGACTGTCCCCATGACTCTATTTTAAGTAATACCTTGTGGATTTATTGGGCGGAATAGTTGCCATTCACTATTTCCAGGATACCTATCCTCTGACCTCGCCTCCCTTCTGCCTCTACATTAGTATTTTTTTTATTATGTTGCATTATGTTTAATATGTATGTTACTGTATTTACAAATATTACAGTATATCTATGTACAGCGGGGTTAAATGCTCATTGCTAAGGAGGGTTACAAGCTTGTTGCTAGGGGAAGTTACATGTTACTTGCCAGTTGGGGTTAAATGCTTCTTGAGACAAAGGGGGAAATTTACTAAAGGAAATTTGTAAAAAAATAGGTGTATTTGTATCCAGAAATACACTTATTTTTGACATTTACTATCCCGAAAATACGGCAATTCGTATTCGTATTGATAGCACATCAATACGAATACGAATTGCCGTATTTTCGGGATAGTTTGGGGGAAATTTACTAAAGGAAATTTGTAAAAAAAATAGGTGTATTTGTATCCAGAAATACACTTATTTTTGACAATTAGGGGGACATTTACCAAAATGGATTCGTAGAAAAAAGGTGTATTCGTAGGCAGAAATACACCTTTTTTTTACGAATTTGTATTTTTGGGATTTACAATCCCAAAAATACAACAATTCGTAGTCCTAAAGATGGAACATTCGTATTTGTATTTACAAATACGAATGTCTACACCATCGATAGAATACGACAGAAATCACCATTCAAAAGAATGGTGGTTTCTGATTTACTAAGCAGCCGTACTGACAATACGGCTGCTTAGTGGTGTGAAACACCCACGCAAATACGACAGGAAAATAGAACACCATTTTCCTGTTCTATTTGCGTTTTAGCCTGCACGGATCAGTCAGATCCGTGCAGGCTACAGTGTAAAAAAATAGAAAAATAAATAAAAAAAAAAAACGGCGTGGGGTCCCCCCCACAGCCGAAACCAGCACCAGGCTGAAGGAGCCGGGGCCGGTAATTAAAAATCAGGGAACCCGACAAATAGGGGTTCCCCGATTTTTAACAACCAGCCCCAGGCTCCAGGTCCGGGGCTGGTTCCCAAAATACGGGGGACAAAATGACTAGGGGTCCCCCGTATTTTAAGAACCAGCCCCAGGCAAAATCAGCCGGCAGGGTAATGTCACAGCCGGGGGACACTTATAATATAAGGTCCCGCGGCCAAAACATTAACCCTACCGACCAGTCAGCCTGGCCAGGGGCCCTGGGGGAGTGGGGACCCCCCAAATGAAGGGGTCCCCCCCCTCCAGGACTTACCTGACCAGGCTGAAGCCTGGTGCTGTCCTCGATGCCCCTGGGCGGTGGGCATCGAGCTGATAAATGGTGTAAAAAAATAGATAAACTATTGTTTTTTACTGTGGCACTACAAGTGCCAGCAAGCCTCCCCAGCAAGCTGGGACTTGGAGAACCACAAGTCCCAGCCTGCTGGGCATTAAAGGGCCCGCTGGCACTTGTAGTTCTACAGTTAAAAAAATAGTGCACAAAACACACTGATACACTTTTAAAATAAAACTTTATTACATACAAAGCCCACACATACTAATACTTACCTATCTTCTTTCCGTAGGTAGCCCTGATGTCCTGTGTCGGCGTCTTCTGGTCCTGTGTCGTCTTCTTCCTCCATGTCGACCGTCGCTGTCGCTGTCCGGATCCGACGAAATCCATTTGGGAAGCTGTGACAGGAAACCATACTCACCTGTCCCAGCGCGACGTAGTCCAGGTAAGGGTCTTGGCAAAAAAACAAAACGAACACCCGAATCCAGCCGGACAAGCAGGGAGCCGCACAGTGTTTACATCGTGCGGCTCCGCCTCCCGAATGCCGCTATTGGCCGCCTTGGGGCCTAGCGGCCAATCAGGAGCCGCTAGGCCGCAAGGCGGCCAATAGCGGCATTCGGGAGGCGGAGCCGCACGATGTAAACAAACACACGTGCGTCTCCGTCAGTCCGGTCTGGTTTCGGGGTGTTCGGTTTGTTTTTTTGCCAAGACCCTTACCTGGACTACGTTGCGCTGGGACAGGTGAGTATGGTTTCCTTCCACAGCTTCCCAAATGGATTTCGTCGGATCCGGACAGCGACAGCGACGGTCGACATGGAGGAAGAAGACGACACAGGACCAGAAGACGCCGACACAGGACATCAGGGCTACCTACGGAAAGAAGATAGGTAAGTATTAGTATGTGTGGGCTTTGTATGTAATAAAGTTTTATTTTAAAAGTGTATCAGTGTGTTTTGTGCACTATTTTTTTAACTGTAGAACTACAAGTGCCAGCGGGCCCTTTAATGCCCAGCAGGCTGGGACTTGTGGTTCTCCAAGTCCCAGCTTGCTGGGGAGGCTTGCTGGCACTTGTAGTGCCACAGTAAAAAACAATAGTTTATCTATTTTTTTACACCATTTATCAGCTCGATGCCCACCGCCCAGGGGCATCGAGGACAGCACCAGGCTTCAGCCTGGTCAGGTAAGTCCTGGAGGGGGGGGACCCCTTCATTGGGGGGGTCCCCACTCCCCCAGGGCCCCTGGCCAGGCTGACTGGTCGGTAGGGTTAATGTTTTGGCCGCGGGACCTTATATTATAAGTGTCCCCCGGCTGTGACATTACCCTGCCGGCTGGTTTTGCCTGGGGCTGGTTCTTAAAATACGGGGGACCCCTAGTCATTTTGTCCCCCGTATTTTGGGAACCAGCCCCGGACCTGGAGCCTGGGGCTGGTTGTTAAAAATCTGGAAACCCCTATTTGTCGGGTTCCCTGATTTTTAATTACCGGCCCCGGCTCCTTCAGCCTGGTGCTGGTTTCAGCTGTGGGGGGGACCCCACGCCGTTTTTTTTTTATTTATTTATTTTTTCTATTTTTTTTACACCTTGCAGCCTGCACGGATCTGACTGATCCGTGCAGACTGCTAGAAATAATTCGTATTAGCGGCCGTATATACGGCCGCTAATACGAATCATTACACCATCGGAGGGTTACAAAGCAGTCGTATCTGACTGCTTTGTAACTGATCCTCCGGAACACGAGTTTGCATACGACTTAAACAGTCGTATGCAACCGTAGGGAAAATACGAATACGAAAAACTAGGTTTTTCATATTGGTAAATTTCCCCCATACTATCCCGAAAAAATACGCAATTTGTATTCGTATTGATGTGCTAGCAATACAAATATGAATTGCCGTATTTTCAGGATAGTAAGGGGGACATTTACCAAAATGGATTCGTAGAAAAAAGGTGTATTCGTAGGGAGAAATACACCTTTTTTTTACGAATTTGTATTTTCGGGATTTACAATCCCAAAAATACAACAATTCGTAGTCCTAAAGATGGAACATTCGTATTTGTAGTTACAAATACGAATGCCCTACACCATCGATAGGATACGACAGAAATCACCATTCAAAAGAATGGTGGTTTCTGATTTACTAAGCAGCCGTACTGACAATACGGCTGCTTAGTGGTGTGAAACACCCACGCAAATACGACAGGAAAATAGAACACCATTTTCCTGTTCTATTTGCGTTTTAGCCTGCACGGATCAGTCAGATCCGTGCAGGCTACAGTGTAAAAAAATAGAAAAATAAATAAATTTAAAAAAAAAAACGGCGTGGGGTCCCCCCCACAGCCGAAACCAGCACCAGGCTAAAGGAGCCGGGGCCGGGAATTAAAAATCAGGGAACCCGACAAATAGGGGTTCCCCGATTTTTAACAACCAGCCCCAGGCTCCAGGTCCGGGGCTGGTTCCCAAAATACGGGGGACAAAATGAGTAGGGGTCCCCCGTATTTTAAGAACCAGCCCCAGGCACAACCAGCCGGCAGGGTAATGTCACAGCCGGGGGACACTTATAATATAAGGTCCCGCGGCCAAAACATTCTCCCTACCGACCAGTCAGCCTGGCCAGGGGCCCTGGGGGAGTGGGGACCCCCCCAATGAAGGGGTCCCCCCCCCTCCAGGACTTACCTGACCAGGCTGAAGCCTGGTGCTGTCCTCGATGCCCCTGGGCGGTGGGCATCGAGCTGATAAATGTTGTAAAAAAAAGATGAACCTATTGTTTTTTACTGTGGCACTACAAGTGCCAGCAAGCCTCCCCAGCAAGCTGGGACTTGGAGAACCACAAGTCCCAGCCTGCTGGGCATTAAAGGGCCCGCTGGCACTTGTAGTTCTACAGTTAAAAAAATAGTGCACAAAACACACTGACACACTTTTAAAATAAAACTTTATTACACACAAAGCCCACACATACTAATACTTACCTATCTTCTTCCCATAGGTAGCCCTGATGTCCTGTGTCGGCGTCTTCTGGTCCTGTGTCGTCTTCTTCCTCCATGTCGACCGTCGCTGTCGCCGTCCGGATCCGACGAAATCCATTTGGGAAGCTGTGGAAGGAAACCATACTCACCTGTCCCAGCGCAACGTAGTCCAGGTAAGGGTCTTGGCAAAAAAACAAAACGAACACCCGAATCCAGCCGGACAAGCAGGGAGCCGCACGGTGTTTACATCGTGCGGCTCCGCCTCCCGAATGCCGCTATTGGCCGCCTTGCGGCCTAGCGGCCAATCAGGAGCCGCTAGGCCGCAAGGCGGCCAATAGCGGCATTCGGGAGGCGGAGCCGCACGATGTAAACAAACACACGTGCGTCTCCGTCAGTCCGGTCTGGTTTCGGGGTGTTCGGTTTGTTTTTTTGCAAAGACCCTTACCTGGACTACGTCGCGCTGGGACAGGTGAGTATGGTTTCCTTCCACAGCTTCCCAAATGGATTTCGTCGGATCCGGACGGCGACAGCGACGGTCGACATGGAGGAAGAAGACGACACAGGACCAGAAGACGCCGACACAGGACATCAGGGCTACCTATGGGAAGAAGATAGGTAAGTATTAGTATGTGTGGGCTTTGTGTGTAATAAAGTTTTATTTTAAAAGTGTGTCAGTGTGTTTTGTGCACTATTTTTTTAACTGTAGAACTACAAGTGCCAGCGGGCCCTTTAATGCCCAGCAGGCTGGGACTTGTGGTTCTCCAAGTCCCAGCTTGCTGGGGAGGCTTGCTGGCACTTGTAGTGCCACAGTAAAAAACAATAGGTTCATCTTTTTTTTACAACATTTATCAGCTCGATGCCCACTGCCCAGGGGCATCGAGGACAGCACCAGGCTTCAGCCTGGTCAGGTAAGTCCTGGAGGGGGGGGACCCCTTCATTGGGGGGGTCCCCACTCCCCCAGGGCCCCTGGCCAGGCTGACTGGTCGGTAGGGAGAATGTTTTGGCCGCGGGACCTTATATTATAAGTGTCCCCCGGCTGTGACATTACCCTGCCGGCTGGTTGTGCCTGGGGCTGGTTCTTAAAATACGGGGGACCCCTACTCATTTTGTCCCCCGTATTTTGGGAACCAGCCCCGGACCTGGAGCCTGGGGCTGGTTGTTAAAAATCGGGGAACCCCTATTTGTCGGGCTCCCTGATTTTTAATTACCGGCCCCGGCTCCTTCAGCCTGGTGCTGGTTTCGGCTGTGGGGGGGACCCCACGCCGTTTTTTTTTTTTTATTTATTTATTTTTTCTATTTTTTTTTACACCTTGCAGCCTGCACGGATCTGACTGATCCGTGCAGACTGCTAGAAATAATTCGTATTAGCGGCCGTATATACGGCCGCTAATACGAATCATTACACCATCGGAGGGTTACAAAGCAGTCGTATATGACTGCTTTGTAACTGATCCTCCGGAACACGACTTTGCATACGACTTAAACAGTCGTATGCAGTCGTAGGGAAACTACCAATACGAAAAACTAGGTTTTTCATATTGGTAAATTTCCCCCATGGAGACTGAGCTTGGGCTCACCCTTTCATGAGTGTGGTAATTTTTGCAGAGCCAGTAAACACTATTTAATTTTATTGAATTTCTGCCATACTAAGGAACCCATTTAAAGGGACCTACTGACAGCTCAAATTTTAGTTACCAGCCTTTTAATTTGGAAATCATGCCCCTGAGGAAGTAATCAAGACGAAACGCGTTGGGTTTCAATTTCGTGGTCTTTCTGAAGTGGATACAATTTGCTCTTTTATAGAAAAGGAAAATGTTTATATTTGTTGTATTAAATGTGAAAAATACCTTCAGTGTATGACATGACGTGACCGCCTGTGATTACACAAGGACTTAAGCGAATTTTTCTATACAATATATATATATATATATATATATATATATATATATATATATATATATATATATATACAGAGGTGAATAAGCGGCACTCGGAGACTGCGGTAGATGGTGAAGCAAAAAAGGAAATTTAATCCATGTGCATATGTGTATATATATATATATATATATATACAGTACAGCAGCTCACCAACAAGCAGGGGCGTCACTCGGAGACTTCAAAAAGTGATTTCTTTATTTCAGCAAAGCGTGAACAATCCAACAATTGTTTCGAGCCTACAAGCTCTCCGAGTGACGCCCCTGCTTGTTGGTGAGCTGCTGTACTGTGTATTTGGGGTATCCCCCCTGGGAAGGCACCGGAGCGAGTACTGAGTTACAGTGGGAGTGCCGGATCTATCTGGATATATATAGATATATCTCTTATATATTTAGCCAGATCTGTCACTCAACCCCTGTGGAGAACGTTCCTGTGTAGAACAGTTTCACTTTCATGTGTATGACGTTCCACCCCCTTGACATCACCTCTCCCCGCCCAGCCAGGGCTACAGTACACGCCCACCATCCACCATTACTCCACAGCCACCATCCACCATTACTCCTGCACATCCCTACCCTCTGCCAGGACCCCCGCGACATAGTGTGCCGAGCGCAGCGAGGCACCGTGCCCGAAGCATAGCGAGCGGCTGCTGGGATACACTTCAAACTGTGTCCATGTCGACTGTGTCGACATTTCGGCCAAAAAAAATTGAAAAAAACCATGTCGACCTTTTGACTGTCGACATAGACTCTGTCGACCTAATGGCAGTGTCGACCTAAAAACATGTCGACCTAATGAGCTGTCGACCTAATGAGCTGTCGACCTAATGAGCTGTCGACATAATGACATGTCGACCTAATGGTATGTCGACCTACAACCATGTCGACCTATTGAGCTGTCGAACTAATGGTGTCGATGTAATGGCTGTCGATGTAAGTGCTGTCTAATATCCGTCCCAGACCCGACCACCCCCTCCCGCGATTCGCTGGACCTCCGCGACCACCCCCTCCCGCGAAACGCGGGACCCCCGCGACCCTCCCGCAAATCGCGGGACCCCAGCGACCCCTCCCTCCCGCGAGCCCCCTCCCGCGATTCGCAGGACCCCTGCATCCTCCCCTCCCGCAATTCGCCGGACCCCTGCGACCCCCCCTCCCGGCATTAAAAGGGCCCCCCGCGACCCCCCCTCCCGCGATTCACGGCACCCCCCCCCCTACTGTGATTTGCGACCCCCCTCCCGCAATTCGCGCCGCCCCCTCCCGCGAATCACGGAACCCCCCGTAGCGCCCCCTCCCGCTATTTGCGGGCCCCCTCGGCACTTCTCGCGATTTGCGACCGCCCCCTAATTCACACATTCGGGGACCCCACCTCCCGCGATTCATGCCCCCCTCACGCAATTCACGGCACCCCCACACCCCCCTTCCTGCGATTCGCAACCCCCCACGACCCCCCCTCCCGCGATTCACGAAACCCCCCGTAGCGCCCCCCTCCCGCACCCTAACTCCCACCCAGTCGGAGGAGACACTGACTCCTGTATTTCTGTGCTGCCACGCTGGACCCTCACCCACTGGCAGAAGCTGCACAGTGTCCACCACCCTCTTTAGTCCCCCGTATGCCCACACACCCCTATCACTACCCAGCTTCCTGCTCTCCTGAACCGTAACTTCCACCACTGGGTAATCGCTGACGCTGTGTTGCCCACATACCCCTATCATGCCTCATATCCCAGCCTCCTGCTCTCATGCACCCTAACTCCCACCCAGTAGGAGGAGATACTGACTCAGGGCCACCGTCCGGTACTCCTGTGCTGCCACGCTGGACCCTCACCCACTGCCAGAAGCTGCAATACAGGGCATCTTTCATACAATTCTAACCATATTTCTCACAATACAAATGTTCACAAATTAAGGGGCGTAGCCCCTTACGCCGGTGTGAAGAGCGCCCGTAGGGCGCGATGAATCACCTAGTATATATATATATATATATATATATATATAGGAATGTGTGGTGCACTAAGCGCTACAACCTGTTTTAGTGACAGTTGTGATGTGACAAAAATATGGTAATGTAAAAATATATAATACACTCCAAGAAGGTACAAGGGGCTGCAAAGAGTCTCTGGTGGTCACGTTTTTCCGACGTGGCCGGTTTTGTAGGTATAGTCAATGATAGACAGTTGCGCCTTCAGTGTAAAAGTGACAATCCTTAAATAATTAAGTGATGTGCGTACCGGAAATATTTGAGAAAATCGCGTGTAGAAAGGTCTTTCTTATATCCGTCTCCTATTCGGTCCTTCCTGTCCACAGTCACGAGACTCGGATAAGGTATAGGATCCAAAGGAGATATTTTGTATTAAAAGCAGAAATTGCTATAAAGGTGACTGGTAATAAATGGTGGTTTGCTGCCATATATATATATATATGAAAAAACAAGAGCGCTCCATAGTGCAATATTTAAAGATAGCCAGAGTTTTATTTAAAACAAACTTTCCACGTTTAAACAGGTGCTGGGTAACGTACCACAGTCAGCGGTTCAACAACCGCACGATAACAGCAAAGAATGTAGGTGTCCCAGACACGCTTACTGTAGGAGCAGCTACACTCCGAAACACTGGTGCATCACAAAGTAGCAGGTGGGCAGACAGCAACGGCAGGCCACGCCCCAACGTGTTTCGTAGTCACGTACTTCGTCAGAGGGCTGGCCTGGCGTTGGTCAGAACCTCTCTTATAGCCCGCATTGATGAAAACAGCTGGGCATTAATTAACAGTTGAACATACTCTGATAATTGTACGAATAAGAATAAGAAAGCAGTTTTACATTTACCAGCTTGCTGACAACATGAACAGTATTGAACATAATAAAAAATATACAATATACATTGTAAAAATACATAAAATAAAAATGCAATAAAAATACAATGAAATGCAATAAACATACTTACATAATAAAAGACTCAATTATGAGGGTAAGTTGCAATGTCCGTTAAACAAACAGTTTTTCCATAAGATTATTTAATGAATAAGACATCCATATACCTTAATAAAATAATGACAAATATTATACACAGAAAAGCACCATAATATCATTTAGACCTGTATATTTAAGGAGTTTTACACTCCGTAAATATTTGATTTGATTCTGAGGCCTGGACAAGCCGATTCATCCGCTCAGTGAAGGATACGGTCACTATTGCTATCGGAGGTGTATGACTGCTCATTTACAAGTTAGAGCCCAATCATACCAGACAGCTGAATGTACGGCTTCACCTGGGATTTGATGTTGAGTTGCAGCTAATAATATCTGCATAATTTTCACCATTTGTTATTTCCACTCTCCTCAAGGTACTGTATTTCCGTTTTCTTGAATCTGGAAATGTTGTAGATTTTCCAGTGTCTAGGCTGCAATCTGGATCAAGATTCCCCTATTTATTTTGGTGTCTTCTTTTCCCAATTTAAAAAAAATAGAGTGAAGTATCCAGTCTCCGGGCATTGTATAAGATGTGGCGTCATTAATGGATAGTTGTATCAACGATTTTGGATGCTGCCAGTGAAGAGGAGCTGCACAGCATTGGCTATTGAATATAGTCCACAGACTGCTGTGTTTGCCCTCCGTTGCTCCACATCCAGGAACTCCAAGTTTTTTATCAGGCCTTTTGGCACAACGGTCCCATAGAGGTCTCGCAAATGTCTTCTAGCAAATGGGGTAATCTGCCCCCCGCTTTAATCTGGTCTAGTGTATGGACTTTAGCATTGTATTGGCTCTGATTCAAGCCCTTAACCACTTAATTGGTATGCCTGGAAAATTTCCGGGCATACCACTCTAAAATTAAGGTGTGCGCCAATGGTGTCCAGGTGTGCACTACTGGCGCATCAACTGTCCGGGTACCCCCCCCCCCCCCCCCAGTGGCTGCTCTGCTGTCCTCTCAGCTCCGGCGATTGTACGCCGGAGCTCCCCTGCCCCCGCCGCCATTAGTTCTAGTGATTGACAGGCGGCAGGCTCGGGGATGGTCGGCGCGGACTCGGGAGAGTTCAGGCACCCAAGTCCTCCAGAGCCGCCGCAAAACATGCCTGAGCCTGCCGCCTATGTGATCACTGACAGGCGGCTGGGGCAGCGGCGGTAGGGGAGCTCCGGCGTACTAACATTGGAGCGACGGTAAGGGGGGGGGGGCGGAGGTGAGGGGGGGAGGTGGGGGGGCCTCTGACAATCTGTGGTGGGTTTTGCTGGGGCAGGACAAACCTGCCCTGGTAGGTTTGTCCTGCCCCAGCAAAACCCACCACTCAAGGGGTTAATGAGCTTCTTGAAATTCTTTATGAACAATACCACATACATAATGGCCCACACACAAATCAAAACAAATCAAACCGTCTGTCCTATGCAGCCTCAATGCCTGTACATCAATAAACCCAACACATATGGAGCAAATGCAGGGAGAGGGGACTGAGAGAAAAGGCAGAACATTGTTAGTAGAAGAGAGTCTTGAGGTCTATGTGCTAAGCATACTTGCCTACTCTACCAGAACGGCCAGGAAGCCCACCAGGAAAGAGTGGACAAGTCTCGTGGCCAGTCACCACCTGCCGCATCCCCCTGTATTCCTCCCGCAGATGGGGGTGCCATGACGTTTTATGAGTCACGGCACAGCGACGTGCTATAGAGTCTGAGCTCTAGATGGCTCAGACCTCTAATGCACATGCGCAGACCTCCGGAAAAATAATTGAGCCAGACAATTTTTCTGCAATTTCCGCAGCTGCACAGCCAGGGAGCAGCTGGTAATGAGTGTAAGCTTCACTGTGTAGCCAAGAGCTTGCACTTTAGCAATGTGCCCGCAAAATTTTTAGGGCACATCGTGGGGAGGGTCGGCCTTTCACCTGAAGCAGTTTAGCAAAACTGCAATTGAGTCTGAATCAGGACCCTTGTGTGCAACATCATCATTAGCAATGTACTATATAGCTGGAATGCTGTCCCTACTGTTGTAGTGCTGAACTGATTCTCTGATTGTGCCTACACAACCTCTTCACTGACCAGTACTGTATAAGAATGATTGCAGCTGGACTGACAAAGCCTAATTTCGCACCATTAAGATGAAACAGAAATACCACTCCCGAAATAAAACACAGTTACTGTATGTAGAGATAATCTTAGCATTGTGAGGAATGAATAATTGTTTAAGAATAACATTGCGGAAGAGCTATATTTAGAAAGCGTTAAGTCTACAACTGATGCATGACAAAATGTGTTTAGAATGAAGCTGTAAAAGAAAATACCATTTAATCTTCATTGCTATGCTTTTTATTATAGCCGTATTGAAAAAGCCTAGATCATTTCAAATTACAGCTGCTCATGCAAATGTGTTTTTTTTTTTTTTTTTTGGGGGGGGGGGGGTGTATGTCTGTTTAACCTTCAATCTCATACAAATGCTTGTAAAAAGTACATGACGGGGAGAATCTGTCTGCACCTTTTTGATGTAAAATGTCCATCTAGCAGAAAGCGACATCATTACATGTTCTGGTGTGGATTCAAACATCATCCACAAATCAACAAGCATCAGTGATATTGCCAGTTCCATTCTACCTAAGATCCTTCCAATCTGGTGCATATGTAATACTATATTGTCTGGAGAATAGAATATGTTATGTTTGCATTTATTAAAATTGTAACTCTCATACTCAGAGATGAATATTTGCCTCATTATTCATTTAGCTACTCAAAATTTGAACATTTATTTTGGGAATTTGGCCTTAAAAAAAAAGCAGGGGAAGGTTCCATCTATATGTATGTCCTATATATATATTTATATATACCCACAATCCTCCCTCTCACCCTAGTGCCTAACCCACTAACCTTCTACGGCCTTAAACTTAACCTTCATCTTGTGCCTAACCGGACTGGAAGTGTCTAACCATAAACATTGGCATCTAAGAATGTTAACGCATCTCAGTTTCCGACGTTATGAACATGCCGGCATTTTGAGGTTGTCAACGTGGAGCCTATGTCAACAATGTAAATAAGGGCTCACATAAATCTGTTAAAGAGCTGTAAACATTTGTACTGTTTTTATTTGTTTCACATATTTTTTATTTTATATTTTATTTTAAAATTTTATTTACATTTATTTTATTTGTTTATTTATTTTATTTTATATCTCATTCTCACACACTTTATTCTTCACTCTTTTTACCCCCAAAATGTAATGTTTTATAAAGCGAGCAGCTTTTTTCTATAATATAGGAGCACAGATGACCAATTACCCCCAATACATGTTAACATGTTAACTGTCAATCAAGGGGACTGAACACACCCTAACACTTCATGTTTTCATGGTATCCTTGGAATCAACTAGTAGCACCTCTAGATCTATTTACAGACCTGTGCTCCAGCTAGTTGATTTGGAAAAAAAAATATTGTTAAGGCCCCATAAACTAGGAAGACTTCTCCGAGGGGAGAAGTCACCCGCAATCCCCCCTTGAACTGCATACGATACACTGAAGCCATTTTTCATACAATGTATCATATGCAATCCCTGCAAAGCCTGCTGAAATGTGATAAGTCTATCGAGCAGCAAGTACGATTTTTGGGCTCTGATGTGCATGGGACGTGCATCGCATCAAACCTGATATCAAGAACATTTGGACTCTTTTCATGTGATTTTTCACCACGATTACATACAGGTAAAGCGTGACCAAATCGCAAGTAAATTGCCCTAGTGTAAGGACACCGGTAGAGTTACATGAGGATTGGTATCAGTGCTTAAAGTGGTCCTGGTGAGGTGGTGGAACTCACTTCCCCCGCCACTCCCCCCACCCCCATGTCCCAGCCAAGGTGGGTGCTAGGGTGTTCGGTGCCACCCTGCAAGCTTCAAATTTATGGCCTATCCCACATACCGATGAAAAGAATAATGCGGGCCACATAATACCACCTGTAATTAAAATGATGTTCCAAAGTGCACAAAGTCTCTTCAGGGAGACTGGCAGGGATAGGGGGGACGGCGGGGCGACTAGGGGCACCGGGGGAGGCGGCAGGCGGCGGAGCCAGCTCCTTAGCCACGGGGCGCATGCAAGTGTCTCGTGCACGCGTGCCCCTGGCGAGACCCGGCCGCTGGTGGGGGCTGGCAATGAAATCGCCAGCCCCTGCAAAAATGGAGCCTGCTCCATCTAATGCTGATTGCTAGAATTTTCTTGCTCGATGCCAGGAGTTACATGCACAGTGCCAGAGGTTTCATGCTCCTTTCCAGGGGTTTCTTGCTTGATGCCAGGGGTTTCATGCACAGTGCCAGGGGTTTCATGCACAGTGCCAGGGGTTATATGCACAGTGCCAGGGATTGCATGCACGCTGCCAGGGGAGAGAAAGAAAGAGGTAGAGTGATGGGAAACAGCCTCCAGACAGTTTATCATATCTATGGAGGGGTTGGTGGGTGGAGGCGGAACCATTCCACCTCAGATTTGAACTGACGGAACGCAGTTCTGCCCCGTTCCGGCCCACTTTAACCCCTGATTGGGATTTAGAAACACTGCTCTATTTTCATACTTATGAGCTATCAGTAATGGGCTGATTTATTTGCAGCATCATCACCCTGTTTAACACACTAAATAACTTGCATGATGACATCGTTAGTGATATCGTTAGAACATTGTATAATGTATACCCATCTTAAAAAGCACATTCAAGTAGCCGAGGGTTTTACCATTGAAGGATAGCGGAATTTAATGCCTAGTGCAATTCAATTTTAAGACTATTTTTTTTTAAGGATTATCATAAAATTTTACGCCAGATATGAACCTCTAGTCCAGGCATGTCCAACCTGTGGCCCTCCAGCTGTTGTCTGAATCCTGATACTGATTCCCCTCTGTCAGAAGCTTCTCCATTTCCAGGTACTCAGAAACTCCGGTCAGCTGTAACACACCGGCACTCTGCGGGCATTCACAACGGGAGTCAGTGTAGCGCTTGCTACTGTGAGCGGCAAGAATTCCCACATTTGGACACCATGCTGCCCCCATTCTCTTCAGCCCAGCCCCACACGAGAGAACCAGGGGTGCAGTTCAGCTGTCGCACACCAACCCGCTGCAGGCAAGGACTTTCCCATGAGCTGCGTTCTCTCATGCTGGGACAGAGGAGAAGCAATGGGCATGGCGCCCTAAACACAGCATTTCAAGGAGCATCTTTCCCACCCTGCCAGGCCGTGCGAGACCCATTTCATGCGGGGATTCATAGAGGACCACTGAGGATGCTCAGGGCTGCCATCAGAAATTGTGGGGCCCGGGACTGAAAAAATAGGCAGGGCCCCCTCTCCCCACCACCCCATTGTTATAAGTGTGTGCAGGCTCAAGCAGCAAGGCTGTAACAAATATTACGTGACTACCTTAAAAAGAAAATAATAGTTTACAATGTTGCACACACACACACACAAAATAAAAATCTGACTCTTACACGGAAACATAAAATTTGATACGTACACACACGCATACATATCACGTGTAAGATTAGCCGCACCCACGATTATGTAATGTTGTGCACTACAATGATGAATAAGCATTGCAGTTAAGACCAATGCGGACACTATGTTATATCCCACCCCCTATTACCCCTTTCATGCCGCACCTCGGGTCCAAGTAATTGGTGGGTTTGTGACGCGTTGAGGTGCAGTGTGAAAGCATCAAAGTTTATCACCCGGGTCGACCAACCTGGCAATACGACCTGAGTTATAAGAGGGGTTAAACCGGAGTCGCTCTCAGTACAATGACCCGGGTTTAATGTGAAATCACCAGATCCTGGTTGGTGCTGGGATGCGACCAGGGATAGAAATCCTGGATCCAACTTGGCATTGCGATGTGAAAGGGGTACACGAGAACAAATTTCCAAGCATAGGAAACCCTGATTCTATGATAAATGAGACTCCAGCACCATAGGCGAATCTAGGGGGTGGTCTGGGGGTGCACAGGACCACCCATTAGCCAATTTTGTAACTGAGGGATGGGGCTTTCCAACGAGCCCAGCCCCGTGTCTCTAGCCCCCTGGGAACCGGAGATACGGACAGGCAAAGCTGGAACGTTTTCCCTACAGGATAACATGGGACCCGCTAATTCTGACCCCCAGCCAGTTCAACGGCTGCTAGTTCCCCCTTCGGCATCACTGAAGCTCGAGGTTGATCTCAGTCAAACCCAATTCGCTGGGCCTTCAATCTGATACCAGGCTGGATCCATATGGGTTAATTGGTTCCAGGGATATTGAGGTTAAACTTTTTTTTTTCCATTTCTTAAATGTCATTTCATGACTGTTTATGTTCTTTAAGGGCAGATTTCTCTGGAACCAAACAGCCCAGTTTCACGGGACTAAAATCATTCGAAGCCAACTCAAAAGTTCTTCAATATGATATTGGTCTCATGTAAATGGGTCAGTTGGTTCTGAAGATATAGCTGGTTGGTTAAAGGGGGTAGGGAGAGGCAGGGCCGGCGATAGAAATCTTGGGGCCCCATACACTTATATCTCTGGGGCCCCCATACCTCCCCAGATACCCTCACTGTGCTGCAACACTGCACCCCTGTAAACCGTCATCTCCCAGTCGGTTTAGGCCCTAATTGGTGTGGGGTAACAGGATAAGTGGGGACAAGGATTGTGTGGTGACAGGTTGTGAGCAAGAAGGTGGGGGTAGCATGTGTGGTTTGACAGGATGAGTAGAGACAAGGAGTGTGGGGTGACGGACTGTAAGCAGGAAGGTGGGGTAGCATTTGTGGGGTGTCAGGATAAGTGGGGATAAGGAGCATGGGGTGACAGGCTGTGAGAGGTGGGGTAGCATTTGTGGGGTGTCAGGATGAGTGGGGATAAGGAGCATGGGGTGACAGGCTGTGAGCAGGAAGGTAGGCGTAGCGTGTGTGGGGTGATGGGATGAGTGAGGACAAGGAGTGTGGGGTGACGGACTGTGAGCAAGAAGGTGGTGGTAGCATGTGTGGGGTGTCAGCGACTACTGTAATGACATTTTTATTTTACATTACCGTTTTAGTTTCAGGATACAGTGAACATAAAGCATTAATTACCTTAAATAGAAGAACACCCAGTGGAGTCTACGTTGCTTACCAGACACTGCAAACGCCGCTGAATACAAGGGCGGAGTCATACTATGGGTCCTCATCCTAACCAACCTAGCCCAAAAGGCCCAACATCAAAATAGTTTCTAAGGCGCCCAAAACCATTTGCATGATTTTTTGTACAAAATACTTTGGGATCAGAATGTACTAATGGTGATCCGGATAAGTATAGTGGACAAAACAGACATATAGGGGGAGATTCTCTAAGAATCTCCGCCCCCCCTTCGCCGCCCATCGCATTTTAAATTATCGCATATGTTCTAACATATGCAATAATTATAGCAAAGGACAGCTCTTGCGTTAAGAGCTGTCCTTTGCGGTGAGAGTCGCCGGGTCCCAGTAGGTCCCGGCGGCTCCCCCCTCCCTCACACACCCGGCGCTGCTGCTGCTGCGCCGGGCTCTCCTCCTCTCTGCACCCGGAAGAGGATCAGTGCAGGGAGGAGGTCACAGGTCCAGGCAGCACAGCGCTGTGCTGCCCGGACACAGGTGAGGGGGGAGGGGGCGATGCGAGGCGGCGGGGGTCTGTGCAGGGCGGCGGGGGGTCGTTGCGGCGTGGCGGTGGGATGCGGTAGAAGCCCATCGCCAGATTTTTCTGGCGATGCCCCCCTGGCGATGCTCCGGCGGGGCATGCTTACAGCATCCCAAAATGCATTTCTTGCTTAGAGAATCTCCCCCAATATATCTAAATAAACCATATAGAAACATATATACAGAAAAAAGTGGAAAAAAAACCTAACATCATACAAATGCGGGAAAATAGGGCACATAAATAGTGTACTGTATATAAATATACATAAAGTGCCATAGTCAGCATCACTTATTGTATTAATATGACCTGCAAGACAATGTAAATCTATAGAAAGTAAATACAAAGGCATGTATTATCATCCACATATATATATTATATATATATATATATATATATATATATATACACAGTACATTTTATATATATATATATATATATATATATATATATATATATATATATACACACACTGTATATATATGTATATGTGTGTATTTCTGAGAAATGAGGTATGCCCAGCAGCTTACTTTTAATTTTGATTTGCTGTCTACGTGGTGGACTGTCACTGAAGTCTGGAGCCAGGACACCGTGGACAGGAGGAGGATGATGGCAGCGGTGGCCGCCGGAGTCCAATCCTCAGACAGTCACTGGACACTGTCCGAGACTGTCACACTCGCACTGCCAGCCTGCCGCACCTCACTGCTCGCGCCTCCCAGCGGTAGAGCGGAACTGCAGGCTGAGATCTCACCTCCCGTCATTGGTGCAGCCGCTACGTTACCGCGCCGTCTCAGTCCCAGTAATGCTGTGCGGGGATCGAGCAGCGGCGGCAGCGGCACCCCCACCAACTGCATTAGGGGGTATGTTGTGCCACGGTGCACTGACTGGGGACCCTCCTCCATGACATGCTGGGGTAAAGTGGGGGTATACAGGGGGTCGCTGAAGAAGATAGCTGTGTGACCCCCGGCGCGGCTGCACTTCTCTCCTCTGGCGCTCCCGGACAGTCACGGCATTGAGGGGTCAGAGAGGCGACTGGCTCTGGGGCCCCTCAGATCACTGGGGCCCGTCACAACTGTCCCCCTTGACCCCCCCTGTCGCTGGGCCTGGGGAGAGGGGAGTGGTTGTCTCTCCCCCTCACACCAGAAAATGCAGGGACTAGGCTGGTGTATAAGGGGTCAGCCTGGGAATGTCCCTGCATGATCCTGGGACCATATTCCTGGGTAAATCCCTGCATTTTCTGTTGTGAAAGGGGTATAATTTCAAACAACCGTGACCTGCAGTGCTCTGAATACAGCCGGGCAGCCCCCTGCTCTCTGCCCAGCTGTCAATGACTGTCACCCCTGCAGCTTCCACTCCAATTCTTCTCCCCGCTTTCACCTCAGCCCGCCCCCCCCCCCCTTTAATCATGTGGTGCCGGCGGCCGGCGTGCTCCCCCGCAACAACAGCGCGCACAATATTTCAAATGTCCACTCGGCTAGAGGGGACACCAGGAGGGGAGTGGGAGCGTGCTCTGCACTGCGTTCTGCTCCTCTCCCCATAGAAGCAGCTGCACCGCTCTCCATCTCTCCCTGCAGCAGCAGCGAAGGCTCATATAAAAATTTACAGTAAGTGGCACTTTTGGGGGCATTGCTTAAGGGATGCTACAAGTGGCGGTATGTGGGGGCATTACGCATAATGTGTGGCTTAATGTGTAAGGGGCATTACAGTGTGCAGCATCATGTGTAAGGGGCATTATGTGTGCAGCATCATGTGTAAGGGGCATTATGTGTGCAGCATCATGTGTAAGGGACATTATGTGAGTGGCATCATGTGTAATGGGTACTATGGTGTGCGGCATCATGTGTAATGGGTACTATGGTGTGCGGCATCATGTGTAATGGGTACTATGGTGCCATCAAGCAAGAACCCCCTAGCAATGAGTACGTAGGTAAGCAGCACTTATGTGGCAAATATGTAATGGGCATTACGGTTTGTTATATAGTATATAATGGGCATCATGATGTGTGGCACAATGTGTAATGAGCATTATGGTGTGTGGCCTTATGTGTAATTGGAATTACGGCGTGTGACTTTATGTGTAATGGGTATTACGGAGTTTGCTAAAATGTGTAATGGGCATTACTGTGTATGGTCTAAAGTGTAATGCCACACCCCTTTTTGTGATGCCACGCCTCCTTCCCATGAGGTCACGCCCCTTTTTGATGCGCGGCTATGCCGCGCGCAAGGTTCCCCTGCTGTTATATCTAGATCTGGGACCACCCATTACCATAATTCTAGATTCGCCTATGTCCAGCACTAAGCTCATGTTATTACTGTTCACATGGTTTGCAGACAAATAAAAATACATGACCAAAGATGATAAGGAGGAAAGTAGGCTGGATGCAGCGGCATGCCCCGTCCTGTATATAATGTTCTCACACATGCTGGTGTCTTTACACATACAGAATCTCATGTTCCCCGTGGATATTGCTGCAGCCCCAAATGATTCTTTATTACCATCTGCTGTAAGAACAGCTCATTTGTCATGACATAAGTGCATGGAACTGTTCCGGCTTACACTTGGTTACTCAGGACTGTCCCCTGGACTCTATTTTAAGTAATACCTTGTGGATTTTTTGGGCAGGATAGTTGCCATTCCCTATTACCAGGATACCTATCCTCTGACCTCGCCTCCCTTCTGCCTCTACATTAGTATTTTTTTATTATGTTAACCCCTTCCCGACATTTGACGTACATTTACGTCATGGTCGGGATGTACTTCCCGACACATGGCATAAATGTACGTCATGAGTTCAAACTGTCACCGCGTCTATAAACGCGGTGACAGAGGGACGATGTCTGCTGTCCCTGACAGCAGACATCTTCCCTCATTGCCCAGGGGGGGCAGCGATGCCCCCCACCATCGGAGATCGCTGTGATTGGCTGTTCAATGTGAACAGCCAATTACAGCGTTTTCTGTGTACCGGCGAATAACGTTCGCCGGTGACACAGGGATCGGTGGTGATTGGTGCTGTTAAGTACAGCACCAATCACCACCGGGTGTAAGGGTGACACTGGTGGTCACCCCACCTCACCCCACCCGCCCCCAAAGGCTGTGATTGGTCCGTCGGACCGACGGACCAATCGCAGCCATTACACCTCAAATGAGGTAACGGAGACAGCCCTGCAGCCGCCATTCCGGTCAGGAACAGCGTGCAGAGTGGTCTCCGTGCCCATCTGTGCCTATACTGACCTGATCAGCGTTGGTGGCATCCGTGCTGCCAGCTCCTGTGACTTCCTGGTGCTTGTGTTGCTGCTGCTGCTGCAGCAGCGTCATTGTGTCAGAAATTGTGTGATATAATTTTGTATCTGCTGCCCCCTGCTGCCCCCCTTTTGTGCTGATCAGTATAAACTAACTGATCAGCACCTTTTTTGGGGTGCAGGGTTTTTGTTTTTTTTATATATACCCTGTCAGGTTGCACCCACAGTTGTGTGCCTGCTGCCCCTCACTGCTAATCAGTGTTGCATCACTGATCAGCAGTTTTTTTTTTTTGGGGGGGTGTTGTGGGGTTTTTTTTTGAAAAATTTTTTACACTCACTGTGATTTTGTGGGTGTCCAGTGGCCGCAGAGCGCTAATCAGTGACGTACATCACTGATCAGCATTTTTGGCACAGGGTTGATCTATTTTTTTTTTTTGATCAAATTACTGTTGCCTTTGACTCATCAGCATTTTTTTTTAATTTTTTTTTTTTTGGACGGTGCTGTGGAGTCTTTTTTAATTTTTTTTTACACCCTCGGTGCTTTTGTGGGTGTCCTGTGCCCGCTGAGCGCTGATCAGTGACGGACGTTACTGACCAACATCTGTGCTCAATTTTTGGCGCAGGAGTTTTTTTTTTTCTTTTAACTTACACGTGTTAAAGCACTACATACACACTACATACCCCCCCGTGTTGAAATAAAGTTTGTACCCCCCCCTACACTATACACGTGTTGAAACACTACACTTAAAAATAATAAAAATGTCCCAATCATCGCAAAGACTGTTTTCAGCGGAGGAGGCATATGCCCTTCTTGCCTCTGACACTGACACAGCCAGTGAAGTAAGCGATGAATTGGCATTTGTCTTAAGCTCCTCTTCCTCCTCTAGTGATGAGGGACCCCCTCAAAGACGCCCCCGTAGAGCAGCTGAGACCCCCCCCCCCAATGATTGATCTCGTATGGACCCCACCACCAGACAATTTTGAGCCCCAGGTTCCTGAGTTTTTGGCCAACCCAGGAATCCAATTTGATAGTACAGGCCTCAAAGAAATTGACTTTTTCAAAGTCTTTTTCTCTGATGATTTTATAAATTTAATGGTGGACCAAAGTAATTTATATGCCCAGCAGTTTATTGCCCAAAACCCCACGTCATCATTTGCTAGGTGGACCCCTGTAGATGCAGTAGAGATGATGACGTTTTGGGGTCTGGTGTTACATATGGGCATAGTTAAAAAGCCAGAAATTAGGCAATATTGGAGTACAGATGTTCTGTACAGCACCCCACTTCATCGTATGGCCATGACCCGGACTCTTTTTGAGACGATCCTTAAATTTTTGCATTACAATGATAATGCACAGTGCCCACCCAGAGATGATCCCACCTTTGACCGGCTATTCAAAGTCAGGCCGGTCATTGATCATTTCAGCACCAAATTTGCTGAGATGTACATCCCCCAAAAATTCATTTGTGTAGACGAGTCACTTATACATTTTAAAGGAAGGGTTAAATTCCGCCAGTACCTTCCCAATAAGAGGGCAAGGTATGGCATAAAAATGTATAAGCTGTGCGAAAGTACCTCAGGGTACACCCACAGGTTTAGGGTATATGAAGGAAAGGACACAAGAATTGAACCGCCAGAATGCCCCCCCTCCCTCGTAGGTGTTAGTGGAAAGATTGTCTGGGATTTAGTGCACCCCTTCCTGGATAAGGGTTATCACCTCTATGTGGATAACTTTTACACCAGCATCCCCCTGTTTAAGGCCCTTGGTTCAAGAGGTACAGCAGCTTGCGGTACTGTGCGCAAGAACCAAAGAGGCCTCCCAAAAACGCACGTTGCCCAATTACTGAGAAAGGGTGAAAGCAGGGGAATATGCACCGAAAATATGTTGTTGGTCAAATATAAAGACAAGAGGGATGTCCTTATACTGACAACAATTCACGGAGACAGTACCACCTCCGTCCCTGTACGAGGTACCAGTACCCACACCTCAAAACCTATTTGTATCCTAGATTACAATAAGTACATGGGCGGAGTGGATCTTTCAGATCAGGTACTGAAGCCGTACAGTGCCCTGCGGAAAACAAAAATATGGTATAAGAAGCTGGCCGTGTATATCATCCAGATGGCACTGTATAACGCTTACGTACTATTCCGTTCTACCAGCCAGACGGGGACATTTATGCACTTTCAAGAGGAAGTCATAAAGGGCCTAATATTTGGGAACCAGCAGGCAGAGGGCCCCAGTACTTCTAGTACTGGCCCCAGTACTTCTAGTACTGGCCCCCGTATTGTATCAGGGCAGCATTTTCCTAACGAAATCCCCTCCACTGGAAAAAAGGGCAGGACACAAAAAAGGTGCAAAGTTTGCTATAAAAAGGGAATACGAAAGCAAACTATTTTCCACTGTGAAACTTGCCCCGACAAACCCGGCCTATGTATGAAGGATTGCTTTAAAATATACCACACATCTATGGATTATTAGGTTCATCATTTCACCGTGCTTCGGGGGTCTTGCTAATGCGACATAGCACCCACCATTCATTCCACCAGAATGTGTGCTGCAAAATCCAAATATCACTCCTTCCCTTCTGAGTCCTGCCATGCACCCAAATGGTATTTTTTTGTCACATATGAGGCATTGCCGTACTCGGGAGAAATTGGGGCACAGATTTTGGGGTGCTTTGTCTCCTTCATTCCTTGTGAAAATGAAAAATTTTGAGCCAGAACTGCATTTTTGTGTAAAAAATGTAATTTTTCATTTTCACAGCCCAGTTGTACCACAATTGGTGAAACCCCTGGGGGTTTGAAATGTACACTATACCCCTAGATAAATTCCCTGAGGGGTGTAGTTTGCAAAATGGGGTCACTTGTGGGGGGGTTCCACTGTATTGGTGCTTCGGGGGTCTTGCTAATGCGACATAGCACCCACCATTCATTCCACCAGAATCTGTGCTGCAAAATCCAAATATCACTCCTTCCCTTATGAGTCCTGCCATTTTTTGGTCACATATGAGGCATTGCCGTACTCGGGAGAAATTGGGGCACAGATTTTTGGGTGCTTTGTCTCCTTCATTCCTTGTGACAATGAAAAATTTTGAGCCAGAACTGCATTTTTGTGTTAAAAAATGTAATTTTTCATTTTCACAGCCCAGTTGTACCAAAATTGGTGAAACCCCTGGGGGTTTGAAATGTACACTATACCCCTAGATGAATTCCCTGAGGGGTGTAGTTAGCAAAATGGGGTCACTTGTGGGGGGTTTCCACTGTATTGGTGCTTCGGGGGTCTTGCTAATGCGACATAGCACCCACCATTCATTCCACCAGAATCTGTGCGGCAAAATCCAAATATCACTCCTTCCCTTCTGAGTCCTGCCATGCACCCAAATGGTATTTTTTGGTCACATATGAGGCATTGCCGTACTCGAGAGAAATTGGGGCACAGATTTTGGGGTGCTTTGTCTCCTTCATTCCTTGTGAAAATGAAAAATTTTGAGCCAGAACTGCATTTTTGTGTAAAAAAATGTAATTTTTCATTTTCACAGCCCAGTTGTACCACAATTGGTGAAACCCCTGGGGGTTTGAAATGTACACTATACCCCTAGATGAATTCCCTGAGGGGTGTAGTTTGCAAAATGGGTTCACTTGTGGGGGGGTTCCACTGTATTGGTGCTTCGGGGGTCTTGCTAATGCGACATAGCACCCACCATTCATTCCACCAGAATCTGTGCGGCAAAATCCAAATATCACTCCTTCCCTTCTGAGTCCTGCCATGCACCCAAATGGTATTTTTTGGTCACATATGAGGCATTGCCGTACTCGGGAGAAATTGGGGCACAGATTTTGCGGTGCTTTGTCTCCTTCATTCCTTGTGAAAATGAAATATTTTGAGCCAGAACTGCATTTTTGTGTAAAAAAATGTAATTTTTCATTTTCACAGCCCAGTTGTACCACAATTGGTGAAACCCCTGGGGGTTTGAAATGTACACTATACCCCTAGATGAATTCCCTGAGGGGTGTAGTTTGCAAAATGGGTTCACTTGTGGGGGGGTTCCACTGTATTGGTGCTTCGGGGGTCTTGCTAATGCGACATAGCACCCACCATTCATTCCACCAGAATCTGTGCGGCAAAATCCAAATATCACTCCTTCCCTTCTGAGTCCTGCCATGCACCCAAATGGTATTTTTTGGTCACATATGAGGCATTGCCGTACTCGGGAGAAATTGGGGCACAGATTTTGGGGTGCTTTGTCTCCTTCATTCCTTGTGAAAATGAAATATTTTGAGCCAGAACTGCATTTTTGTGTAAAAAAATGTAATTTTTCATTTTCACAGCCCAGTTGTACCACAATTGGTGAAACCCCTGGGGGTTTGAAATGTACACTATACCCCTAGATGAATTCCCTGAGGGGTGTAGTTTGCAAAATGGGTTCACTTGTGGGGGGGTTCCACTGTATTGGTGCTTCAGGGGTCTTGCTAATGCGACATAGCACCCACCATTCATTCCACCAGAATCTGTGCGGCAAAATCCAAATATCACTCCTTCCCTTCTGAGTCCTGCCATGCACCCAAATGGTATTTTTTGGTCACATATGAGGCATTGCCGTACTCGGGAGAAATTGGGGCACAGATTTTGGGGTGCTTTGTCTCCTTCATTCCTTGTGAAAATGAAATATTTTGAGCCAGAACTGCATTTTTGTGTAAAAAAATGTAATTTTTCATTTTCACAGCCCAGTTGTACCACAATTGGTGAAACTCCTGGGGGTTTGAAATGTACACTATACCCCTAGATGAATTCCCTGATGGGTGTAGTTTGCAAAATGGGGTCACTTGTGGGGGGGTTCCACTGTATTGGTGCTTCGGGGGTCTTGCTAATGCGACATAGCTTCCACCATTCATTCCACCAGAATCTGTGCGGCAAAATCCAAATATCACTCCTTCCCTTCTGAGTCCTGCCATGCACCCAAATGGTATTTTTTGGTCACATATGAGGCATTGCCGTACTCGGGAGAAATTGGGGCACAGATTTCGGGGTGCTTTGTCTCCTTCATTCCTTGTGAAAATGAAAAATTTTGAGCCAGAACTGCATTTTTGTGTAAAAAAATGTAATTTTTCATTTTCACAGCCCAGTTGTACCACAATTGGTGAAACCCCTGGGGGTTTGAAATGTACACTATACCCCTAGATGAATTCCCTGAGGGGTGTAGTTTGCAAAATGGGGTCACTTGTGGGGGGGTTCCACTGTATTGGTGCTTCGGGGGTCTTGCTAATGCGACATAGCACCCACCATTCATTCCACCAGAATCTGTGCGGCAAAATCCAAATATCACTCCTTCCCTTCTGAGTCCTGCCATGCACCCAAATGGTATTTTTTGGTCACATATGAGGCATTGCCGTACTCGGGAGAAATTGGGGCACAGATTTTGGGGTGCTTTGTCTCCTTCATTCCTTGTGAAAATGAAAAATTTTGAGCCAGAACTGCATTTTTGTGTAAAAAATGTAATTTTTCATTTTCACAGCCCAGTTGTACCAAAATTGGTGAAACCCCTGGGGGTTTGAAATGTACACTATACCCCTAGATGAATTCCCTGAGGGGTGTAGTTTGCAAAATGGGGTCACTTGTGGGGGGGTTCCTAACTTTTAGCATCTTATGGTGCCTAGAATCCTACATGGTGCCTAAAAAATAATCTCATAAAAAGGAGGCTCCAAAATCAAGTAGGTGCTCCTTCTATTATGAAGCCTGTGGTTTGGTCAACGTGCACACTAGGGCCACATATATGATATTTATGAAAACAAAAGAATTGGGGGAATCAATTTTTAGTCACATTTCTCTAGTAAAATCTACTGTGTTCCTTAGAAAAATGTATTAAAATTGAAAATCTGCTAAAAAAATGAAATTTTGAAATTTCACCTACACTTTTTTTTTAATTCCTGTGAAACACCTAAAGGGTTAACAAACTTCCAAAATGCTGTTTTGAATACTGTGAGGGGTTCAGTTTTTGAAATGGCATCATTTATGGGGGTGTCTCACATACAAGTCCCTCAAAGTCACATCAGAACTGAACTGGTCCCTGAAAAAATCAGTGTTTGAAATTTTCTTGAAAATTTGAGAATTTGCTATTCATATTTTAAGCCTCCTAGTGTCCAAAAAAATTAAAAGGAGGTTGAAATAATGATGGAAACATAAAGTATACATATGGTCTATGTTAGTTATTAACTATTTTGAGTGGTATTTGTCTCACAAGCAGAAAATTTATCATTTTGCAAATTGCAAAATTTTCGGTTTTTTTACGACATTTTGGTATTTTTCACAAAAAACCACAGACTGTATCGACCAAAATTTACCACTAACTTGAAGTACAATGTGTCACGAGAAAACAGTCTCAAAATCACAGGGATAAGTAAAAGCAAAAAAAAGTTATCCCCACTTAAGTGATACATGTCAGATTTGAAAAAAAGGGCTCTGTCAGGAAGGCAAAAACAGGCTGCGTCGGTAAGGGGTTAATATGTATGTTACTGTATTTACAAATATTACAGTATATCTATGTACAGCGGGGTTAAATGCTCATTGCTAAGGAGGGTTACAAGCTCATTGCTAGGGGAAGTTACATGTTACTTGCCAGTTGGGGTTAAATGCTTCTTGAGACAAATACTCTACTCTCTGTCTCACCAAATGATCCCAACCCCACTCAGAATGAGTATATATCTGTGAAAGAGTGGTGAGACAGAGAGGGGTTGGGATCATTTAGTCTACAGCATGATAGTCAACAGTCATGAGGTCGACACCATTAAGTCGACATGGGGAGAAGGTCGACATGGGGAAAGGGCGACTTAGGAAAAGGTTGACATGGTTCTAAGTCGAAAGGTCGTTAGTTTGACAGGTCGTTAGTTTGACAGGTCATTAGTTCGACAATGTCTAGGTCGACAGTGAAAATGTCGACTTGGGGTTTTTCACTGTTTTTTTACCTGAATGTCAACACAGTCGACATGGACACAGTTTAAAGTGCACCGCATCCCCTCGCAATGCTCGCTACGCTCAGCACACTATTTTATTCTCCCCCCATGCCCTAGTGGATGGTAGGGCATGAAATACCACCTGTCGTCACGTCAGCTCAAAAAACTGTGAAAACCCCATGTTGACCTTTTGACTTTCGACCTAGACATTGTCGAACTAATGACCTGTCGAACCAACGACCTGTCGAACTAATGAACTGTCGACCTAGAACCATGTCGACCTTTTCCTATGTCGACCTAGACCCATGTCGACCTTTTCCCATGTCAACCTAATGGTGTCGACCTAATGACTGTCTACCATAATGCTGTCGACCAAATGATCGCATCCCCCTGAGTGTGGGGCCGTATACCTTGCACTGGTATTAACTAACAGGGATCTGTGCCACCTCTCCCCTCAGGAGAGTAGTAATATCTTTCTCTAATACTGAAACCTACGGGCCGGATCACAGGCAACCACTTTGCCCCAGATTACGACACACAAGCAGCGGTCCTGGAATCAGAAAGGGTATTTTTCTCACTATTTCATCACCACTATTTCTTTTGCTCTTTTATATACGGGCATTGCCCTTATTTGAATACCAATTTATACCCCGTTCTCACTGCCGCAAAAACCCAGGTTTTTGCCAGGGCAAGCAGTAATTTCCCGTGTCCTGTCTCAGTGTGAAAGGGTCTTTGTGAAATTCCCGGGTGATATGCCCTGGGAATTAGACACAGGTTTTTTGCAGGGTTTTTCCTGGGTAATACACGGGTGTACGTCAGTGTGAACAGCACAGACCCGTGTTTTTCACACATGGTGCCAAAAAACAAGCTCATTGGGGGATGTAATCATGTAATCATGTGATATGTGACAGGCAGCCAATAAAAGCTGTTTTTTAAACAGCCAATCACAGCAATTTGTACAAATTTCCCAACACCCAATCAAATTCCACACACTTGTTGGAAGGCAGACCATGGAAAGCAATGTGAAAGGGGCAGACATGGGACATTCCTGGGTTTGAGGTGCAGTATCAAGGGGGTCTGTTGAGCTGAGAAGCTCTGTGCCCTGCCAAAAATCCAGCAAGAAAAACCCGGGATTTTGCAGGGGCGGCAATGAGAACGCAGCATAACATGCTTTTTGGTCATACTAGCTAGATATATTTCACTCTTGGAAATTAAGGTAGAGCCGCAGAACGTTAATTATACCGTGAATACCCATATATAGAAGAATAGTCTATCTCTTTGCTCTTCTGTTATGTAAAAATATCTGTTTGATACCACTATTAGAAACAATTATCTTAAATTGATTAGTAATTAATCCAGCGTTTTTCTACATCAATCATTCATAATAACCTCGTGTACCTAAAAACTGTGAACTAGCAGCTTACATAGCAAAACTGCTACATTGTTCATAAGCATTTGCCAAAAATATAATATACAAAGTTGCAGTTCACTGTAGTACAATTCTATACACAGGCCTATATCATCCAGTAATTGTTTGATCAGAAGCAACAAGGTTATATTGAATGAGCAAACAAAAGAAAAATTTGAGCAGCGCTTGTGCAAAATAATATAAAAATATTTATTAAAATACAGTGTTAATACTGTTGTGGCCAGCAACAAAGACAAGACTCACACACATGAAACATACAATTCCCCTGTATTATACTAAATTAGGAGGGTTGGGTGCATGCATGCTGTTCTTGTGACAAGTTAGTATTGTAGATTTTTGTATCCAACTTGATGTTAAATAAAAGTCACAGTCCCCCACTCATGTGCACATATTAGTGGTTTTTAGTTTGTTAGTAAATACTTGCAGATGGGGGTTCGGCTGCCAGTCCCCAATGATATTCCCTGACCGCTGGTACTTTATCCAGATTGCTGCGGTCCTGTCAAGGAAGAAACACTGGTACCGGTCTTTGTGCTGCCAGAACGTTCCCCGTATCCCTCTGCGCGTTTCTCCGCCTATTCTTGCGATCAGCGGCTTCCTCAGGAGTTATATTGAAATGATCACCCTAATTGTTTGTTTTAAGATTGACAAACACTGTTTGTTTACTCTTGAATAATTGTGGTTAACAGAGGAAATTATTTTGCATATATTGCTATTGACTGCTATCAAAAATAACATAGATCTTTTTTTGTTGTTTAGAGTGTGCACCTTCATAATATTATCGTTAATTGTGCAATATTCTTAACTCTAAAATTGCATGAGTGTGTAGTACATTTTCTTAATACTACATATCATCCACATCTTTATGTTTCATGTTGAGTGTGTTTTAGTATGTCCATTTTATTCTTGCAATTAAATAAATAATAAAAGTTAAGTTAAAAAAAAAACTAAACTAACAGCCATATCAGAAGTTGAACTAGGGGTACATTTACGAAAGCTTCTAAAAATGAATGTCTATCATTTTCTAGGACGCATCAGAGACATGATAGACACAATCTGATTGGTTGCTATGGGCAATATCACCACTTTTCAGTTTTAGAAGCTTTAGTAAACTTACCCCCTAGATGGGTGTTCAGTCTTGATTCTGACTGTCGGAACGTTTCTGACAGTCGAAAAATATTGTCCGTTTTCCAATTTTACAGTTATAATTCAATATTCACGTAGTGGATTGTTGAAAACGGACCCGAATTTTTAGAAAATTGAGCAGATTCGACATAGCAGCATCTGTTTTAGACAAATGCAGATTCGACTTAAAAAAAAAAAATTGAATCTGCATGCCTTTAGTGCGGTTCAAAAGGTCGCATTGAATAATTGTGTGCCAATATTGGCACACATTGAATCCCCCCATAGTGTGTCATTGCATGTATATTCTGACAGCTGGCATCCCCCAAGCCAGTCACCTGTATGCATCCCTGCTAAAATACCACTTGGTCCGTCATTAGATTCACATCAGTCGCACCACTGAAACACTCACATTGCCATCCAGGAATACACCATACATTTCTGCAACCGCAACTCTGTTCTATGACTGTGAGTCCGTTGCAGACCTGTCCGGAGGTCTGAGAATTCGCAGCCCACCCAAACATCGATAAACCGCTCACTGTATACTGTGCGCATGCACTGGGTCCCCTTGGGTATGGCTGTGCGAAGGGTAGCCTTCAATGGCCATATGCTGGGTGACTGACAGTTGGTGGTGGGCATTCTGGAGTGGACCCACAGCCTGTTATGGGCATGCTCATAGAAACACAGGCCCCTGCCTGTTTGCTCTGTATTTTTAAACACGTTTCTTAGTAAATTACTGTTTAGTATCTGGTTGCTATGGGCAACATCCCATTTTAAATAGAACAACCATCTTAGTAAATGTACCCCTTAGGGCCAGGTTCAAAAAGTGATAAAATGGAGAGTGATAAACAACCAGCCAATCAGTTCCTATCTGTCATGTCACAGACTGGGGGCCAGATGCATCAAGCTTCAAAAAGTGATAAAATGGAGAGTGATATACAGCCAGCCAATCAGGCTGGCTTTGAAAAATGACAGGTAGCAGCTGATTGGCTGGCTGTTTATCACTCTCCATTTTATCACTTTTTGAAGCTTGATACATCTGGCCATAAGAGTGAAAGAGTCATTTCTGTAATAATACTACCAGTACTAGAAGTATTATTATTATTATTATTATTATTATTATTATTATTATTATTATTCTTTAGCATTTTGTAAAACGTCCGACGTTCCAACAAGGACATTCCTGTAATTTCTGTAGACGTAGGAAAGTCACTCTTTGGTTTCGAAGCTATTTATTCACAAGAACAAGTTTGCTGCTCACATCTGAAGAATATATGAAACTCATTTGTAGCTTTCTGAGTGTCTGGACTGTCTGAGATACAGATTCGGGAAAACAGACTAAAATAAACCCCAATCCATATTTCTCAGCAATGCTGGCAGAGGAGAAATGTCCCCTTTTATCTGCCTCCACGTGATGACGTTATTTCTTTATCTTCCCCACTTCCACTGCACGGAGTTCTGGCTCGCTGAGGATGAAGCTGCAGAATGGTGGCAATGTCTGCTTCTCGTTAAATTTCATTGTAAGTCATGGAATACTTGATTGCCGATCCTGAGCCTCACTGTGAAGCTAAAAAAAACAACAACTAGGAAATTGGAACTTAAATCTAGATATTTTTGAGATGGATATAAAAAAAGCTCCATGTAACGACTGTGTAAGCTTCTAAAGTGTATTATGCATTAAAATAACATATATGTCAGTCCTTAATTATTCTATAAAGCCCTTTCCCTGTGCACAGCCGTGGCTCCGAATGTTCAATGACTGATATTCCCACTTTTGGTGGCTGTTCGGGATTTATATTTTTCGGATGTTTTTTAAAAGGGGCAAACCCATGCCTTGTAAATGATTGCCCCTTTAAAAAAACCGCCAAGTGGCATCATTATATCTGGCCCTTAATGTCCAAAGATGGTCAAATATACCTGTGTATGCAAACACATCTACATGGCTATGAACATTGGACGCGGCAGACCCTGGGCTGCAGCACTGATCACAGAGTGCAAGGTGAAGCTGGTCAGCACATATAAAAATACATGCAATGCTGTATATAAAGTTTGTGCTGGCTGCCTTACTTGGGGATCAGCAGCGCCACTGTGTTTCACAGGGCACAGCATGCAGCTTGTCTAATTTCTATAAACCTGCCCCCAGACTCCCATTGGCTAGTTTCACAAGAGCTTTTGGGGGCAGGCTGATAGACAAGCCAAACTTGTCTGGCTCCCCGTACTGTGTGTGCTTGGTGCTGCAGCCCATGGGCAGTACCTGTCACTGTCCATAAGATGGTCCATCTTCGTGAATCTGAATTTCCTCCTCCCAGTCACTGCCACAGAATGCCCAATACATTTTCAATGTACTTCTACATGCGTGCATCTGAAGTTGCAACTGCGACTGCACAAACGCGTTTGGGATGTGTGCTATCGATAACAATAACAAGGCAGTTTAACTGCTTTTTTAAGTAGAGTGCGTCATCGTGTATTTCCATTGCTTCAAGGTAGTAAACATTAATGGAAAAGCAAAATAACATTATTAGCTGGTGCAGGACATGGCTTGTGGAATCATCCTGCAACCATTCCAGCAATAAGAAGATAAGAGGAGAATATCTGCGATCAGTCTTTGTGATGTCGCACAAAGGTGGCAGAGATGTGGATTGGGTACTATTCACTTTAGTGTAAAGGGGCCTTTATGAACTATGAATAATCTCACACATCATGTGGCGACATTGGATGCGATGCTTAGCATGTACTTTCAGCTGTAAACGTGTTTATATCAAGGCAGTAGGAATAGAAAGGCAACTTGATGGGGCTGAGAGTGGGGAGAGATAATGGAAGATAGGTGAAACCTGATGGGAATATATGAATGTCATTGTGAGGTCCTTCATGTAATGCGGCTTGGCTGAGCATGGTAAATAGCTTCGCCTGGAAGTCCACATCGAATACATCTAATAGGATATTTCCTCAAATGTAAAAACAGAAATAAAAATGATTCATTTTAAAACCCAGAAACCAGTTCCTACTGTATGCGCTGTATGACCTGTACTGGTTCCAACTGTGAAAGCAATTATTTTTTTTATTAATGAATGGCCTCCCACATGTGCTGATGTGTGTCGTGGATTAACCCTTTGAGTTCCAAGTGAATTTATCCAAATAGGTGTGAAAATTGCCAAGCAAACATTTTTATTCATCATAACGACCTGTACTGTTACTTTACATAGGAAATATAAACTTTTTTTTACACAACATTTTCTATTTGAATTTATATAACAAGTGTGAGCGGCGCTGGCATTTTTAGCGGATATTATGAACGTCTCTCACAGAGATTTTGGCAATCAAAAGGTTAAGGCAAGCAATGGACATTACATACCTCCTAACATCTGTGTCTCGCTAATCGGAATACTCTCTTGCCCGAAAAAGGGGTATGGCCTATGTAAAGGGGGTGTGGCCTCACGGAATGTCGAGTCCTCCAGCCATGCCTCCGCTTTTTGCCCCTCTGCATCACTGAATGGACGCTATGCGCATTTGCTCAGCGTCTATTCCCTTCAGGCTGGGGGGACTCCCAATTACTCGCGCCCACCGCGGGACACTGGTGTGCCCCTGGGCAGGATGCCTGGAATGTCATTCAAAAACTGGGACGTTCCTGCGGAAAACGGGACAGTTGGAGGTATGACATTATGGCTCAGGGTATTAAATGTTACCCAAGTGAATTTTGGTTGTACTAAAAAGAACATCTATATTCTAAATATATATATATATATATATATATATGTGCTAAAAGAGAAATGATCATATTAGTAATTACTTCAACGGTCATCTTGGACCTCACAGCACTGCTGTGCATATGTGATCTGCTGACTGCACATGTTCAGCAGCCTTTACCTGGAGAGGGTTCCGAGGGAACCTGCTCCCATTCATTTCTGCAATGTCTACGTATGGTGTTACTGGAGCTGATGGGTCAAGCTTATGTGGTCTTCTGCAGCCTATGGGGCTGCTTCCCATGTAAGATTTGGGGGATACTTGATATTTGTGGGTCTCCCCTAAAAATTAGTGCAAACAGTTTATATAGCAGCTCAGACACTGGAGCTAACCTGCTGTTATATTTGGTTTTGATGCATGGGAGGAAGACTGATTAGCGGTGGCCATCAGTGAGTTGAATCGCCATCCATGGTACCATCGGTGGTTAACCTCATTGGTATAAAATGATTGTTGGTTTAATCTACTGCTCTATGGCTTACTAAGCTGTCTGCCAATCAGAGAAAGGGGGTGGGGCTCTGCAGGTCCATTAGGGGACGGAGCTAGGCTCCACACTCAGAAAAAAACCAACAACCCAACATTAAGTAGAAAAAAACAACCATTGGGGACTGTCTGCCATCGATGGTGGTGAACCATAGATGGCAAAACTATTTGTCATTGACCATTAAGCATCAATTATTTGTAATCATTGATGATCAATGGCCATCCCTAAGATTGAGCACCTGGAGGATACCCATGCAAAAGCACATGGTGGACATGTAAACTACACACAGATACAACCCTTTTCAGAAAGCAGGTTGTCTTGCTTTTCTGATACCAAAATGTTTTGATTGTAGGCTCGGCTGGACACATGACTGCAGTCATAGGTGCCGATTCTGTGGGGGCTCAAGGGCCCGAGCACCCACGGAAATTGATGAGCACCCACGGGCACGAATCCCGCTGCCGGGCCGCCATATTAACTTGCTAATTTGCAGCTGCAGCACCAACATCGCCGGACCCGCCACCTGGGAAACAGTATGCCGGGAAGAGTGTATTCTGTCCGCGGAGTACCTGCACTGTGGGGGCATTTATGTCCCTAAACTGTGGGGGCATTTATGTATGTGGAACTCTGTTGCCGTAATTTGATTATTGGAGACAACTGTGCTCCATAATATAAATTGGTATCATTTTGTGGCCACACCCCTTCCCCATGAAGCCACTCCTCTATATTTTTGGCCTGAGCACCCACCAGCAAAAACATAAATCGGCACCTATGACTGCAGTACACAGTACCTTATTCAGACAATATTTTAGAAATAAATGTGCCTCCAAAAATAAATCAGAGAAACATCTAATTACTTCTCTCTCCTGCCAGGCAGAAAAGCCTCATTTGCAACACAGAGCTTCATTTGCAAAATCAAACCGAATGCATATCTGTTCTTGTGCCATAAGTAAATAACAGAAGCAGTGTGGAGTTTAATAGTCTGCGGGTCACAGACTGCCAATGTCATTATCATGGAAATTGAAATACTCGAACAGATCGCAATAATACGATTCAGCCAGCAGGTGGCAGCACACATCTTATCACAGCCAGAGGAATGTTACACACAGACACACACAGTAAAAATACATTCAGAAGAATCAGCCCTTGGGCTGCCTGCAAGTCGCTCTGAAGAACAGTGTTTGCCTTATTTTCCCTACAATATTTTTCCTTGTCTTACTTAGTAGTTTAAGGGTTGTCACAGTTCTATGTCCTTGTTACTGGCTGAGCACACACATGGATTAACAAGGAATTAGATTCCAGGCATTTATCTTTACATTATTCTGCGTTTACTTGGGAAATGATAAGAAAGTTGTATCCCAATATTGGAGAGAAGCATTTGATTTTCATAAATTGGTAAGTGCATTCTATTAAAATGCTATTCTTATTTTTTGTATTGGAATTGCTAAAATTCAATATTTATGCATTATAGAATGGAATCAATTCACATTGCAAATGCATGAATGTCCAATTCCTCATTTTCCTCTGTGTTCTAAAGTTGCTCACATTCGAAATAGACAGAATATGGGGTAAAATGCTTTTCCTGATGATTTATAAAAGTTCTTGAAACTTAGTTAAGGCTGTGCTCTGAGTCTTCTTGCAATGTATATGCATGGGAATTACAGTATTCACAGTCTTATGTTTATCAGCAGTCACCAGAGATACAGAATTTGGTCATTATTATCTGTTAGCCAATAAAAAGTGTAATTTGTTTTTTACTGTTTTTTTCCGTAAAAAAAAATATATGTTCCCGAATTGCTTTGGCTGTGCATTGTATTATCAAACTCTTCCCTGAGACATTGGGGATACAATATAGATAATTTTTCAGTATGCATGTGGATGTGAATGTTTTGCTTTTTTAACTTATTAATGTGGGTTTTTAACTACCAGGTGAAAAAAGAGAGCTTTCAAATCCATGTTTGCAAGTTCAGTGGTGCGAATAAGTGCGATTAAGAAAACAAAAAAAATATTTGGAGCCCATTGCCAGAAATCACAGATGGAGCAGACTCTAGTGTTCTTTCTATAGTAGAAAGTGTTATTTCTATAGTGGAAATGTCCAATCACACAAAATGGGGTTTATTCTAGTTCATTCTTTCTGACAAAATCCTTCTTAGATGGACAAAACCATGTGCACTGCAGGGGGGCAGATGTAAAATGTGCAAAGAGAATTAGATTTGGGTGAGTTATTTTGTTTCTGTGCAGGGAAAATACTGACTGCATGATTTTACACTTCAATATAGATCTTACTTTGAAGAAAAACCCCACCCAAATCTAATTCTCTCTGCACAAGTTACATCTGCCCCACCCGCAGTGCACATGGTTTTGTCCATCTAAGAAGGATTTTGTCAGAAAGAATGGACTAGAATAACCCCCTATGTTATAGTTCACTTCAGTAGAAAAAGAGGGACACTGCATTGGTCTATATAGTGTGTGTGTTAAATGGGGTCAGTTGAATTCGGTGTGATGTTCTTACCCCCTAGAGTAAGTGTGGCAGGATACCATTGGTATCCCCGTAACTGCTAAGTCTTCTTTGGGTACTTATGTAGTAGATGGGCGCCCACTAAGCAATTTATTCTGCGTAGGAAAATCGCATTGCATCGCATCGCATCGCATGGGCCATTTTAAGGGCCGTGCAATGCGATTTTCCTATGTAATTTATTCACTGCTCTCTTAAGGTGCCCATACACGTTACAATTATTGTATACAATATTGTATACAATATCGCATCTCATTGCATATCGGTTTTGCGATGAGATCAGATGAGATGAGATCTAGTACAAAAAGTATGTGCAGCACATACTTTTTGTACTAGATCTCTTCTTATCGCAAAACCGATATGCAATGAGATGCGATATTGTATACAATATTGTATACAATAATTGTAACGTGTATGGGCACCTTTAGCCCCGGGGATCGCATCGCACCTCCCACAAAATCACATGCGATCGCATGCGATTTTATAGGGTGTACGATGCCATTACATTAGCTATACAATAATATCATTGTATGACATTGTATGAAATTGTATGACATACAATTAAGTTTTAGGCACCCCCCCCCACTGTCTACGCCCCCCTGAAGCGTGGCAAGCGCAGCGAGCCCCGCGAGGGGTGGCGGAACGCGTCCTCCGACCTTTTCATACCCCTACTATCCACGTCATCGTGAAGTTGATTTTATACAGTGTGGCGAGCGCAGCGAGCCCCGTGAGGGGCCACAGAATACAAGGAATCTTTACATAGGGGTATGAAAAGGTCGGAGGACGCGTTCCTCCGCTGCTCGCCACGCTTCGGGGGTGGCGTGGATAGTGGGGGGGGGGGGGAGGTGCATAAAACCTCATTGTATGTCATACAATGATATTATTGTATAGCTAATGTCATGGCATCGTACACCCTATAAAATCACATGCGATGCAATGCGATTTTGCGGGAGGTGCGATGCGATGCGATCCCCCAGGGCTAAGAGAGCAGTGAATAAATCACATAGGAAAATCGCATTGCACGGCCCTTAAAATGGCCCATGCGATGCGATGCGATTTTCCTAAGTTGCCGTACCTATGCCAATTGGGCGCCCGTCTACTACATATGTACCCTTCTTTGTAACCCTATTGGGCTGCATACAAAATTCAGCAAGTGCAGTGCAAAATGATGCCCGCCAAGGGTGGTTTTGGGTGCCGTTGCCAGTGTTTATGTGCCATTGCAATGGTGAATCGCCCCCTTTGCCCTTAACTCAGTGGTGTCAAACTCATGGCCCCACAGCTGTTGTGGAACTACATGTCCCAGCATGCCTGCCACAGTTTTAACAATCCATCATATAAAATCTGTGGCAGGGCATGCTGGGATGTGTAGTTCCACAACAGCTGGAGGGCCATGAGTTTGACACCACTGCCTTAACTGAACTAACTCCAATGTGTAACAAAGATTGCTGTGTCTATCAAACTGTTTTATATCAGAAACAATGTGGAAACTGCTCCACCATTTCCAGACTACAATATGTACTATAAATGCTTCGAACGCTAGTAAGGTAGCTAATGTGAGAATAAAAGAGATGTAGTTTCACTCGCTGCCAACAGTTGGCAGTGTTTTGGTGACACACCAACACTAGACATGTATTTATCTCTTATATATTTAGCCAGATCTGTCACTCATCCCCTGTGTATATAACGTTCCCGCCCAGTGGGATACACAAACCCACCCCCCCACCCCAGGGAAAAGTGTTCTATGTGTATAAAGTTCTACACACCCCACCCCCTTGACATAACCTCCCCCGCCCAGCCAGGGCTACGGTACACGCCCACCATCCACCATTACTCCACAGCCGCCATCCACCATTACTCCTGCACCCCCCCCCCCTTTGCCAGCAAACCCCCCCCCCCCAACACCCGCGACACCCCTCCCGCCATTCGCGGGTCCCCCACAACCCCCCCCTCCGCAATTCGTGGCACCCCCCGCGAGTCCCCCCCCCGCGATGATCAATGTCGGGTAACGATGTGCAAAAATGTCATACACTGCTTATGGTGCTTCTAGTATGAAGAAGAGCAGACTATGCATTGTAACAATGTCATGCATAAGTATTATGCTTCTAGCTTTATGAAGAATAGGTTACACTAGCATCACACTTCTTAACGTGGCAGCATAGACTAACAGAAGCTGATTGGTTACTCTGCGCAACTTTTCCTTTGTAGCTCTCTCCGAGGCTTGATACATCTCCACCTAATGTGGTGGAGAGGGGTTAATGGAAGTGCTCAAGTATCACACAAAATACAATGTGTCCTAGTGTGAGATTTAATAGGATGAGAGATTCAGAAAGTGAGAGATTTGGGAAGAAATCTCCAGTTTTTTTAAAGCGGCAATCATCTACAGCCCCAGCGTGCCAATCGCCATGCTATGACGGGGATTCTGGCGGGAATGTGTCTCCGACGCTTGTGCACCCCATTCCCAGCAATGAACATGCGAGCGACTGAGACTCTCGCGCGTCCACGTGCGTTGGCACACCACCCGCTATATCGGAGCGTCCGATAGACAGAATCTGATTGATTGCTATGGGCAACATCACATCTTAGTTTTTAGAAGCTTCAGTAAATTGACCTCAATGAGTGAGAACGAGTAGCCTTGTATGTACTGTCCTAAATGTATGTACTATTTAATGTTTGATTCAGTAAAGCACAAGCTAGCAATTTAGGAGTTAAATATACATCTGTATAAATGTTGTTCTAAACCGAATCTTGATGTTTCTGCCTTAATATGCTAAATTCAGGCCAGGAATTATACGCTTACATCATGCAAATACACTACCGCTATCAGATGCTAAGCGTCCTCCCAAGGTTTGCCTAGAAACACAGCATATAACCTGATTAATTTGTCCCAGCTGTGAGGCGGATGAAAGAAAATCCTTTAGTTTACACTGTCATTTGTTCATTCTCTTTTCCAGGTGTATCTTCTGTTTTCCAGTGACTGAAATCACTAGATTTACAAAGCCTGTCTGTGAAAGTATGTCGGATCTGTGGCGTGTGTAACATTGGTAACAAAGATTTCACACGAGATTAGGTTTATTGCCAGGTTCTGCACTAATCAGCATTTTGGTGACAGATGTATCAAGCTTCAAAAGTGATACAATGGAGAGTGATAAGCCACCAGCCATTCAACTGCCACGTTACAGGCTGGGTTTGAAAAATGACAAGTAGGAGCTGATTGGCTGAGTTTATCACTCTCCATTGTATCACTTTTTTGAAGCTTGATACAGCTGTCCTATAATACAATTCCATATTTTCTAAGAAATAACCTTTCATTGTCTGATACATTTTCATACCAGTATTCTGCTCACAACAATTTAAATGGCCGATACTACCAATATAAAAAAAAAGAAAAGAAAATTCAAATCTAGAAACAAAGTTTCAGGCAGTTTATGATATACAGGTCGCATAGGTGTGCGCACATAGAGTGTTAGAGGTGCACAGGCACCCCCTAATGCTGTGCCCACCCTTATATACTTTTGCTTTTTAGTGCTGGTATTCCATTTAAACAAGCGCCCATCAATCAAGTATGTGTGTTTTGCATTGTTAATTGTAATAGACCATTGTCATATAACTACACACCTGCGTCATCCATATATGTTTATGACTATTTGCATGTACTGTTACACAGAGTAATTAGAAGATTAAAACTGAACTAGGCAGAAGATTATGGTGCGGCTGAGAGATGTTTTATATTGTAGCAAGTGCAAATAGCTGATGGTAGACACGGCTGATTGGTGGTTTTAGACACACCCAATGGGCGTGTAAGACACCCCCTAATGAAATGTGCACCCCCTAATGAAATGTGCTGCGCACGCCTATGACAGGTCGGGTATCCCGTATCCGGGCATCCCGTATCCGAATTATTCCAAAAACCGTGGTTTTTTGGAATAATTCAAAAAATCCCCCCCAACCCTCTTTTAATACTTACCAAGTCCTCCGGCGTCCATAGCAGGCCTTCAGCATCCTCTCCGGCGTCTCCAGCGGTCCCAGGAGTGCTTTGCGCGAGTGCGCGCCGGTGACGACACCGGCGCGCCTGGGAACTTGCGCAAAGCACTCCTGGGACCGCTGGAGACGCCGGAGATGGTGCTGGTGGCCTGCCGTGGACGCCGGAGGACTCCATGGAAGCCGAGGGACCATCGGGGACCCACCAGGGGCAGGTAAGTATGGCTAAAAAAAAATTATTCCAAAAACCGGAATATTCCCTTATCCGGAATGCTCGTCGTCCCGAGCATTTCGGATAAGGGATTCTCAACCTGTACTAGTAATCCCGCCTGAAGCAAATGCTTTGAAAGCTAGATGTAGTTTTACGTGCTGCCAACCAATGGCATCGTTTCAGTGATACGCGGACACACACTAGACATATATATATATATATATATAGATGATCGACAATAAGTAGAGGTCCAACAAATGTATGCTTATCTCTGTAGGCTCTCTCAACTTTTTAATATCTTATGGCAGAACTATTGACGTGGAATGGGAGTACGACCTCGTACCTGCTAGGCCAATGCCCTCGGGTTACACATGCACAGAAGCTGGCAGTGAGGATGGGAAGCAGCACTGATACTGCTATGTTGCTAAATTGCTTCGGTAATTAAGTATCCCCCGCCTCAACTTGTGGCAGCTTGGATGCTCATCAATGCCTCCAATGTTGAATAGGCCACAGAAACGTATAGCATTGTAATTGTAATTCCTCTTATTCTGTAATTGTATACACTCCTGAAAATAGCATCTCTGTACAAATACTCAATTTCTTTGATATGTTTGAAATTCCACTTGGATGGTTTGAGGACATCAGACAATACTTTCCTACTTCTTACATCTCCTCTCCAAGGGCCTTATTTTGGTTCATTCTTTCTGACAAAATCCTTCTTAGATGAACAAAACCATGTGCACTGCAGGGGGGGCACATGTTACTTGTGCAGAGAGAATTAGATTTGGGTGAGTAATTTTGTTTCTGTGCAGGGAAAATACTGACTGCTTTATTTTTACACTGCAATATAGATCTCACTTTGAAGTAAAACCCCACCCAAATCTAATTCTCTCTGCACATGTTACATCTGCCCCACCTGCAGTGCACATGGTTTTGTCCATCTAAGAAGGATTTTGTCAGAAAGAATGAACCAAAATAAGGCCCCAAGTGGCCAGCCCTACCATTTGGCCGCCCGCTGCCCAGAGCACTGGTATCTGGGGGGGAGCTGCCGAATCTTCCTACCACAAAATTAAGGATGCCTCTGGGGAAGACATCCTTGTTTTGCTTATTACAGTTGGCAGCTGTCGAACTTCTAAAACGCCACTTCCACATTTTCACTCGAGGGGCTGGAAAGTGGATATTGGTGGCAGTGCATGATGGGCAGTAGGCTAAAGTTTTGCCTATGGTGACGGAAAGCCTTTGCCCAGCCCCGATAGCTGTCATTATCTGGGATTTTGTTTCACTTGCCGTAAGCAGGAGAGAGGAAATCGCTGATAAGTGCTGTTTCTTCCGATTATGAAAACACATAGATCCACTGACTTATCCCAGATCTTGTGTGTTTTTGCACAAAAACAGGTTGATTTTCCTGCGAAAGAAACAGCCATTGATTAAACTGCCTGAAAAATGAACACTGAGCAAAATATTGTGAAAAAAACAGGAACATTTAGTGTTGCCTGTTTGAGTGTAAGTGTAAGTGGCTATATAATGTTTTTAAAATGTTTTAAGTTTGAGAAGTGAATATTACTGTGTTTGCGTTCAGAGAAGGGAACCCCTATTTGCTCACAAAACCATTACACACACATACAATGTAGTCATTTATGCTTTTGGCTGTGATTAGAGATGGCAGCTAATCTGATAATGATGGTAAACGACATGGCATTAATAATGGGCCATCTGGATTAGAACATGTCCAGACATTAGCATATGCTGATAATTATATATATTTGAATTCTCAGTGCTTGTCCGACTAAATGAATGATGCACCTGTTTTGAGTTCTTGATATTGTAAACTAAATCCACTTTAGGGGGTCTGTGCATTCAGGACTGATGGCCTCCAATAATTATGTATCCAGTTCCTGCTGGTGGATTCTAAATATATTGGAGCAATTGAATATTGCTGAGGTGCTCAGATAAGCAGCCACCTGTGTAATATTTACCAAAGATGAGTCTGCTACTACCTGGCAGTGTTGGTGCTCAAGCTTGACCTGAGTTTTACACATGTGCACTGCCACTCGGGGGGGGGGGGGGGGGGGGGGGGAAGAGCTGGTGGGGGAAGACCCAGTCCTGCTTCCCACAGGAACGGCACTCCAGGAACCAACACTCAGGGCAGCCGAGAGGTATGCCGGGCCCCGGTAAAATGTTGGGGCTGTATCCGAACTGTGGGAGGCGTGGCCAGCTACTGCGATTAGGCCATGCCCTCAAACCATTTAGGGGGGGTGAAAACACACTTTAAAGTCAAGAGGGGAATGTTATTGTCACCCCCCTTAGCAGCAGCAGCAGCAGCAGCAGCACATACCTACAGCATGTGCTGTGCTGACAGCATTCTCAGCATGAACTCTCACGCTGTCAGTGAGAACTTCAGCTCATGCTGAGCCTGCTGTCAGCACAGCACATGCTGTAAGTGTGTGCTGCCCAGGAGGGGAAAGGGGGGGGGGGTCAGACCAGGGCCCCCTCCAGGCCCCTCCTGCAAGCCTGGGACCGGGTAAATAGTACCCCCCCCCCCCCCCTCTTGGTGGCCCTGCCAACACTTACTGAAGATGACACAGGTTCCCAAAGGAAAATGCCAGTGTTCTGCAGGGCCATCTTAACAGCAGTGTGGGCCCCTGGGCAAAGCAATGCACTGGGGCCCTTACCCATTATCCCCTCCTAGGGGTGGGGGGTGCTATCAGCAGCAGCTTTGATGTCCCACGGGTGGCAGGGGGTGCTCTATCTTCTGCTCAACATGTAGGACCTGGAGCAGTAACTTCTGCTAATTACTCCTTTACTGCACAGGTAGTGGGAGGGAGAACACTAACGTGTGGAAGGGGGCACTGAGCTGTATGAAGGGTCCCTTGTAAATGACTTCCAGGGAGGTAGGGGGTGTTTTATACACAGGGGAGGGTTGGATAATGGAGTGGGCTTAATATTCGTCATTTTCCGGTGGAAGGGCAGCTTGTTTGACTGCAGATATCTCCATTATCTGGAATTAGATTTCTTAGCCTTCAATAGTATAAAAACCTAGAGTCCCAGCTTTCAGGAGGTGCTGGGGACTTGGGGATCAGAGATCAGGAGCCAGAGCAATCCATTGACAAATATATAAAACTGTACACCAGACGTTTGGAGCTGGAGCAGGGACCGGCTGCTGGAAGGCTGATATCTCTGGTTCTGGGCATGATAGAGACAACCTGCTAGTGTTGCCAGAAAGGGGAGAGTCCCAGCTTTTGGAATATACTCTCAGAAAAACTCTAAGTCAGAGAGAACCTGAGAAATATGACTGTGAATTGCAATTAACAGGTCGGATGTGGACTGCTGCTTTGAAGTTGGATATCTCCAGTTCCCCAGGGCCGATTTTCAAAATACTGGTATCCCTCGAAAAAGGGGATCCTCAGCTATCAGCATAGGGCCCTTATACACCTTGGGCCCCTGGGCAAGTGCCCATTAAGCCCATACGAAAAGACGGCCCTGGTGTTCTGACTTTAGTAAATATTAGGTGAGGCACCATCAAACCCATAATAATGAATGAGCTTGTAACCAAAAGCGTGCAAACTATCATACTGTATATACAGAAACCTATATCGATATAGACACAAAAAAACAACAACGTCAACATTTGACATGTTTGCATTTTAAATGTTGGTATTTTGACCGTGTCAGCATCTTGATCATGTCAGCATAATGAATGTCTGCATTTTGAACATGTCTGTATTTTGACTGTCTGCCAGTGCTTGTCGGTATTGTGAACATTGGGTAATCATACTGAACTTGAATAGGTAAACTACATAAAACACATATGAGCAGTACCAAAGGCTACTCCACTGCACGGAATGCATGGAACATGGAGCTCCTTTGTCGTCTTGCTACATACAGGTTTAAGGGGTGCTACTACACATGCTCGGTCCCCCTATATCCCTAAAATTGTTTCAGTGGTGACATGGATCATGACCTTTAAAATGTGCTGAAACAGTATAGGCTTATGGCATATACTGTATACATACCTCCCAACTTTGCCGGATTAGGAGCTGGGACCCTGCTGATGCGCGCCGCAGACGCGCCGAAATTTCCGGGGGCGTGGCCTAATTTCGGGGGGCGTGACCTATACACGCAACTCTTCCGCGCAGCCACGCCCCCATTTTGACGCTATAGGGGCATGACCCAGAGGCTCTGTGAGCCTCTAGCCATGCCCCCAGCCCCCTGGCTGATAGCATAGACGTTGTGCTCATGCGCACAGCGTTTATTCCCCGCTGCTTAGCAGCCGACAGGGGGGACTCCCAACAGCCCCCTCACCGCGGGACACTGCTGGCCGTGGGAGGGACAGCGGGACAGGCCCTGATAATCGGGACTATCCCGCTAAAATCGGGTCTGTTGGGAGGTATGCTGTATATATAAACTCACTTATGTATATAATTGGTGGCCGGCGATGCATTTTGCTTACCTTTGTTTTGCAGAACAACCTATGAGTCCTGCTGTTACGCTTATTCTACAAGAACCCTTACTCGTGCGGGAAGATGTTTTATTTCATTACAGTAATGGCTTAGCACATAAAAGGTCATTATTAACGTAATTAAGTTTTACAAAGCACACCAAGAAAAAAATAATTTCACGTAAGATATTTCACAGCTGAATTGGCCTCAATTGGGCCGGGTATGAATCATTGGACAGACATGCATGAAGGTCGACATGCAGGAAGGTCAATATGGGTTAGGTCGACAGGGTCATTAGGTCGACATTCATTAGGTCGACAGTCAAAAGGTCGACATTGTTTTTTTTCCACCTTTTTTGTCCCGAATGTTGACACAGTCGCCATGGACACTGAAATGTAGCACCGCATCCCCTCGATGCTGCGCTCGCCATGCTTTGGACACGGTGTCCTGCTACGCTCGACACACAAGTGGATGGTGGAGCATGAAATCACAACTTGTCGGTACATGACTCAAAACAAAAGTGAAAATCCCCATGTCAACCTAATGCCTGTCAACCTTCCTGCATGTCAACAATCAGTCACGTCGACCTTCAGCCATGTCGACTTACAGGTGCTTGTGCTTGTCGACCTTCTTGTAGATCTAGTGGCCATATACCATTGGGCCGAGGGATGAAGTGGGGAAGGTCGGCCCCAGCACATGTCATAACCGACTGACCTGGCCACTGTCTTCCCAGTTGCATTCATCAGCCATAATACAATCATGGCTGGATTTGGGGGGGGGGGGTTTGGGCCAACCTGAGGGCCATATTGGAGGAAAGAGGTTGTGCTGCCCAAAAAAACCAACCGGATTCTGTCTATTTATTGTTTACTAGGTGATTCATCGCGCCCTACGGGCGCTCTTCACACCGGCGTAAGGGGCTACGCCCCTTAATTTGTGAACATTTGTATTGTGAGAAATATGGTTAGAATTGTATGAAAGATGCCCTGTATTGCAGCTTCTGGCAGTGGGTGAGGGTCCAGGGTGGCAGCACAGGAGTACCGGACGGTGGCCCTGAGTCAGTGTCTCCTCCTACTGGGTGGGAGTTAGGGTGCATGAGAGCAGGAGGCTGGGATATGAGGCATAATAGGGGTATGTGGGCAACACAGCGTCAGCGATTACCCAGTGGTGGAAGTTACGGTTCAGGAGAGCAGGAAGCTGGGTAGTGATAGGGGTGTGTGGGCATACGGGGGGACTAAAGAGGGTGGTGGACACTGTGCAGCTTCTGCCAGTGGGTGAGGGTCCAGCGTGGCAGCACAGAAATACAGGAGTCAGTGTCTCCTCCGACTGGGTGGGAGTTAGGGTGCATGAGAGCAGGAGGCTGGGCGGTAAAGCATGATAGGGGAATGTGGGCAACACAGGGTGAGCGGGTCTCCACTGGCGGAAGTTACGGGGCAGGAGAACAGGAGGCAGGGCAGTGTCCTCCCACATTGATGGCAAAAGTATTCAACATCGGCCATAAACCATCGATTATTTGAAAATCATTGATGGTCGATGGGCATCCCTAGAACTGGAGGAGGGTGGGGGACAGTATGCAGCTCCCGGCAGTGGGTGAGCGTCTCCTCCCACTGGGAGGGAGTGAGCGTGCATGAGAGCAGGAGGCTGTATAATAGTGGTATGTGGGCAAGACATTGATAAAAGTTGTGGCGCTGGTGCAGAGGGCAGTGGGGAAACCTGCAGTGCGGCAGCCAGGGCCGGATTTCCCACCTAGGGGCGGTACCTGCTTGTGGTGGTACAGGATCCCCCATTGTCACGGGGGTACGTGAAATGCGGGAGCGGGGGCCGCGGTGGTCCGCTGGGGGGTGGAATTGCCGGAAGGGGGTCTGGGGGGTCTGCAAATTGCGGGAGGGGGGGTGGTGTGTGGGGATCCGCGGTTAGCGGGAGGGGGTCCGCAAATCGTGGGCGGGGGCGCGGGGGGGCTTAAATCGTGGGAAGGGGGTCCGCAAATTGCGGGAGGGGGGTTGTCGGGGTTAGTGAATTGCGGGAGGGGGGGTTGCGGAGGTCCGTGAATTGCGGGAGGGGCGTGTGGGGTGCCGTGAGTCAAGGGGGGGTGGTGCGGGGGTCCGTGAATCACGGGAGGGGTCATGAATCGCAGGAGGGGGGGGTTGTGGGGGGCTGCGAATCGCAGGAGGGGGGGTGTGGGGGGTTGCCGTGAATTGCATGAGGTGGGCGTGAATCAAGGGAGGGTGGGCGCAGGGGGGTGGTGCGGGGGTCCGTGAATCGCGGGAGGGGCCATGAATCGCTGGAGGGGGGGTCGTGGGGGGTTCCGAATCGCAGGAAGGGGGGTATGGGGGATGCCGTGAATTGCGTGAGGGGGGCATGAATCGCGGGAGGGGGGGTCCCCGAATGTGTGAATTACGGGGCGGTCGCAAATCGCGAGAGGTGCCGAGGGGGCCCGCAAATCGCGGGAGGGGGGCGCTACGGGGGGTTTCGTGAATCGCGGGAGGGGGGTCGTGGGGGGTTGCGAATCGCAGGAAGGGGGGGTGGGGGGTGCCGTGAATTGCGTGAGGGGGGCATGAATCGCGGGAGGTGGGGTCCCCGAATGTGTGAATTAGGGGGCGGTCGCAAATCGCGAGAAGTGCCGAGGGGGCCCGCAAATCGCGGGAGGGGGGCGCTACGGGGGGTTCCGTGAATCGCGGGAGGGGGCGGCGCGAATTGCGGGAGGGGGGTCGCAAATCACAGTAGGGGGGGGGGCCGTGAATCACGGGAGGGGGGGTCGCGGGGGGCCCTTTTAATGCCGGGAGGGGGGGTCGCAGGGGTCCTGCGAATCGCGGGAGGGGGCTCGCGGGAGGGAGGGGTCGCTGGGGTCCCGCGATTTGCGGGAGGGTCGCGGGGGTCCCGTGTTTCGCGGGAGGGGGTGGTCGCGGAGGTCCAGCGAATCGCGGGAGGGGGTGGTCGGGTCTGGGATGGATATTAGACAGCACTTACATCGACAGCCATTACATCGACACCATTAGTTCATGGTTTTAGGTCGACATACCATTAGGTCGACATGTCATTATGTCGACAGCTCATTAGGTCGACAGCTCATTAGGTCGAGAGCTCATTAGGTCGACATGTTTTTAGGTCGACACTGCCATTAGGTCGACAGAGTCTATGTCGACAGTCAAAAGGTCGACATGGGTTTTTTCACTGTTTTTTTTTGGCCGAAATGTCGACACAGTCGACATGGACACAGTTTGAAGTGTACCGCAGCCGCACGCTATGCTTCGGGCACGGTGCCTTGCTGCGCTCGGCACACTATTTTATTCTCCCACCACGCCCTAGTGGATAGTAGGGCATGAAATACCACCTGTCGGCACATGTCGGCTCAATAAACAGTGAAAAAACCCATGTCGACCTAATGGCAGTGTTGACCTAAAAACATGTCGACCTAATGAGCTGTCGACCTAATGAGCTGTCGACCTAATGAGCTGTCGACATAATGACATGTCGACCTAATGGTATGTTGACCTAAAACCATGTCGACCTATTGAGCTGTCGAACTAATGGTGTCGATGTAATGGCTGTCGATGTAAGTGCTGTCTAACAATAGTTCGGATACCGGGGTGGTCGCGGGGGGCCCGCGAATCGCGGGAGGGGGGTCGCGGGGGTCCCGCGAATCGCGGGAGGGGGTGGTTCGCGGGGGTCCCGCGAATCACGGGAGGGGGGGTCGCGGGGGTCCCGCGACTCGCGGGAGGGTGGAAAGCGGGGGTCCCGCGAATCGCGGGAGGGGGGGTGCGGGGTCCCGCGAATGGCGGGAGGGGGGGTCACGGGGGTTCCGCGAATCGCGGGAGGGGGGTCGCGGGGGTCCCGCGATTCGCGGGAGGGGGGGGGCGCGGGGGTCCCGCGATTCGCGGGAGGGGGGGGCGCGGGGGGTCCCGCGAATCGCGGGAGGGTCCCGCAAATCCCGGGAGGGGGGGGTCGCGGGGGGTCCCGCGAATCGCGGGAGGGGGGTCGCGGGGGTCCTGGCAGAGGGTAGGGATGTGCAGGAGTAATGTTGGATGGTGGCTGTGGAGTAATGGTGGATGGTGGGCGTGTACTGTAGCCCTGGCTGGGCGGGGGGAGGTGATGTCAAGTGGGTGGAACGTTAGACACATGAAAGTGAAACTGTTCTACACAGGAATGTTCTCCACAGGGGTTGAGTGACAGATCTGGCTAAATATATAAGAGATTGAATCCTAGAAAATGATAGACATAATCTAATTGGTGGCTTTGGGCAGTATCACCTCTTTTCATTTTTATCAATTTGAATTATTTTTGAGAACATAACTATTGTGGACCTATCCCTAACCTTCCCCAGCCTATCCCATAGCCGTCCCGGCATACCTAATTATGGCATGCTCATTGATGTTGGGGTTCGGGCACTGGTCTCTGGCAGCAGTCAGGATACCGGCATCTAGACCACTGGGATGCTGAACACATCCCACACAATAGGAGTACTATACAGTGCTAAAACAAGGGTTATATTATGATGCCCTGAAGCAGCCCAGCCCTACACACAACTTACATACTATTTACATTTGTAGAACTTATTTAGTTTTGCCTTAATTAATGTGTCTACTGAAAATGCTAGGATCTCTACTTAAAATCATGAAGGACAGGTCAAGAGGGGTGCTACTCTTGGCGAGAGGTGTCCCATCTGCCTGGATTCTTTAGTTTTATATAGCTTGTAAATTTAGTTTTCTTAGCTTAAAAAAGTTTTAAAAGATTCAAATTTCTGAATTACCCACCACTGACATCAGACTGGGCTATACTGGGAATAATACCCCCAGGGTATTATCACACAGCAAAAATCTGCTTAGACCCTGTATTTAAAATGGGGGTACTTGTTTCCTAGCACGGCCACACCGATTTGTATCGGGGTGATCGTGTCGGAAAAATCGCGTCGGTCGCATCGCATGCGACCAAATCGCATGCGATGCGACCGACGCAATCGACCCGATTTTTACATTGAATCAAATGTGAATAGGGCCCCTGGGACCCTATTTTACATTGGATTCAATGTAAAGTATTCCCCAGACCCCAAATTTAACCCCCTCAACGGCACCCCACGATTGACGCCAACCCGAAGCGTGGCGAGCGCAGCGAGCCCGCGAGGGGCGGCGGTACATGTCCTCCGACCTTTTCATACCCCTAATATCCACGTCGGCATGGAGTTGAGAATATAAAGTGTGGCGAGCGCAGCGAGCCACCGAGCCCGAAGCGTGGCGAGCGGATGCGTATAACTTCACAGGTATACGCGTCCCCTCGCCACGCTTCGGGCTCAGTGGTTCGCTGCGCTCGCCACACTTTATATTCTCAACTCCACGCCGACGTGGATAGTAGGGGTATGAAAAGGTCGGAGGACGCGCATCGCCGCCCCTCGCGGGCTCGCTGCGCTTGCCACGCTTCGGGTTGGCGTCAATCGTGGGGTGGCGTTGAGGGGTTAAAATTGGGGTCTGGGGAGACTTTTACATTGAATCCAATGTAAAATAGGGTCCCAGGGACCCTATTCACATTTCAATCAATGTAAAAAATCGGGACCATCGCGTCGGTCGCATCGCATGCGATGCGATCGATGCGATGCGACCGACCCGATCAACATCGGTGTGGCCGTGCTAGGAAACAAGTACCCAAACTTCTAAGTTGTCATTGATACATTTTGAAACAAATAAATTAAAGTACAGTAAGTGCCTAATTGTCATCCATAGGCCAGTTATGCGGCGATGCACAGTTGTGATTATGATTGTCCATATGTTTTATAATTGGCAGCCACTAGTACTGGTTTTGCCTATCCATTTTACCATAAACAATTTATTGTTAATTACCAGATATATTTATATAGCGCACACATACTACACAGAACTTCAGAGATAATATTGCCTGCCCCAGTGGAGCTTACAATCTATGTTCCCTACCACAATTCCATATGGTTCTGGACCACCAACTCAAGACACCCCTGCAAGAGCTTTGCGGAACCCCAGGGTGCCAAGGCACACAGCTTTGGAACCACTACCCTAGACGGAAATCAGTCATGCAAAAATAAACAGAATAGCAAGCAAAATACAATAGATCTATATTAATGTGCTTGCTCATCAGTTACCGATACAAAGAAATGTGCCGGGCAGTCATCCATCGTTACTGTACATCTGAGACAGAATATTTTACACCTTTCTATTTTATTGATGACATAAGACAAAAATATAAGCAACTGCACTTACACTAATGAACGATAAGTCATCGGAGCCATACAGCAATTACTCCCGCTTAAATAACAATACTGTACAGTATGTCTCTGTTTCAAATTATACTGAATTGGACAGACTGTTACCTGTAACACAAGCTAATAGATTCATTGCTATCACTTCAGTGCAGTGAAATTGTCTCTGACGTGGCAATATTTTTTTCAAATTGATTTCAGAATGCAGAGAATAAATATGACATTTAAAACCCTGAGCTCTGGGTTCCGAGATATAACCCATTAATGATGATATACAGATGTGCAGGGGTGGTTTGGGTTGGCCATAAGGTTCATTGGGGGAAGAGTCCGTGTGGGCCGACATACTTCTGTTTTGTTTGCTGACATGTGGCCCCCTAAAGGGCCCCTAACACTTGTGAGATTGTGTCAGATTTGACCCAATTCAGATGGATTGGGCCAATTTATCTGACAAAAATTGATGTGCCTGATGTTTAGGACCCAATGCACAATCCTGTGCGCATTGGGTCTAACCTAGAGATTGATCCTTCTGCACATAGGATAAATCTCAAGTCAATCAGGTCCAACTTGTTGGACAACAAGTTGGACAAGTGTAAGGGGGCCTTAAGATAGACGGCCCACCACACTCATTACACTGCACTGTCCCCTTTCATTCTGTTATTCCATCTCTGCAGAACAACAATTCTGCCATCTATGGCTACATGGCTACATGGCTACATACTTCTGGTGCTGTCCACTTCTACAAAATTTTCCAGGACCACTTGTAGTTCCCAAACTGCCCCTGCAGATGTGTCTTCTTTAGTTGTTGCTGCGATGGATACACATTGCATCATACAACTCAAGGCTTGGGAAGCCTTTAAAGGTGTTGGGAAGAACAGTTCTTTTGAAGTACCATGGAATGGATTGCATGGACGAGCAGGTGCTCACATAACCATTGGGTACTTGATGGACAGATTTGGGTTTAGTGGATGCCGAAATGTATACTGCTAATTTTAAAGTCCTGAAGATCTCAGCGGCTTTCCGTGAGACACTGCCATATAAGAAAGCCAATCAAACCAGTTTGTTCTGGTCAAACCAGAATTTCAAAAAGAGCTGTCACAGCCAGCAGTACTGTAAATGCTATTAATCTGTGAAAGCATCTTGGAGCAATGACAGCTGAGCCAAGAACCTTACTAAGATTGAATATTTTCTCTTTCCCTTTCTTTCCCTCTTTTCCAAATTTGCATCTATAATCGGACTCAGGGGAGCACCACCAATATACAAAAATCCCCTTCCCACACTCTGGGGTTACAACGTCCAACATAGTTGGTACCAGGCTACTCAGTCCGAACCCCACCATGGGGTGAAAGGATCTCACTTGACCTATTTCACACGTGGCAGGCGTAACCTTCTGTGGTTTCCCAAAAAAACTTTTTTTCCTTACCAAAGATCTAAATGTCAAATAGGGATGAGGTTACCTAATGGAAAAAAGGGGCTAACTAGATGGGCCAAATGGTTCTTATCTGCCGTCAAATTCTAGGTTTCTATGTAAACAGTAAACCCCACAATCTCATAGAACAGGACAGGTAAAGTAAAACGTAACATAAAACAAATGTCTATTACCTGTAGCTACACTAACTTCCAAGCAAATGACCACAAGTACTGTTCATCAGGAACTCCCACTTTACCATTTGGCACTATAACAGGTTAATTTGTTTTTGATAGAATGCCAGGAAAGCTTTCTGCTTCTGAGGAAGAGCTTATGTAGCCCGAAAGCACGCTCAAGCCAACAAATCATCATCACCGAACGGACCGGCCGGGACTGCGGGCTCTAGATCCAGCTGGGGCATTTGGCGACTCTTTCCCCTGTAAGGCGAATCCTGATCAGTCCAATATCTGGGACCCACTACCCTATATGGGTGATAGCTTTTATCTTAATTTTAATTGTGAGTGCACTAATAAATTGTTATGTTTTTTTACAATATTTTATTGCACCATCAATTTTTTATCAAGTCCCTGTAGGATACTAAGAATTAGTCCAGGAAGAGGAGGAAAATAGGAAAAATATATTTTCTATAATATGCGCTGCCTTATCAATTCCATGTGAGTGGCCTGTGAAAATTAAACATCTTCAAATATTGAGACATTGTTGCACTATGGTCCTTTCTTTTTTTTTTCTCTGAGTTTTTCAGATATTGATATATTCTGACCTCCATGTTACCAATTTGACAATTGTGTAAGTTCTTTTGTGTTTTTTTCGCCAGTGGGTGCACTGTTTGTTGTTACCTCCGAAATTCATACTGCCAAACTTTAAAGTTTGATGGTGGAGGGACAATAGTTTGGGAATGTTTTAATGGTATGACCTGGGTATCTTAGTTCCAGTAAAGAGTAACAATGACAAGAGAATTTTGTGTTTCAAACTTTGAGTCACCTGTTTCATAGAAAACCCTCTCACTATGAGAGTTCCATGAGCAAAGCAAGGTCCTTCAAAAATGGTTTGTTGAGTTTGGTGTGGAAGAACTTGGCTTACCCGCACAAAGCCCTTATGTAAACTCCATCAAACACCTTTTTCATGATTCGAAACACTGATTTCAAGCCAGATCTCTTTGCCCAACTTCAGGGCTGACCTCGCTAATACTCGCTAATACTCCTCGCTAATACGCTAATACATTTAAAAAATCTACAAGTGACCTGGAAAACATGAACTGTGTGATATCTTGTTACCCAGTTTGTTTTATTTTGTTTCTGTGCATGGTAAATACTGGCTGTTTTATCTTAACACTGCAATTTAGATTTTGTTTTGAACACACCTCACCCAAATCTAACTCTCTCTGCACATGCTACATTTGCCCCACCTGCAGTGCACATGTTTTTGCCCATTTTGAGAACAAATTTGTTCTATTATGACTTTTGAATTAGGCCCAATATACCTATTCCACACATTTAAAGCAAGTTTGTAATCAGACACAAGGCTAATGTGAAGGAGAGGTAATGTGATTAATGGGGATATTAAATTCTGCAATGCAGCAATATAATAGGAGGTAAGCAGCAGTGATATAATGTATGGAATGCAAAGTGGCCCTTATTCTGTTTCACTCGCAAAGGCCAATTCCTTCTCAAATCAAAGTTTCAGATCATCCTTAAATAGTTGTCATTTTGACAAAAGGCAAATTCCTTCTCAAATGGACAAAACCATGGCCCTTATTCTGGTTGGTGCGGTAATATCCGCGTGCATTCGTGCCGCCGATGTTTTGTGTCTGCGCATGTGCAGAGGCGTCTCTGCGCATGTGCGAGCGGGACGCACGGCCACATTCCGCATGAAATGTGTACACTACGAACAGGGGGTGGAGAGGGGCGTGAAGGGCTGTTTGGGCTCATTACCATATGTTTACACCCCGCGTTTCATGGGCGTTCCCATGCAAACGCTGGGCGTACGTATGGTAATGCGGCCGTGACGCACGTGTAGGGGGCGGACATATGACATTGCCGGATGTCAGCTGCCCGCCCAGATCCCTGCTTTTGCACGGAGAAATGCCCGTGTGGTCTGAGGTTGCGGGAGCTGCCTGGCCACTCGGTCCTGCATTCTGCGACCATCGAATGATGGGGGAGGTTCCCTGAGATGGAGGAGGTGTATTCATGAGAAATACACATGCGGTCCGTTCGGACAGCTTCTTACCGCGTACGGACGGAGTTGGCGATCCGTATGGAAGGCGGGGTTTAGGACGCACGGTGCTGGCCGCATATTCGGATCCGGCTGCACCGATCAAAATAAGGGCCCATGTGCACTGCAGGTGGGGCAGATGTAACATGTGCAGAGAAATTTAGATTTGGGTAAGGTATTTTGTTTATGTGCAGGGAAAATATTTTTACACTGCAATATAGATCTCACTTTGAAGTAAAACCCCACCCAAATCGAATTCTCTCTGCACAAGTTACATCTGCCCCACCTGCAGTGCACATGGTTTTTTCCATATGAGAAGGAATTTGCCTTTTCGAGTGAACCAGAAATAAGGGCCATTATTACCTCACATAGTAGAGTAATGATGCAGGATGTGTGTAGCTAACACCAGCTTGCCTATTTATCACTTCAGTTAAAACTCATTACTATTTACATGGTTTTAGTCTCTATTAAACCTTTAGTCAAAATGACAACTATTCAAGGATGATCTGAAACTTTGATCAGTAATCAAAAGATATGTGTTTTTCCATTTGCATGATGAGTGTGCTAGTGGCATGGCTACTGTGACATTTGTGTAATATATAACTGGATTATTCCTGATTAACGATCGCAGGAGGATAGTACACATCCTATATCACAGGGAAATGATAAATGACTAACCCACATGAAAGTATATAATGTTTTTTTTTTGTTGTTTTTCGAGATAGAGCGACACATTTCACGGTTTTAGTATAAAACATGTCAATTGTTATGTACAACAAAGCCGAAGTCTCATTTAATTTTTTGTCATCAAGTTGCAGCATTTTGCTTTATCATGAAAAAAACATAATAGCGGATTCCTAGGAGATATGAATAATATAGTATGCATTTTGTAAAATGAGGTTATGTTGCATCTGGCTAACATAATGAAACAGCAATCAGCAGTATTATAATGATCTGGCGCAGGCTATCTGCTTCCCTGTAATTAGCCTCAGATACTAGGGCCTTTCGTGGGACAGTGGGCCCAAATGGAAGATGGGCGCACAAGTGTGGAAATCTCTATTTGGCCCCATTTGCACTGGAGCGACCATTGTTTAAGTTGTGATGGGCGGCTATGAAGGTAAGGTGGGTGCCGGGGCAGCGCAGGGCCATTTGGGGGGGGGGAGGGTGCCAAGGGACTGTTTTTTGGGAGCGGTCCGGACAACACAGGCATGCCCAGACCGCTTGGGGGAGAGTTGCGGCGGCTGCCATTGTGGGCCAAAACATGGTCAGCCAGGGAGCATCCGGTACTGTGCAAGTGCTTGCACTTTAATGATGTGCCCACAAAATTTGGTGGCACCACCAGAGCGATTACCATAGTAGAGGTGGTTTTTAAAAAAGGGGGATGAAATAGGGACTTTCCAAAAATATTACATTAGATTAGAGCAAAGACAGAGATTTCTGATGCTAAATCAATCACCCCAGGTAACATTATTTGATTTATACCAACAGGGATGTAGACAGCTTGTCTGGGCCCAGGTAATACAGAAGTGTGTGGAATAATCTCGAGGTATGGTCACACCATCTTTAAAAGAATATGAAAAAACCTACTGTCTATTCGCTACATAATGGCGCCGACATGCACAGTGGGGAGGTGCGTCACATCTGTGGAGTGGTTTAAGAGAAGACTTCCTCCCGGATTGCAACGCAACACAGCACATGTCAGCATAAAAGGTGCAGCAGATTGACAGCTATGAAGGTGATGAGGAGGGGTCATGCGGATTCGGGCCCCTCAGACAAGTCCGGCCCGTGTAATTAGTGAACACCGAGCTACTGAATACCACAATGTCCAATTCCTAGTCTGATTATGGGCTATGATCAAGAGTATCTAGATGTAAACAGGCTGAAGATTTGGATAAAAGTCGCAGAAAAGGGCAAAGCTTTAATTACCGGAGCAGTGCAATATTGCACTGCAAGCTGTAAAAACTGAAATGGAAAGGAGCTGCGGGTGGAGTCAGAGTGGGGGTGGGGTAGGGATATGTGGCGCTACAGTCAGCCTGGAACATGGGAGTAAGGAAGGGGGAGGCAGGAGCAGCAACATATCAAGTGATGGTGTAAGGTAAGAGGGGGCAATATCTATATGTTTATGTAACTATGTGCGACAGTATGTATATAAGTGTGTGACTATGTATGTGTGTAACAATATATTCTGTATGTGTATATGTATGTGGCTTTGTATGAATGCATATACAGAGCTGACCCTAACCAGATGCTCTAGGCAAGATTTTGCCTGGTGCCCCCTAGCCCTGCAGGTACAGTAGTTCCGCCTTTGACCTAGCACTCCTCTTCCAGCACAGCACCAATCACACAGCAGCAGCCGGCAACTCCCATCTCCCCTTATCCATAGCAATCCTGATCCACAAAGTAGTAAGTGGATATTTTGGCAATTTGTCCTCAAGCATTGGCACACCTACCCTCTATATTTTAAATAAGCACCGTGCTTGCCAATGAACGGTGGTCTTCTTATTCACAGAACGTCATACATTAGTGTCCCTTATTCATATTATGCCACAACGTAGTATCCCTTTACCTTATACATGTTCCGCCTCTCAGTAGTGAGGTAAAACGGCTCCTTACCTGAATTGCCCCCCTCATCCATAGGCCACGTAGATTAGGTGCCCTGCAAACTGGTGCTAGCTCGGAAGTTGTGCCCCAAGGCATTCCAAATGCCCTAGGCCAGGGGTGTCAAACTCAAATTCATCGGGGGCCGCATCAGCAGTTTGGTCACCCTCAAAGGGCCAGTTGTATCTGTAGGACTATGTGTCCACTCTTTATTATCATAATAGTGTCCTTCATACAAGTGTGTCCCAAATAATACCACTGTAACTCAGCAGTAGCATTTCCCTCCTATTGCTGTGAACTGCAGTGCATTAGGGCACACACTGCCTGCACAGGGGGGCAGCACTCAGTCTTAGGGCATATGTCCTGCTTATTATCATGGGACACAGCATTTAATGATGGGCTGCAATGTGCCAGTGCACACACACACACATAGGCAGAGAGTTTGACACTTACCCGCTCTGATGCGTCCACTCCAGTCTGAGCTGCTCCACCACCAAGGACACAGCTGCGCTCTCACACAGGCGCATTTCCCCCTCCCTCCTGTGAGTAGCGCTCCTCGCACTATCTATCCAGGAGTGGGGGGCAGCGTGCTCCCGGTCAGGGCAGCCGAGAGGAATGCCGGGCCCCGGTAAAATTTTGGGGGTGTGGCCTAAGTGTGTGTGGTGTGGGCACCTGCCACACTTAGGCCACGCCACCAAAATGTTTAGAGGAGGGTGAAATAAAACTGTAATCTCAGATGCAACAAACACCTACAGCATGTGCTGTGCTGACAGCAGGCTCAGCATGACCTCTCACGCTGTCAGTGAGACACTCATGCTGAGCCTGTTGTCAGCACAGCACATGCTGTAGAAGTGTTTGCTACTGTTGCTACCCGGGAGGGACGGAGGGGGAAGGGTCGAACCAGGGCCCCTGCGGGGCCCCTTCAGCAAGCCTGGGCCCGGGTAATTAGTACCTGCTCCCCCCCTCTCTCGGCTCCCCTGCTCCCGGTCACTGTGCAGTGCACACTCAGCAGTAAGTGACCTGGAGCGCACAGCAGCAGCAGCACCATTCACCACGACGGACCTGCTCTTTCCTCTCTCTGGCTCCTATACAGTAGGTGGGAGCGGAGGAGGGGTTGACGACCGGCGGCACTGCGCTAGAGGGCAGACGTTCTCTGGCTTGTAGGCTGCCGCGCATGCGCTGAAGAGGCGGCTTTCTTGTTTAAAAAAATCGAGAATAAAAGGTGAAGGCTGGCGGTGGCTGCGTGGGCCACATGAAGAGGTCTGGCGGGCCGGATTTGGCCCGCGGGCCTTGTGTTTGACACCCCTGCCCTAGGTATTTGCCTAGTTTGCTTATTCCTAAGGCCAGCTCAGTGCATTGTCCCTAACCATAAGGATGTGGTGGGACTGTCCTGTTTGTTGGGTACTCTCCTATGGGCTTATGTTCAGGATGCCAGCAGTCAGAATTTCGGCGCCAACATCCCTACTGATGTCGGCATTCCAGTGCCAGTCTTTTGGTGGTATATTATAATAAAAAATATAAGTTATATACAGTATATATGTGAATATTTTGCTGATATCCCCATTAAGTCGCTCTGAATAATTCCCGAACAGCAAACACCACATGTAAAAGTTTTCTTCAACCCTTCAAAGTTAATTTTCCAGTTGCTGCAAGTACTAATCTTTCAATTACTCTTCAGGCCTTCTACTTCCCAAGCATGATAATGATATTCTGTTCATTAAAACAGGTATCCTCTAAAGACCTAAACCTAGAATCAATCATACTATGAAACTTTGGGTGATTCTAAAGAAACTGCACGTCCTATGCTCCCCCAGCTCCCCTCTATCTTCCCACACACGGGATAAAAGGTTTCATCTATATGTGATGTGGTTGGGGATTTACGAACTATATCTCTTTTATTATTTTGACACATTGTAGTATAATCACAGCAGATGATTCTATGTTTTACTGGGAATAGTAACAAGCCTGCAAGGATCTGCATTCTGATTTTATAATAGTTGCCTCAACTTGAGAAATGGTATATGTTTTAGAAGTTAAACTTTTTGGAAATGTGGAAATAATGGGGCAGATTTATTAAGCCTGGTGAAGTGATAAAGTGAAAGGTGATAATGCACCAGCCAATCAGTGCCTAACTGCCTGTAAGGAACCTGACTTAGTTTATGTTTTCCTGTTCCATTTCTTACCAGTTTTCAGAGTTTATTACAGCCCTGTTTTGACATCCATGCTTCATCACATTCCTAGCTGATTTTGCACCTCTGGGAACTACTGACTGATGCCATAATCACAGACTAACTGGTCTTTGTGTTCTTGTCTGCATACTGGGCACCGCCATGTTGGAGACCATCAGCTGACTAACCAAAGGCTGGCCAAAGGATATTCCAAATTCAATCACGGCATAATGGTGCCTATAAATCCTGTCCAGCCCAGAGGAAAGGGGTCAGTACATCATTGTTTCTGCTGAAAACACATGCAGTGATGTGCTCCCCTGGACTCTGATAATTTGCTACTCTGCTGGTTATCCAGTCATTCCAGGTTCCAGTTACCAAGCTCTCCCATTCTTCCAGTTCTATCATGTAATTAAGGACTACATTGGATAACTTCCAGTCTGGTCCCAGGCTCCTCCGGCTCCAGTCCTGTCACAGTCTCCTCCGGGTCCAGTCGCAGTCTACTTTGGGTCCATACCGGTAACAGTCTCCTCCAGTCCCATCACAGTCTTACTGGCTCCAGTCCAGTCACAATCTCCTCCGGCTCCAGTCCAGTCACAGTCTCCGCCGGTGCCAGTCCGGTTCCTGTGCAGTCCACACAAGTCTGGTTCCACCCTACCTAGGTGTCCTCGTCTGGCTCCATTCCTACTCTAGTCTGATGCAAGCTCATCTCTATTTCCGTTTCTACTAAATTACTGACTTTACACATTGCTTCAATACAGTTTCATACTAAAGTATTTCCAGCTATCACCTTGTTCACTAAAGTACACCTTTGGGTGATTTTCCGTACAGTCATCTTTCTTGGTTCAGCACCATGATTAAGGGCATTATCAAGTCATCCAGGTTCTGCTACACCCCTACAGCTCCTTTTTCAGTCCTCCACACCACTTCAGGTCAGATCAGGGCCTCAGGCCTAACACTGTAAAGTTATAGGCTGAGTCTGATAAAAGAGTTAGGAGCTACTGTAATTGGCTGGTGTGTTATGACCTTCCACTTTATCACTTCACCAACTTTAATACAACTGCCTCAACGTATTTGTGGATTTTTTTTTTCCCAGTAGAAATCAGTTCAAATATATTGCCTGTTACAAGTATTGTCTTGCCAGGAGGGATAAGATATACTGACCCTGGTGATGATAAGTGAATTCTGCAAACACCAACACATGCGGCAGCATATCTGTCATCCTGATTCAGTAGCGCTCTTTCCAACAGTGATTAGATTTATCCACCGGATGATGCACAGAACTTGTCATGCTACCTCCTGCTATTTCCTCTTAGCGTTTACTGACACAGATTATTGATTTGATAGATGTTACTTGCTAAATGTGTATCTTCCTAGAGAGTTTAATTATGGGCATCTTAGAGGAAGAATGTGCATCCAAGAACTTAAAGGGGATTTACAACTGAAAACGAAAGAAGTAAAAATAACTGGATTTTAAAAATAAAGCTTGTTACTGTGAACGGCCATTTTTACATTCCTTAACAGAGCACACATAGAGGGTGTTAGAATGGGGGCCAATGTGCCTAGTTTTGAGTACTGACCGGGGGTGTGGTATATTGTCCCGACAGTTGGGATCCCGACAGTAATTAGCACGACGTCGGGATCCCGACTGACAGGACTCAGACAGCATGGCGAGCGCAACAAAGCCCCTTGCGGGCTCGCTGCGGGCACAGTGGCTCGCTACGTTTGCCACCTATTCTATTCTCCCTCTATGGGGGTAGTGGACCCCCACGAGGGAGAATAGCCATTGGCCGTCGGGACCCAGAGTGTCGGGGTTTTGACTATCAGGATCCTGACGGCGGGGTAATGACTGTCGGCGTCCCAACTGTCGGGAATCTGTCGGGCACCCCTGACCGGTAAAGCACAGTTTATTTCATATTAATTTGTGTTCTGCCATTTTTATTATCCATTGTTAATATTTGGGATTTAGAACTGAATTTGTATTAAAAATACTATTTTAACTAATCAATAGTCATATTATGTGTCAACCTTGAAATTTTACCTAGACATTACACACAGAGTGAAAGGAATATAAAACAAAATGACAAAAAGTACATAGGAGTTCAAATAATTATACAGAAAACGCAGAACTAGACATGCTGGAACATTAGGAGTTGGGGACGAGCTTAGAAGGTACAATTGATGGCCAGGAAGCTGATAGAGTGACTGGGAAGGGATTCCAGATGATAGGAGCAGCACGTGAGAAATCCTAAAGCCAAGCATGTTGGGATGAGAGGTGGCAGTCGTTGGTGGTGCAAAGTGGAGGGAGTAGAATTAAGGTTGGAAACGTAGGAAGGAAAAGATTGTTTTTGAGCGCTTTGTAGTTGAGGGGTAGATAAGAGAGAAGTGATAAAGTGCCTGGTACTTTATCACCAGCCAATAAGCTCCTGACTGCTAAATTTCAGGCTGGAATTAAAAGGATCTGATTGGCCGGTGATACCAGGCACTTTATCACTTCTCCTCCTATCACTGCTTCATACATCTACCCCCGAGTGAGAAGTTTTTGAAAAAGTCTTGGAATAGAAAATAGAGCCACTGGAACAACAGGCGGAGATGGTGGCAACAGAAGGTGGAACAGCACAAGAGAAACACGAGACTGGCAGAGGAGTCCGCCATAGCTTAAAGGGGGCATACAGCTTGTATTGGCCTATTTCTATGTGTGTAGTGTATCAAATATTTAGGCATTAGAGTGCACTTGAGTCACTAGCCTAATAGACCATTAATCTTTCCATGTTGCAGGCACAAGAAAATAGACTGCAGACTGGAATACACAGGGAAATGTGCCTGGACTGAATTCTGTGTTCAGCATGGCAGAAATGGATTGTAAATATTACATTTATACAACTCATGACTGCAACATTTCTCAGCACCAGGGCCGGTGCTACCACTAGGCAGCCTTAGGCAGCTGCCTAGGGCGCTGGCCGCTGGAGGGCGCCCCTTTTTTATCATTTAAATGAGAGCCAGAAAGCAGGAGGGGGACCCGGTGAAGAGTATCTAAGAGCTGGCGCGTCGATCAGACAGCAGCCGCCCGCCTGCCCGCCTAGCCTTCCTTCATCCCACTGACCGCCCCAGCCCCAGTATAGTCAGTGCCTCCCAGTCCCCACCAGCAGCAGTGGCCGGGGCGGAACTATCGGCTGGGGTCCGCTGCTTTATGGACCGCATGTCAGTGCCGCCGTTTTTTTTTTTTTTAATCATTAATCTTCTGGGCACAGCGGGAGACCCGCGGCCGTAGGATCGCCAGGATCTGCCTCCCTCCTTGCGCCTGCACAGCGCGCGTGTCTATTGCTCTGTGCTGCTACCTGAACATACAGGGGAGCAGCACATCCTGGCGATCCTACGGCCGCGGGTCTCCCGCTGTGCCCAGAAGATTAATGATTAAAAAAAAATAAAAACGGCGGCACTGACATGCGGTCCATAAAGCAGCGGACGCGGACCCCAGCCGATAGTTCCGCCCCGGCCACTGCTGCTGGTGGGGACTGGGAGGCAAAAAAAACCCCAGGGCTGCTGTAAATGAGAAATGGAGAGCAGCGTGGTGCCGGCCGCTGGACCGTAAGAAGAGCGGGTCCAAGCGGCAGAAGGTTGGAAAGATGAAGTGGGTGCAATGCAGAGGAGATCGGAGCGGAGGACGTTGAAGAAGGCTGGCTGCTAAAACCCGCACAGGAAGAGCTGCAGTGAGATGAATGCATCCTGTGGATACAAGGTTAGTAGCTACTAAACACCCTCTGCTCTGACATTACCCCCCAGCCTATCTCTAACTGTACATCCCCTCCCCCCATCCTAACTAACTATACATCCCCTCCATTCTAATTCTAACTATACATCCCCCCATTCTAACTCTTAAGTATACATCCCCTCCCCCCTATCCTAACTCTAACTATACATCCCCCCATTCTAACTCTTAAGAACAGTATACATCCCCTCCCCCTATCCTAAATGTAAACTGTACACCCCCATCCTACCCTAACTCTAAAGTCCCGTACACACGGAGCGATTTTAGCATATATCACTGGGGGTATGGTCGCTGAGCGTGCATATCCCCATGTGCATGGGGTGACTGTCACTAGGAGAACACTCCCGCAACCAGCGTCTTTCTGCTTCACTAACTCTGTTTTCATCAGCTGGTCACTAAATCGCTTAGTGTGTACGGAGCTTAACTCTACACCTCCCTCCCCCCTCCCAGCCTAACTCTAACTATATACTATCCTACCCACACTCTACCTCTTTCTATACACCCTGCATGGCCAAATCTTAACTATACACCCCCCCTCGTAGCCGAACCTTAATTATACACCCCCCCAGTAGCCTAACCCTTACTATACATAACCCCATAGACTAACCCTATCTATACCCCCACCTGCAGCTTAACCCTACCCCTCCCCCTCCCCACAGCCAAAACATAACCATACACTCCCCTCTGCAGCCTAACCATACTCCCCCTTAGCCTATAACCCTAACCATACACACTCCATGCAGCCTATAACCCTAATCATACACACACACACACACCACAGCCTATAACCCTCACCATACACAAACACACCCTATAACCCTGTGTAAGCAGCTGTGCCGGATACCCCTCTGTTGTCTATGGGTGCCCTCACGATAATGTATAAATGTTGGAAATGACTGATCAGGAAAAGGGTTATGGGGGATGAAGGGGGGGGGGGGGGGAGTTGGCAGAAGTTTTGCCTAGGGTGCCAAGAACCCTTGCACCGGCCCTGCTCAGCACTATACAGTTCATTTTCCATTCTGTGCGCTGTGAAGCTTCTGTTTCACATCCACCGTTTTTAGAAACAAAACCACATATAGTAAGTCATGCATAAATCTCCATTTAACATCCAGTTCATTTCATCTGCTGTACTGCCAATAGAAGCTGCAAATGGATAAGATGTGAACATTGCCTGAACCTGATTACACATGGATTACTTTCTCTGGAAAGGAAGCTCAATTTGTCTAGTTAGACGACTGAAAAATAATATCACAGCCCCCGTTGCAGGTGTAAACTGCATGCTCCAAGTTCTTTTTACACTGCATGATTTATTTAGTAAGTGTGACAATGCTGGATCACTGAAATACTATTCATAGGATTGTAGCATCCCTGCCCTGGGCTTAGGCACCACCTAGAATCTTATCATGTTGTTGCTGTTGTTCGTTTTGGCTATGTAGACCTGGATGTAGACTATGAGACATCGATTCAGACTGAGGATGGTTAAACACTGATGCCATACCAGTCCTATGCTGTGTACACATTTTTCGATTTAGTGCCATTTTCGCAGTCCTGCAGCATCGGGATGGAAATCAGAAATAGTCTTGCCTGGCAAGTGTATTTCTGCTTCGATCTGGCGTTCAATCACAGTTACGCGCTGCTCTATGCAGCACCCCCCCTCCATCCCCTATTGGTTACCGCAGGAATTGTCATTGTCCTCCCGCACTTAAGTTGGTGGGCTGAAGGCCACACAGTGACATAAAAATATAAAGGCCCACACAGTTACCTAGTACGCCTCACAGATCAAGGCCAAACAATGAGAGGCTACCTAAATCATTATACACTTTTTATCCGTGATGCCAATTACACATTACGCCGCACACTGTGATGACAATTACATATTACACCGCACACCATGATCCATGATGACAATTACACTTTACGCCGCACACCATGATGGCAATTACAAAATACTCCCCACAACGTAATGCCTATTACACATTATGTCCCACGCGCCGCTGCCGCACAACTGATACCGTTTACTAATATGCCCCAACAGTGCCAGATATGCCCCCACAGTGCCATACATATATGCCCCCACAGTGGCAGATATGCCCCAAAGTGCCACACATATGCCCACACAGTGACAGCTATAACCCCACAGTGCCACACATATATGCCCCCACAGTGCCAAATATGCCCCCACAGTGCCACTTATATGACCCCACAGTGCCAGATATGCCCCCACAGTGCCACACATATGCCCCTACAGTGCCACACATATGCCCCCACAGTGCCACAGATACGCCCCATAGTGCCACACATATGCCTCCACAGTGCCACATATATGCCCACACAGTGCCACACATATGCCCCCCTCAGTGCCAGACCTATATGCCCCACAGTGCCAGAATATTATATCCCAGCAGCAGCACAACTCACCGTTGCTGCTGCTGGGGAGAGCAGAGTCCGGGTCTCCAAGTCCCCCTCCAGTCCCCCCGCCACTGCTGCTGCTGTTGCTGCTTCCCAGGGGAGGGGAGGGGAGCGCATAGCGCGTCTCTCCTTCCCCTTTACTATGTCCCGACCCAGACTGTGACTGGGCTGTCAGCCAATCATACCTCGCCGGCTGGTTCCTGAGTGGCTGCCGGCCCGCTAGCTGATTGGCTAACAGCCCAGTGACACAGCCAGGGGAAGGAGAGACGCGCTATGCGCTCCTCTCCCCTCCCCTCCAAACGGAATCATCTGTGGCTGGGGCGGCGGACGGGGAGAGGCGGAGGAGGGGAGGCAGCGGCGTGGGGAGAGCTGCCAGACGCCCCGGCTGTTCAACAGAGGCGGACAAGCTGTGCGGCACCCCGGGCAGCTGCACAGCTTGTCCGGCTCTAGAAACGGCCCTGCCTGTTGGGTCCTGGAAGCATCCCGTCGATATGGAATGGATATTGACAGGTTTCTGGTCGAAGCACGTGTACACCCCTTTACATACTATGGGCCATATGCACTAAGCTTCAAATGTGGTAAAATAGAGGGTGATAAACAGACAGCCGATCAGCTCCTACAGGCCATGTCACAGCCTGTGTTTGAAAAATGTCAGGCAGGTGCTGATTGGCTGGCTGTTTATCACTCTATTTTTTAGCACTTTTGAAGCTTAGTGCATCTGGCTCTGTGTGTGAAAACCCTTAAGTTCATCTTCTCTTGACAATTATTTCAACCAATCAGTTATGTTGTTAGGGGTGGAGTTCAGGTCTGTGTAAAGGTTGATGATTGATGATTCAGGACACTTTGTTGCTTTCTATCTTACAATTGGTGGAAGGGTGGATCTGGTTAGTGGTGGGATTCAAATAAATTATCAACCGGTTCTATATCCTAATGCCCATTGCGCATAAAGCCGCACGCTGTAATGCCAATTACCCATAAGGCCACACACCGTATACCCATTACACATTGTGCTACACACTGTGATGCCAGTTACACATTATGCCGCACACCATGATGCCCATCATAGGCGTGCGCAGCCCATTTTATTAGGGGGTGCACCATTGGAGGGGGCGTGTCCATCACTATCTACTGGGCGTGTTCATCATCTCCTATTATTACACATAATGAAACACACTAGACATAATGTCACGCACAATAATGCCCATCACACATGCCACACACCGTAATGCCCATTACAAATTATGTTAGGGCTTAAAAAAAATATTATTAAAACAGGGACAATAGGGACTGTGCACGTCGAAGGCGCGCGCCAAAAATTAACACATACTTACATGCATATTACACATCACACAGCCATTACATAGTATACCACATTCCATAATGCCCATTACACGTTGTACGTGTAATTCCCATTACATGTTACGCCTCACACCATGATGCCCATTACACGTTACGCCTCAGACTGTGATGGCCATTACAGATTATACCATGGGGGGGATATGTGAAATGTTCTTTGCCAGGAGTCACATGGGAAGGGGGTGGTTAAATGCTCGTTGACAAGGGGAGTTTCATGCTCATTGCTGGGGGTGCGCATTGCACACCAGCGCTCCCGTGAATCCGCACTTCCGGGTAGCGCTGTGCACTCTTCTTATAAGATGCCCACCGGAGCCGCAGCCTCCTTCCCTTTTGAGCCGCTGGCCGGATGCTGCACGCCGCACACTGAAGCTACTTTACCTGTCAGCGGCAGGCAGCATCTGGTCAGCCGCTCAAAAGGGAAGGAGGCTGTGGCGGGCACGGGACACTTGTACCCCAAGTGCCCAGGGGCAAATGCCCGCCCGCACACATAGTATACACACACACATACAAAAAAAAAAAAAATGGTTTAACCTCAATATCCCTGGAATCAAATAATCCATAGGGATCCGCCTGGTATCAGATTGAAGGCCCAGCGATTTGGGTTCGACTGAAATCACCCTCGAGCTTCAGTGATGCCGAAGGGGGAACTGGCAGCCATTGAACTGGGTGGGGGTCGGAATAAGCGGGTCCCATGTTATTCTATAGGGAAAACGTTCCAGCTTTGCCTGGCAGTATCTCCGGTTCCCAGGGGGCTAGAGACACGGGGCTGGGCTCGTTGGAAAGCCCCATCCCTCAGCTATGATTAGGAGGTGCCTGTGCACCCCCGGCACCCCCCTTGCGCACGCCTATGATGCCCATTACATATTTGAAACATCAGTGCCACTTACCTACAGGCTCATTGCTAGGGGGGCTTCATGCTGGATGCCAAGGGGGCTTCATGCTGGATGCCAAGGGGACTTCATGCTCGTTGCCAAGGGAAAATACATGCTGGTTGTCGAGGGGGAGTAAATTGCTCGTTGTCAAGGGGAATACATGCTGTTTGCCAAGGGGGAGTAAATAGCTCGTTGTCAAGGGGGAGTTAAATGCCGCCGTATCTTACTACCGCGGACGCTCACAAGGTGCTGTGACAGCCTGGCAGAGAGCTGCGTGCTGCCCGGCTGTATACTGAAAGCAGGTCCGTGGCTATTTTGAATTTTTCCGCTGGACCGTGAGCCAATAGGAGCTCGTGGCCCGGCAGCCAATAATGAGACACCACTGCAGCTCCTTATTGGCTGCTGGACCGCGAGCTTCTATTGGCTCGCGGTCCAGCAGTAGCATTCAAAAATAGCCGCGGACCTGCTTTGTGTATACAGCCGGGCAGCATGCAGCTCTCTGCCTGGCCGTCACAGCTGCTTAGAGCGTCCACGGCAGTCCTTAGCAAACGGTTCTGCAGAACCGATCGTATATTAGGTATCGGTTTTGCAGAACCGGTGAGAACCGGCTGAATCCCACCACTGGATCTGGTAGATAAGAAATAATGTTGGCATAACCGATAAAGGCCCTTATTCAGATTCGGACGGTACGGCCCGCGTGCGGCCGTACCGCCGATGTTTTTACTCTGCACATGCGCAGAGGTCAATCTGCGCATGTGCAGCCCCCTTCGCCGCAGACGTATTTCGTCCACCGCAAAGGGGGCGTATAGGGGCGTGAGGGGCTTCATACCCTCATTTCCCTATGTGTACGCCCCGCTTTTCATGGGCGTTCCCATGCAAACGCGGGGCGTATGCATGGTAATGAGGGCATGACGCAACTCATGGGGGCGGAAAGCTGACGTCGCCGGATGTCAGCTCTCAGCCCCCATACAAGCTACCACACGGACGATTGTCCGTGTGGTCTCAGCTTGCGGGAGCTGCTGGGGCGTGCGGACCTGCCTTCGATGGTCGACGACCATCGAATGCAGGGGGCAGCTCCCACCATGGTGGAGGCGTACGCCTCCACCATTTTTATGCGGATCGCCAGCCGTCCGTGTACGGACGGCCGTGGCGATCCGTCTCGTGGGCGGGGCTTGGTTTGTGCGGCCGGAGCACCGTGTGCGGCTCCGGCCGCACCAACCAGAATAAGGGCCAAAGAGCCAGATGCACTAAGCTTCAAAAGTGATAAAATGGAGAGTGATAAACCACCAGCCAATCAGCTCGTAACTGCCATGTTACAGACTATATTTAAAAAATGGCAATTAGGAGCTGATTGGCTGGTGGTTTATCACAATCCCGGGATTTGGGTCACCGGGTTCCTGAGATTTGACCCTAAAATTGCTGTGATTTTGAGATTAGTCTACACATGTGCAGTCCAATGTTGGGCAGCGTCTGTGCATATCTGGCTGCGCAGCTCTGCGCAGCATGACATGGTCAGAAGTCACACTGCGCAGGCATCAGTTGCATCCCGCCTCACCCCTCCATTTGCCACTGCCTCCTCTAGCATCCTCAGTAACTGTCTGCTATAAGGGAAGCGGTACATCTGTCAGAACAGACTTAGGTCTACAGTCATTAGGTCGACCCCGGAAGGTCGACTGTCCCCAAGGTCGACAGGGTTAAAGGTCGACATGGCTCAAGGTCGACATGACTTAAGGTCGACATGACTTAAGGTCGACATGGCCCAAGGTCGACATGGTTTTAGGTCGACAGTCATTAGGTCGACATGAGTTTTTCAATGTTTTTTTACCCGAATGTCGACACAGTCGACATGGACACCGTTGAAGTCGAACCGCAGCCCCTCGCATCGCTCGCTTCGCTCGCGATGCTTCGGGCACGTTGCCTCGCTGCGCTCGGCACACTATTTTATTCTCCCACCACGCCCTAGTGGATGGTAGGTCGACTGTTCCCAAGGTCGACAGGGTTAAAGGTCGACATGGCTCAAGGTCGACATGACTTAAGGTCGACATGGCCCAAGGTCGACATGGTTTTAGGTCGACAGTCATTAGGTCGAAATGAGTTTTTCACTGCTTTTTGACCCGAATGTCGACACAGTCGACATGGACACCGTTGAAGTCGAACTGCAGCCCCTCGCAACGCTCGCTTCGCTCGCGATGCTTCGTACACGGTGCCTCGCTGCGCTCGGCACACTATTTTATTCTCCCACCACGCCCTAGTGGATGATAGGGCATGAAATACCGCCTGTCGGCACATGTTGGCTCAAAAAACAGTGAAAAACTCATGTCAACCTAATGACTGTTGACCTAAAACCATGTCGACCTTGGCCCATGTCGACCTTAAGTCATTTCGACCTTGAGCCATGTCGACCTTTAACCCTGTCGACCTTGGGGACAGTTGACCTTCCGGGGTCGACCTAAGTCTGGTCTGACAGATGACTGTTTCCCGCTATAAGGGGATGGCCATTTTATGAGGGGCATTTTTATTGGCAGCAGGAGTAGTGCCGGGACTGTAGACAAGAAGATCTGCAGATCCCGGCAGCAGTGCAATAATAGCACCTGCAGACAGGGATGGATTTCCAATAAACTTTCCAGGGAAGTTTCCAGGTAGCCCGAAGCACATGTGAGTCCACCTGTCAGCCAGTGAATTTTTTTTTTTAAAGATGTGGCGGTACTTGTGTATTATCACCGCTCCCATCGCGTCGCATCGCATACCACTAATTAATAGAGATGTGCACCGGACACTTTTTCGCGTTTTGGGTTTTGGGTTTTGGGTTCTGATTACCTTCAGGTTTTGGGTTCTAATGGGTTTTGCCAAAACACCCCCTAAAGGTTTTGGGTTTTGGGTTTTGGGTTTTGGGTTCTGATTTTTTTGAAAAAAGCATAAAAATGGTTAACATTGCATAATTTAGGTGTTTTTTTGCTCCTATGCTATTATTAACCCCATCAGCTTTCTTCTCCACTCATTTACAGTCTATTCTGAAGACCTCACACCTCACAATATTGTTTTTAGGCCAAAATGTTGCACCGAGGTAGCTGGATGACTATGATAAGCAAGACAAATGGGCGGCACAAACACGTGGCCCATCTAGGAGTGGCACTGCAGTGGCAGATAGAAAAACTAGGCCCCAAAGAGCACATTATTCAAAAGAAAAAAAGAGGTGCAAGATGGAATTGTCCAAGGGCCCTCCCACCCAAACTAGGCCCCAAAGAGCACATCATTCAAAAGACAAAAAAGAGGTGCAAGATGGAATTGTCCTACGGCACTCCCACCCAAACTAGGCCCCAAAGAGCACATTATTCAAAAGACAAAAAAGAGGTGCAAGATGGAAGTGTCCAAGGGCACTCCCACCCAAACTAGGCCCCAAAGAGCACATTATTCAAAAGACAAAAAAGAGGTGCAAGATGGAAGTGTCCAAGGGCACTCCCACCCAAACTAGGCCCCAAAGAGCACATTATTCAAAAGACAAAAAAGAGGTGCAAGATGGAATTGTCCTACGGCACTCCCACCCAAACTAGGCCCCAAAGAGCACATTATTCAAAAGATAAAAAAGAGGTGCAAGATGGAAGTGTCCAAGGGCACTCCCACCCAAACTAGGCCCCAAAGAGCACATTATTCAAAAGACAAAAAAGAGGTGCAAGATGGAATTGTACTACGGCACTCCCACCCAAACTAGGCCCCAAAGAGCACATTATTCAAAAGACAAAAAAGAGGTGCAAGATGGAATTGTCCTACGGCACTCCCACCCAAACTAGGCCCCAAAGAGCACATTATTCAAAAGACAAAAAAGAGGTGCAAGATGGAAGTGTCCAAGGGCACTCCCACCCAAACTAGGCCCCAAAGAGCACATTATTCAAAAGACAAAAAAGAGGTGCAAGATGGAATTGTCCTACGGCACTCCCACCCAAACTAGGCCCCAAAGAGCACATTATTCAAAAGACAAAAAAGAGGTGCAAGATGGAATTGTCCTTGGGCCCTCCCACCCACCCTTATGTTGTATAAACAGGACACGCACACTTTAACAAACCAATCATTTCAGCCACAGGGTCTGCCACACGACTGTGGCTGAAATGATTGGTTCGTTTGGGCCCCCACATCACAAGCTGCCATTTAATATGTCCCTGCACAAACTGGCTCTACAGAGGCAAAAGGTCGTCCTCATCCTCATCCAGCGATTCCTCACCACCATCAGTATCTTGTTCTTCCTCACCCTCACAGAGTATTAATTCGTCCCCGCTGGAATCCACCACCACAGGTTCCTGTGTACTTTGTGGACGCTGGTCTTTCTCGTAGAATTGATAATTCATTTTTATGAACATCATCTTCTCCACATTTTTTGGAAGCAACCTCCTACGCTTATTGCTGACAAGGTTCCCAGCTGCACTAAAAACTCTTTCGGAGTACACACTGGAGGAAGGGCAACTGAGGTAATATAGAGCCAGTTTGTACAGGGGCTTCCAAATTTCCTTTTTTTTCTGCCAGTACTGGTAAGGACTCTCTGACATGCCTACTTGGGTGCTGTCACCCATATAATCCTCCACCATTCTGTCAATGGTGATAGCATCATAGGCAGTGGAAGTAGACATGTCAGAAATTGTTGGAAGGTCCTTCAGCCCAGACCAAATGTCCAAACTTGGTCCTTTATCACCACCAGCGGGGGGTTTAGGAAATCGCAGTTGTTTCCTTGCAGAACCAGTTGCTGGAGAAAATGAAGGAGAAGGTGCTGCTGAGTCACTTTCCACTTCAGAAGATGACAGTTTTCTAACCAGCAGTTCTTTGCACTTCTGCAGGCTTGTGTCCGCCGGAAAGAGTGACACCACGTAGGCTTTAAACCGAGGATCGAGCACGGTGGCCAAAATGTACTCCTCTGATTTCAAAATTTGTACCACCCTCGAATCCTGGCAAAGCGTATGAAGGACTTCATCCACAAGTCCCACATGCTTAGAGGACTCGCTCCGTCTCAGCTCCTCCTTCACTTTCTCCAACTGTTTCTGCAAAAGCCTGATGAGGGGAATGACCTGACTCAAGCTGGCAGTGTCTGAACTGACTTCACGTGTGGCAAGTTCGAAGGGTTGGAGAATCTTGCACAACACTGAAATCATTCTCCACTGTGCTTGAGTCAGGTGCATACCCCCTCCTTTGCCTATGTCATAGGTGGATGTATAGGCTTGAATGCTCCTTTGCTGCTCCTCCATCCTCTGAAGCATATAGAGGGTTGAGTTCCACCGCGTTACGACCTCTTGCTTCAGCTGATGGAGGGGCAGGTTCAACAGTGTTTGCTGCCGCTCCAGTCTTTGGCATGCAGCCGCCGAATGACGAAAGTGGCCACAAATTTTTCGGGCCACCGAAAGAGTCCCCTGCACAGCTCTGTTGTCTCTTAGAAAACTCTGGACCACCAAATTTATCGTGTGAGCAAAACAGGGCACATGCTGGAATTTGCCCTGCTTTAATGCCCGCACGATATTGCAGGCATTGTCTGACACCACAAATCCCCAGGAGAGTCTAAGAGGGGTAAGCCATTGCCCAATGATTACCCTCAGTTTCTGTAAGAGGTTATCGGCGGTGTGCCTCTTACGGAAAGCGGTTACACACAACGTAGCCTGCCTAGGAAGGAGCTGGCATTTCCCAGGTCCTACTACTGGTGCTGCTGCTGTTGTTGCTGCTGGACAAGGTGATTCATCTACCCAGTGGGCTGTCACGGTCATGTAATCCCTAGTCTGCCCTTTTCCACTTGTCCACATGTCCGTTGTTAAGTGGACAGTGGGTATGACCGCATTTTTCAGGGCACTGAGAACACTTTTATGCACTTTACTGTACAGCTTCGGTATCGCCTGTCTAGCGAAGTGGAATCTTGACGGTATTTTGTAACGGGGACACACTAAGTCCATCAATCGTCTAAATCCTACTCCAGCAGTTATGGACACCGGAAGCACATCTAATACAATCAGATCTGCTAAGGCCTCAGTTACCCGCTTTGCCATTGGATGACTGCTGTCATACTTCATCTTCATGGCAAAGGACTGTTGGACAGTCAATTGCTTAGTGAAATAAGTGTTCCGACTTCCCCTCCGGGATGATGAATGACTCCCAGCAGCAACAGCAGCAGCGGCAGCAGTAGGAGGCGTAGCAATGCAGGATCCTCCAGAAGAATCCCGGATAGGAGAGGAGTCAGTCAGGCAAGTAACATGGCCTATAGGACTACTCCCAATCCTCATTGAGGAATAAATTGACGAGGAGGGACTTTGCGGTGTAGTTGGGCACGTGGACACAACAGGACAAAGGGATTTAGTTGTCCCTGGACTGTGTACATTCTTAGCCACAGTTTCTGAACTAAACAGCAACTTATGAACGCTCTTCAAGTGACGTAGAAGGGAGGATGTCCCTAGGTGGGAAACGTCCTTACCCCTGCTTATTTGAGCTTTGCATAAGCTACATATGGCAAAACAATTGTTGGACGGTTTGGGATAAAAATAATTCCAGACCGAAGAGGTGGATTTATTGGTCTTCTGTCCAGGCATGGTGATGCCCTTTGGGATCTCACGGACAACAACTGTCTTGCCCGGTGCCTCATTTAAGCAAACCGCATCAGCATCGTCCTCCTCGTCAATTTCTCCCTCAGCACCAGCTTCATCAATATCCTCCTCCTGGTGTACAACACTGACACCTTCATTATCGACATCTGCAACTGCACTGTCTGTGATCCTTCCAGCACATGCAGAGGGTGTGCTGCGAATGCTGAAAGGAGCATCCTCTTCCCGTACAGTGATGGGAAGGTCAGGCATCGCAACCACCAACACCCTTGGACTCTCCACTGGGATTTGTGATACCATGTCTTCTTTGGAAGGCAGAGTTGTTTGCTGGATTTTTGTTGGTGACACCTTAAATCTCTTAAATTTTAAAGTGGGAGAAGGAGGAGGAGGAGGAGGAGGAGGAGGAGGACTTTGATCATCTTGTGAAGCTGAGCCACTAGTCATGAACATAGGCCATGGCCGTAGCCGTTCCTTGCCACTCCGCGTTGTAAATGGCACACTGGCAACTTTAAGTTTCTCCTCCAATGATTTGCTTTTTCTTTTTAAGGGCCTTTTACTCAACTTTGGCTTTTTGGATTTTACATGCCCTCTACTTTGACACTGGGCATCGGCCTTGGCAGACGACGTCGATGGCATTTCATCGCCTATGTCATGATGACTAGTGGCATCAGCTTCAGAAGCACGACGAAGTGGCTCCTCATCTTTTCCTTTTTTTTTATCCTCCATATTTTGGATATCTAACGGTAGGCAGCGGTGTCAGCAAACTGGATACTGAGATATCAGCTGGTTGTTGTCACTATCCAGTGACAACAGCAGCAAGATACAAAAGTGGATATATATCAGTAACACAACAAGTGGCGTCAGCAAACCAGAGTTATGTACTGCGATATCTAACGGTAGGCAGCGGTGGCAGCAAACTGGATACCGAGATATCAGCTGGTTGTTGTCACTAGCCAGTGACAACAGCAGCAAGATACAATATTTATTTTGTGGATAGTTACACTGGTAGGTAACACAACAAGTGGCGTCAGCAAACCGGAGTTATTTACTGCGATATATGTAACGGCAGCAGTGGCAGCAAACTGGATACCCAGATATCAGCTGGTTGTTGTCACTAGCCAGTGACAACAGCAGCAAGATACAAAAGTGGATACACTGGTAGGTAACACAACAAGTGGCGTCAGCAAACCGGAGTTATTTACTGCGATATATGTAACGGCAGCAGTGGCAGCAAACTGGATACCCAGATATCAGCTGGTTGTTGTCACTAGCCAGTGACAACAGCAGCAAGATACAAAAGTGGATACACTGGTAGGTAACACAACAAGTGGCGTCAGCAAACCGGAGTTATTTACTGCGATATATGTAACGGCAGCAGTGGCAGCAAACTGGATACCCAGATATCAGCTGGTTGTTGTCACTAGCCAGTGACAACAGCAGCAAGATACAATATTTATTTTGTGGATAGTTACACTGGTAGGTAACACAACAGGTGGCGTCAGCAAACCGGAGTTATTTACTGCGATATATGTAACGGCAGCGGTGGCAGCAAACTGGATACCCAGATATCAGCTGGTTGTTGTCACTAGCCAGTGACAACAGCAGCAAGATACAATATTTATTTTGTGGATAGTTACACTGGTAGGTAACACAACAAGTGGCGTCAGCAAACCGGAGTTATTTACTGCGATATATGTAACGGCAGCAGTGGCAGCAAACTGGATACCCAGATATCAGCTGGTTGTTGTCACTAGCCAGTGACAACAGCAGCAAGATACAATATTTATTTTGTGGATAGTTACACTGGTAGGTAACACAACAAGTGGCGTCAGCAAACCGGAGTTATTTACTGCGATATATGTAACGGCAGCAGTGGCAGCAAACTGGATACCCAGATATCAGCTGGTTGTTGTCACTAGCCAGTGACAACAGCAGCAAGATACAATATTTATTTTGTGGATAGTTACACTGGTAGGTAACACAACAGGTGGCGTCAGCAAACCGGAGTTATTTACTGCGATATATGTAACGGCAGCGGTGGCAGCAAACTGGATACCCAGATATCAGCTGGTTGTTGTCACTAGCCAGTGACAACAGCAGCAAGATACAATATTTATTTTGTGGATAGTTACACTGGTAGGTAACACAACAGGTGGCGTCAGCAAACCGGAGTTATTTACTGCGATATATGTAACGGCAGCGGTGGCAGCAAACTGGATACCCAGATATCAGCTGGTTGTTGTCACTAGCCAGTGACAACAGCAGCAAGATACAATATTTATTTTGTGGATAGTTACACTGGTAGGTAACACAACAAGTGGCGTCAGCAAACCGGAGTTATTTACTGCGATATATGTAACGGCAGCAGTGGCAGCAAACTGGATACCCAGATATCAGCTGGTTGTCACTAGCCAGTGACAACAGCAGCAAGATACAATATTTATTTTGTGGATAGTTACACTGGTAGGTAACACAACAAGTGGCGTCAGCAAACCGGAGTTATTTACTGCGATATATGTAACGGCAGCAGTGGCAGCAAACTGGATACCCAGATATCAGCTGGTTGTTGTCACTAGCCAGTGACAACAGCAGCAAGATACAATATTTATTTTGTGGATACACTGGTAGGTAACACAACAAGTGGCGTCAGCAAACCGGAGTTATTTACTGCGATATATGTAACGGCAGCAGTGGCAGCAAACTGGATACCCAGATATCAGCTGGTTGTTGTCACTAGCCAGTGACAACAGCAGCAAGATACAAAAGTGGATACACTGGTAGGTAACACAACAAGTGGCGTCAGCAAACCGGAGTTATTTACTGCGATATATGTAACGGCAGCAGTGGCAGCAAACTGGATACCCAGATATCAGCTGGTTGTTGTCACTAGCCAGTGACAACAGCAGCAAGATACAATATTTATTTTGTGGATAGTTACACTGGTAACTGGATACCCAGATATCAGCTGGTTGTTGTCACTAGCCAGTGACAACAGCAGCAAGATACAATATTTATTTTGTGGATAGTTACACTGGTAGGTAACACAACAAGTGGCGTCAGCAAACCGGAGTTATTTACTGCGATATATGTAACGGCAGCAGTGGCAGCAAACTGGATACCCAGATATCAGCTGGTTGTTGTCACTAGCCAGTGACAACAGCAGCAAGATACAATATTTATTTTGTGGATACACTGGTAGGTAACACAACAAGTGGCGTCAGCAAACCGGAGTTATTTACTGCGATATATGTAACGGCAGCAGTGGCAGCAAACTGGATACCCAGATATCAGCTGGTTGTTGTCACTAGCCAGTGACAACAGCAGCAAGATACAAAAGTGGATACACTGGTAGGTAACACAACAAGTGGCGTCAGCAAACCGGAGTTATTTACTGCGATATATGTAACGGCAGCAGTGGCAGCAAACTGGATACCCAGATATCAGCTGGTTGTTGTCACTAGCCAGTGACAACAGCAGCAAGATACAATATTTATTTTGTGGATAGTTACACTGGTAGGTAACACAACAGGTGGCGTCAGCAAACCGGAGTTATTTACTGCGATATATGTAACGGCAGCGGTGGCAGCAAACTGGATACCCAGATATCAGCTGGTTGTTGTCACTAGCCAGTGACAACAGCAGCAAGATACAATATTTATTTTGTGGATAGTTACACTGGTAGGTAACACAACAAGTGGCGTCAGCAAACCGGAGTTATTTACTGCGATATATGTAACGGCAGCAGTGGCAGCAAACTGGATACCCAGATATCAGCTGGTTGTTGTCACTAGCCAGTGACAACAGCAGCAAGATACAATATTTATTTTGTGGATAGTTACACTGGTAGGTAACACAACAAGTGGCGTCAGCAAACCGGAGTTATTTACTGCGATATATGTAACGGCAGCAGTGGCAGCAAACTGGATACCCAGATATCAGCTGGTTGTTGTCACTAGCCAGTGACAACAGCAGCAAGATACAATATTTATTTTGTGGATAGTTACACTGGTAGGTAACACAACAGGTGGCGTCAGCAAACCGGAGTTATTTACTGCGATATATGTAACGGCAGCGGTGGCAGCAAACTGGATACCCAGATATCAGCTGGTTGTTGTCACTAGCCAGTGACAACAGCAGCAAGATACAATATTTATTTTGTGGATACACTGGTAGGTAACACAACAGGTGGCGTCAGCAAACCGGAGTTATTTACTGCGATATATGTAACGGCAGCGGTGGCAGCAAACTGGATACCCAGATATCAGCTGGTTGTCACTAGCCAGTGACAACAGCAGCAAGATACAATATTTATTTTGTGGATAGTTACACTGGTAGGTAACACAACAAGTGGCGTCAGCAAACCGGAGTTATTTACTGCGATATATGTAACGGCAGCGGTGGCAGCAAACTGGATACCCAGATATCAGCTGGTTGTCACTAGCCAGTGACAACAGCAGCAAGATACAATATTTATTTTGTGGATACACTGGTAGGTAACACAACAAGTGGCGTCAGCAAACCGGAGTTATTTACTGCGATATATGTAACGGCAGCGGTGGCAGCAAACTGGATACCCAGATATCAGCTGGTTGTTGTCACTAGCCAGTGACAACAGCAGCAAGATACAAAAGTGGATACACTGGTAGGTAACACAACAAGTGGCGTCAGCAAACCACAGTTAAAAATTTAATTACTGAGTCTGCGATATCTAACGGCAGCCAGTGGTGTCAGCAACAACAACAACTTAATTATTTTTTTTTATATTTTTATATATTTTTAATTTTTTTTTTATTTTTTTTTATATACTCTGAGAGGTAGGTACAAGGTAGTGGCACTGGCAACAACAGAGGTGACTGCCTGGTAGGTGTTTACAACCATATAACAGGTAGCCAGGCAGCACAAAAACCCTCTCTGGCAGCACAATAAAAATTATTAAACCCCCCTCTGTCTGTAGTATTCTGTAGCAGGCTAGCAGCAGCAGTGACACAATTAGAGATGAGCAGGCTATAGCAATATAGAAAGAAAACCCCCTCTGCGGCAGTACAATAAACCCCCCTCTGTCTGTAGTATTCTGTAGCAGCAGCAGTGACACAAATTACAGATGAGCAGGCTACAGCAATATAGAAAAAAAAATCACTCTCCAGCAGCACAATAAAAATGATTAAACCCCCTCTGTACTTGCAGCTCTTTAGCAGCAAGCAGCACAGTGACACACACAACGCTCCAGCAAACCCCCCTCACGGAGCAATAAATAAAACCCCCCTCTCTGGCAGCACTGCTGCCTGCTCTGCGTCGCCCCACAGAATAAAGATGGCGGCGGCGGGTCCCGGCTTTTATGTAATCTGGATCTCGCGAGAATCCGACGTCACCAATGTGACGTCGGGCCTCGATTTCGGCTCCGGGCCTGCGCGGGAGTCCGCGGACGTCCTGGATCCGGATTCGGATTCAGGACGTCCGTGCGGATCCGGATCTCGGAGATCCGGACCCGCTCATCACTACTAATTAAGGTATGCAATGGTATGCAATGGGACCCGATTTCTGACTTTCCCCGGGCTGAGTATACAATTTTAACATCGCATCGCATCGCATGCCATTATAATGGCATGCGATGCGACGCGATCATGCCTGATTTGGGGTTATTTCCATGTTAAATGCCCCCCAGACCCCATTTTTAATTGTATCCCCACCCTGATGGGTAATGTTAAATGCCCCCTCATTGTTAACGCTACCCCACTATCAACGCCAACCCGAAGCGTGGCGAGCGCAGCGAGCCCACGAGGGGCGGCGTTACTCATCCTCCGACCTTTTCATATCACGTTTCCATCGTAGGGCATTGTACAACCACAAAATCGCGTCGCATCGCATGCGATATGATCGCATGAGATGCGATGAAACGCAATTGGACCCGATTTTAAGTTGTACAAGCACCCACATGCCCCCTAGACCTGATTTTTGATTGTACACCCACCCTGATGGGTAATGACTATGTTACATGCCCCCCATTGTTAACGCCACCCCACTATCAACGCCAGCCCGAAGCGTGGCGAGCGCAGCGACCTCCGACCTTTTCATATCCCCACTATCCATGTTGCCAAGGAGTTGATTTTGAGGAGAAGCGGAATATGAGCCCGTAGCGTGGATTCCGGACGCGGAATACGTTAAGTAATCCACGTCCCTAATCACTATTCACGTTGGCGTGGAGTTGATTTTATATAGTGTGTCGAGTACAGCGAGCCACCGAGCCCAAAGCGTGGCGAGCGCAGCATGCCCCGCGAGGTGACGCGTAATATGAGCCCGAAGCATGGCGAGCGCAGCGAGCCCCACGAGGGGACGCGTAATACAAGCCCGAAGCGTGGCGAGCGCAGTAAGCCCCACGCGGGGACGTGGATTACTTAACGTATTCCGCGTCCGCTCGCCACGCTACGGGCTCATATTCCGCTTCTCCTCAAAATCAACTCCATGCCAACATGGATAGTGGGGGTATGAAAAGGTCGGAGGTCGCTGCGCTCGCCACGCTTCGGGCTGGCGTTGATAGTGGGGTGGCGTTAACAATGGGGGGCATGTAACATAGTCATTACCCATCAGGGTGGGTGTACAATCAAAAATCAGGTCTAAGGGGCATGTGGGTGCTTGTACAACTTAAAATCGGGTCCAATCGCGTTGCATCGCATGCGATGCGACGCGATTTTGTGGTTGTACAATGCCCTACGATGGGGGCACCGTGATAATACACAAGTACCGATGTGGCCATGAGTAGAGAACACAAACAGCCTTTGCCGGTTCATAGAGCAGAGTACCCAATGCTGCAAATACCCATCTATACGCTTTGTAACATCTGTTCAACGGACAGGATTGGGCGCTATCTGGGGATGTAGCAATTTATGGGGTGTTTTTTGGGCTTCACTGGGGGAATGATATTTGTGAGTTGTCTGTCTGCTTCATGGAGCCTAGGTGGGGTATTGTTCGAAATGTGGAGGTTTGTGGTTTCTTTGTCACAGGAGCTTAAAGGTATGGGACCACTGGACTGCCAATCATAGTGAAAAAATGGCTTCCACACTTATTAATCCCACCTGTTTTGGTGTTGGTTCCATCTAGATTTGATTTTGGGCTTCCCAAATGAGGTTACTTCTATACATTTTTCGAGGTTCACTTTTAATTCCCAATCCTCCCCTGCCCGCACACCTCCAGCGCCCACACTTACTCAGTGCCTCCAAGTTACTGTTGGGTTTGTGGGGGGCTATAACTACGTCACTGAGTAGTACTATGTACGTATAGACATGATGATGACACAAGTATGCTACTTCGCTGGAGACCTGTAATATAAAGAGGTTCCAACAATCCTGCTATACTACCTGCACCAGTGTATAATCAGAAGCTTTTGAATTTTATAACACCCCACTATACTGAAGCTTTGATCCATGAGAATTAGTGTGCATACAACAGTGAGTACAGCTGTACCTGTTACTTTATTAAACCAACGCCATTGGTTAAATAACTTATTTTAGGTATTTTTTCCTGGTTTTGGGGGAACGAAAACATTTATTGCAAAAGGGATGATATTTTCAAATATATCTTGTCTCACACACTGAAGTTTTCTTTATAAATGTTGACGTATATAAAAAATAACTTTTGGTACTTATGTAGTATCTGGACGCCCGATTATCGCATCGCTTCCGACCAAATCGCATGCGATGCGATGCGATGGACCCGATTTTCCATAGGATTCTATGGGAAAAAGGTTCCTTTTCATTTCCCCACTATCCAACTGCGCATGGAATTGGATATAAACCTGTGGCGAACGTAGCGAGCCACGAGCCCGAAGCGTGGCGAGCGGACGCGGATTCGCTAAAAAGTATTCCGCATCCCCTCGCGGGGCTCGCTGCGCTCGCCACGCTTCGGGCTCGGTGGCTCGCTACGCTCGCCTCAGGTTTATATCCAACTCCATGCGTAGTTGAATAGTGGGGAAATGAAAAGGACCCTTTTTCCCATAGAATCCTATGTTAAAATGGACTCAGTCCATTTTAACATTGAATCCTATGGAAAAATCGGGTCCATCGCATCGCATCGCATGCGATTTAGTCGCATGCGATGGACCCGATTTTTTAATCGGGCGTCCAGATACTACATAAGTACCTAACTTTTTTATTTTATTCTGTTCAAGTTTTATAATGAAAACAAAATGCTGAAAATTAGCATATATATTGAAATTGTTACAGATTACTTAAATATTGCTCCAATTAGAGGTTTCCCAGTGTCACAAATGTCTCCTTAATGTCAAGAAGAGATGCAAATCGCAAAGATATGAGCAATGTCTCATGAAATAAATGTGCAAATGTTTTAATGGGGAGATGAATAGTTCAACAATTTATATTTATGGAGTCATTAGATTACAAAGAACATTTCTTTCGTGCGGCCAATTCAGCTTTTGCTAAATAGGTTAATAGGGTTCATAGTTAACGTTTTACTTATAGTGATTCAAATATTGTGTTTGCCGGCGCTGCCTGGTTTTGTTAAATCACATTTTGAAAATGATGTTCTCAGTCAGTCAAAGGGGGCTGCTATGGTGTGTGGGATTCAATAAATTGGTGTCACTTCTTACAGTGGTGGAGATTTATCAAAACTTGGGCAGTGGTAAACTGGGGGGCGATAAAGGGGGAAATTTACCAAAATGGATTCGTAGAAAAAGGTGTATTCGTAGGGAGAAATACACCTTTTTTTTTTTACGAATTTGTATTTTCGGGATTTACAATCCCGAAAATACAACAATTCGTATTCCTAAAGATGGAACATTCGTATTTGTATTTACAAATACGAATGTCCTACACCATCGATAGAATACGACAGAAATCACCATTCAAAAGAATGGTGGTTCCTGATGTACTAAGCAGCCGTACTGATAATACGCAAATACGACAGGAAAATACACCTTGCTTTCCCTGTCGTATTTGCCTTTAGCCTGCACGGATCAGTCAGATCCGTGCAGGCTTTAGTGTAAAAAAATAGAAAAAAAAAATAAATTGAAAAAAAAAATCGGCGTAACCAGCACCAGGCTGAAGGAGCCGGGGCCGGTAATTAAAAATCAGGGAACCCGACAAATAGGGGTTCCCCGATTTTTAACAACCAGCCCCAGGCTCCAGGTCCGGGGCTGGTTCCCAAAATACGGGGGACAAAATGACTAGGGGTCCCCCGTATTTTAAGAACCAGCCCCAGGCCAAACCAGCCAGCAGGGTAATGTCACAGCCGGGGGACATCTATGATATAAGGTCCCGCAGCCAAAACATTAACCCTACCGACCAGTCAGCCTGGCCAGGGGCCCTGGGGGAGTGGGGACCCCCCAATGAAGGGGTCACCCCCTCCAGGACTTACCTGACCAGGCTGAAGCCTGGTGCTGTCCTCGATGCCCCTTGGCGGTGGGCATCGAGCTGATAGTGGTGTAAAAAATAGAATAATCTATTGTCTAATATTGGGGCACTATGAGTCCCAGCAAGCCTCCCCCGCAAGCTGGGACTTGGAGTACCACAAGTCCCAGCCTGCGGGGCATTAAAGGGCCCGCTGGGTCTTGTAGTGCCACAGTATTAAAAATAGTAAAATAAAACACACTGACACACACTTAAAATAAAACTTGGTACTTGTTTCCTAGCACGGCCACAAATCTTGGCCATCGGGGGTAATTTGAGTGGCCTGCGACGCGACCGACGCGATGCCCCCGATTTTTCCATTGAAATGCATTGAAAACAGTGAAAAATCGGGTCGGTCGCGTCGTGTGCGCCTAAAAATGCTCCGACCTTTTCATACCCCTACTATCCACTAGGGCGTGGAGTGAGAATAGAATAGTGTGGCGAGCGCAGCGAGCCACCGAGCCCGAAGCGTGGCGAGCGCAGCGAGCCCCGCGTGGGGACGCGGATACCTTCACAGGTAAACGCGTCCCTTCGCGGGCTTCACAGGTATCCGCGTCCCCTCGCCACGCTTCGGGCTCGGTGGCTCGCTGCGCTCGCCACACTATTCTATTCTCACTCCACGCCCTAGTGGATAGTAGGGGTATGAAAAGGTTGGAGGACGCGTACCGCCGCCCCTCGCGGGCTCACTGCGCTCGCCACGCTTCGGGTTCACGTTGATCACGTGGTGGCGTAAACTACTTTTGGGGGGACATTTCAATGTTCAGGGGTGTTTTTGGCCCATTTACCATTGTTCCTATGATAACTTGGGTAAATTGAGCCATTTCACATTGTTTCCTATGGGAAATCGTGGTCATCGCGGGTAAATTGAGGCATTTAACATTGTTCCCTATGGGGAAATCGCGGGCATCGCGTCTGGCCCATCGCACCCGATTTTTTGGCGCATGCGATGCCCGCGATGGCCCCGATTTTACCCCCGATGACCGCGATTATGATCGTTGTGGCCGTGCTAGGAAACAAGTACCTAAAACTTTAATACATACAAAGCCCTTACATACTGATACTTACCTATCTTCTTTCCGTAGGTAGCCCTGGTCCTGATGTCCTGCAGTCCTGTGTCGGCATTCTTCTTCATGTCGACATCGCTGTCGGCGATGGCGCCCGGAGTCCGACGAAATCAATGGAGGAAGCTGTGGAAGGAAACCATACTCACCTGTCCCAGGGCGACGTAGTCCAGGTAAGGGTCTTTACAAAAAAACAAACCGAGAACGCGAAACCAGCCGGACAGCTGAGCCGCACGGTGTTTGTGTACATCGTGCGGCTCCGCCTCCCGAATGCCGCTATTGGCCGCCTTGCTCCTGATTGGCCGCTAGGCCGCAAGGCGGCCAATAGCGGCATTCGGGAGGCGGAGCCGCACGATGTACACAAACACCGTGCGGCTCAGCTGTCCGGCTGGTTTCGCGTTCTCGGTTTGTTTTTTTGCAAAGACCCTTACCTGGACTATGTCGCCCTGGGACAGGTGAGTATGGTTTCCTTCCACAGCTTCCTCCATGGATTTCGTCGGACTCCGGACGCCATCACCGACAGCGACGTCGACATGAAGAAGAACGCCGACACAGGACTGCAGGACATCAGGACCAGGGCTACCTACGGAAAGAAGATAGGTAAGTATCAGTATGTAAGGGCTTTGTATGTATTAAAGTTTTATTTTAAGTGTGTGTCAGTGTGTTTTATTTTACTATTTTTAATACTGTGGTACTACAAGACCCAGCGGGCCCTTTAATGCCCCACAGGCTGGGACTTGTGGTTCTCCAAGTCCCAGCTTGCGGGGGAGGCTTGCTGGGACTCATAGTTCACCAGTATTAAACAATAGTTTATTCTTTTTTTTTACACTTTAATCAGCCCGGTGACCACAGCCCAGGGTCACCGGGGACAGCACCAGGCTTTAGCCTGGTCAGGTAAGTCCTGGAGGGGGGGGGGACCCCTTCATTGGGGGGGTCCCCACTCCCCCAGGGCCCCTGGCCAGGCTGACTGGTCGGTAGGGTTAATGTTTTGGCCGCGGGACCTTATATCATAAGTGTCCCCCGGCTGTGACATTACCCTGCTGGCTGGTTTGGCCTGGGGCTGGTTCTTAAAATACGGGGGACCCCTAGTCATTTTGTCCCCCGTATTTTGGGAACCAGCCCCGGACCTGGAGCCTGGGGCTGGTTGTTAAAAATCGGGGAACCCCTATTTGTCGGGTTCCCTGATTTTTAATTACCGGCCCCGGCTCCTTCAGCCTGGTGCTGGTTACAGCTGTGGGGGGGACCCCACGCTGTTTTATTTATTTATTTATTTATTTTTTCTATTTTTTTTACACCTTGCAGCCTGCACGGATCTGACTGATCCGTGCAGACTGCCTGTACGAATTTGTATTAGCGGCCATATATATGGCCAGCTAATATGAATTCCTACGACATCGGTGGGTTACAAAGCAGTCGTATCTGACTGCTTTGTACATTCCCCTCCGGAACACGACTTTGCATACGACTGAAACAGTCGTATGCAGTCGTAGGGGAAATACCAATACGAAAAACTAGGTTTTTCATATTGGTAAATTTCCCCCAAAGTGTCAAGTGTCAGTTTTTAGCTGTCATTTTACAGGCTGTGGGTGGGATGTACTAAGCATTGCTGCTGCAATGTGGTACATCCCGCCACTTATCGTGTATATCTTGGTGTAAAAAATGCTGTTATGTACCAAAAAACTTTGAAAGGGCAGCCCTCCCGATGAGCTGTTTTGGTGGCCAGAAGACTTCATGGTTTAAGGCTCAGCCCTTTTGTGCATGCACAGACTGATACATCGCATTCTTGAAATTAGTACATATGGAAAAAGTGGTATAAACCCAGAAAACAAGATTTTACGTTTTTGTTTTTTTTGTATTTTAGGGTACAGACAGCCCTTTGTTGACAGTAACTAAAATGACAGTAGCTAAATGGTAAAGTTTGAGGCAAGTAAAAGGTTAGCACAGGGCTGCCTCCTTCCATTAGTTCAGTGGGGCACTGGGGGCGGGGCTACAAAGACAGTATTTCAGGGGTTGCACAGCAGGGGGCGGGGCTACAAAGACGATAATCACATAATATGCTCACATGGACCCCATCTTGCGGGGGAAGGGGTGAGGTCGCAGGAGGCTGCCCAGATTTTTGTGGCAACATCTGAGCACGCAGGCCCTTGGTTAGTTGCTTCCCTCGTCATGCCTACGTGGATGGTAACGTACTGTATGATAAAAATGTAAAAAATAAAATCACGAAAAACTCATGCTGAGCCATGTCGACCATTTGCTTGAGTCAATCTTTTTACCATGTCGACCATATGATGTTGACCTATTGACTGTCGACCTTGATAATTGTTGACCTATCAGCCGGTTCGCTAATACTGTGTTTCAAACTAAAACCTGTGTATCATTGGAAATAATCTGCCCCCCACTGTAATTTGCACAAACATGCCTCTTTGTACTAGAGATGTGCAGACTCGGATTCCAGAGATCCGAGCCCCCACGAACGTCAACTCGATTCCCGCCTGACTCGGTTCCGTCCGCGTGGTCAGAACGTCATCTCCCGGCGCCGGATTTCGTGAGTCTTTAAAAGCGGCTGCTGCGCCCGCCATCTTCACTCCAGTCTAGTAGTGGGTTGGGAGAGGGTGTGTTGGTGCTGCAGCTCGGGCTTAAACTTGAGCTTGACCTTGAACGCAATATTTTTTATTAGCTGGGGCTGTCTCTCAGTGCTGCTGTGTAGTCTATCTAACTGTGTACTTGTAGTACTACTGTCTCCTCTGTGCGGTCTACCTCTGGTGTGCTGTGCTGTAATTATTTTATTCGCTGGGGCTACCTACCTAGTACATACTAGGCTGCTATATCTAATTTAATTAAAAAATAATACTTGTGCTGTGTGGGACTGTAAAAAATTATTCCATGCTGCTGGTGCACTGACGTGTGCCACTGAGTGCCACTGCCAAGCAGTACCTAATAATAAAATTAATTATTATAAATTCTGCTGGTGTACTGCATAAAGCTACTGGTGGTGTGTAATATAACTACCTTTTGTGGTGACCACTGGCAGTGCTACTGCCTGCCTGCCTACCTACCTAGTAGTTTATTTTCTCAACCTACTAGGCTGCTATATTATTAATACTAAATTAATTGAATTATATATAGTCCACTGGTGCTGCCTGCACTGAATACAGTGAATAGAGGTTGCCAGTATTATTTACTCAGTCCATTGTTGCCACTGGCAGTGTTACTGCCAAAGTGTACCTACCTAGTAGTACAACTACATACTAGGCTGCTATATCTAATTTAATAAAAAAATAATACTTGTACTGTGTGGGACTGTAAAAAATAATTCCATGCTGCTGGTGCACTGACGTGTGCCACTGAGTGCCACTGCCAAGCAGTACCTAATAATAATATTAATTATTAAAAATTCTGCTGGTGCACAATACTAGTATTGCTGACGTATCTACCTGTCTTATGCCTAGTACTGTCTTATCTACCTGTCTGGTACCTAGTACTGCGGTATCTACCGTCTGGTCTGGGGCTCACTGCCTAATACTGGCATATCTACCTGTCTGGTCTGGGGCTCACTGCCTAATACTGCCGTATCTACCTGTCTGGTCTGGGGCCCACTGCGTAATACTGCCGTATCTACCTGTCTGGTCTGGCGCTCACTGCCTAATACTGCCGTATATACCGTCGGTTTTGGGGCTCACTGCCTAATACTGGCGTATCTACCGTCTGGTCTGGGGCTCACTGCCTAATACTGCCGTATCTACCTGTCTGGTCTGGGGCCCACTGCCTAATACTGCCGTATCTACCTGTCTGGTCTGGTGCTCATTGCCTAATACTGCTGTATCTACCATCTGTTTTGGGGCTCACTGCCTAATACTGGCATATCTACCGTCTGGTCTGGGGCTCACTGCCTAATACTGCCGTATCTACCGGTCTGGTCTGGGGCCCACTGCCTAATACTGCCGTAACCTGTCTGGTCTGGGGCTCACTGCCTAATACTGCCGTATCTACCATCTGTTTTGGGGCCCACTGTCTAATACTGCCGTATCTACCTGTCTGGTCTGGTGCTCATTGCCTAATACTGCTGTATCTACCATCTGTTTTGGGGCTCACTGCCTAATACTGGCATATCTACCGTCTGGTCTGGGGCTCACTGCCTAATACTGCCGTATCTACCTGTCTGGTCTGGTGCTCACTGCCTAATACTGCCATATCTACCTGTCTGGTCTAGTGCTCACTGCCTAATACTGCCGTATCCACCTGTCTGGTCTGGAGCTCACTGCCTAATACTGCCGTATCTACCTGTCTGGTCTGGGGCCCACTGCCTAATACTGCCGTATCTACCTGTCTGGTCTGGCGCTCACTGCCTAATACTCCCGTATCTACCGTCTGTGTTGGGGCTCACTGCCTAATACTGGCGTATCTACCATCTGGTCTGGGGCTCACTGCCTAATACTGCCGTATCTACCTGTCTGGTCTGGGGCCCACTGCCTAATACTGCCGTATCTACCTGTCTAGTCTGGCGCTCACTGCCTAATACTGCCATATCTACAGTCTGTTTTGGGGCTTACTGCCTAATACTGGCGTATCTACCGTCTGGTCTGGGGCTCACTGCCTAATACTGCCGTATCTACCTTTCTGGTCTGGTGCTCACTGCCTAATACTGCCGTATCTACCGTCTGTTTTGGGATTCACTGCCTAATACTGGCGTATCTACTGTCTGGTCCTCACTGCCTAATACTGCCGTATCTACCTGTCTGGTCTGGCGCTCACTGCCTAATACTGCTGTATCTGTAATAATAACTGCCTGCTGGTGCATACTTATTGACATATTAATTGCACTCCAGTGGCGCTGTTCTGTGACATGACTCCACAAAAATAATGGAGATCCAAAATATGGAGGTTAAAAAACAAAGGAAAGATGAAGATCCACTTCCTCATAGTTCTGAAGCTGCTGCCACTAGTCATGACATAGATGATGAAATGCCAACAACGTCGTCTGCCACGGCTGATGCCTAGTGTGAAAGCAGAGGGCATGTACAATCGAAACCAAACTTCCGTATAAGGAATCAAAATATGAAATGTAAATCTTTGGAAGAGAAACTTAAACTTGGCAATATGCCATTTACGACACGGAGTGGGAAGGAACGGCTAAGGCCATGGCCTAACTTCATGACTAGTGGTGCAGCTTCAGATGACGAGGAAAGTCCTTCTCCTCTCCTCCCGCCCAATAGGAAATTAAAGAGAGTTAGGCTGACACAGACTCAAAAAAGTCTGAAAAAATTTCAGAAAAAAACAAAACAAAACAAAATTCGGAAAATAAATATGAAAAAAAAAAACTCAGCCTTCTAAAGACATATCTCAGATCCCCAAGGAGAGTCCTAGGGTGGCGGTGGTTGTGATGCCGGACCTTCCCATCACTGTGCGTGAAGAGGTGGCTCCTTCCACCATTTGCAGTACGCCCTCTGCATATGCTGGAAGGATCACCCACAGTCTAGTTCCAGATTTTATTAATGAAGGTGATGTTGTACACCAGGAGGAGGATATTGATGTAGCTGGCACTGAGGAGGAAGTTGATAAGGAGGATGGAGAGATGGTTTGCTTAAATGACGCACCAGGGGGGAATGAGGCACCTGTGGGTGAAAAAGTTGTTAACCATGGGATGAAAAAGCCCATTGTCATGCCTGGACAAAGGACCAATAAATCCACCTCTGCGGTCTGGAATTTTTTTTATCCGAATCCGCACAACAAAAGTATTGCCATTTGTAGCTTATGTAAAACTCCAATAAGCAGGGGTAAGGATCTTGCCCACCTAGGGACAACCTCCCTTCGACGTCACCTAAAGAAGCGTCATGGTTCAGTGTTTAGTTCAGGAACTGCGGCTAGCTGTCCAGCGACACCTAAATCACTTGGTCCTCCTTTTGGAGCCAAGCGCCTGAAAAGCACACCACCAACTCCCTCCTCGTCAAATTCCTCCTCGATCCGGATAGGGGGGAGTCCTGCAGTCCATCTCATCTGCATGAATGACTCCATAGATTCCTCCGGAGGATCCTGCAGAGCTATGCCTACTACTACTGCCGCTGTTGCTGCTCCTGGAAGTCAGTCATCATCCCAGAGGGGAAGTCGTAAGACCGCTACGTCTTTCACTAAGCAATTGACCGTCCAACAGTCGTTTTCCATGAGGATGAAATACGACAGCAGTCATCCTATGGCAAAGCGGATAACTGCGGCTTTGACAGCTATGTTGGTGTTAGACGTTGTGTCCCCGGTACCAAATCCTGTCTAGATTCCACTTCACTAGGCATGCGATACCCGCAATGTACAGGGACGTCAGAAAGAGTGTCCTCAATGCCCTGAAAAATGCGGCTGTACCCACTGTACCCTTAACTACAGACATGTGGACAAGTGGATCAGGGCAAACTAAGGACTATATGACTGTGACAGCCCACTGGGTAGATGCATTGCCTTCCGCAGCAGCAGCAGCATCTCCTGCACGCAAGCTCCTTCCAAGGCAGGCTACCCTGTGTATCACCAGTTTCAAGAAGAGGCACAACGCGAACAACCTCTTAGAGAAACTGAGGGAAATCCTCTCCCTGTGGCTTACCCCCCTTAGACTCTCCTGGGGATTTGTGGTGTCGGACAACGCCAGTAATATTGTGCGGGCATTAAACATGGGCAATTTCCAGCACGTGCCATGTTTTGCCCACACAATAAATTTGGTGGTGCAGCATTTCTTAAAAAATGACAGGAGTGTGCAGGAGATGCTTGCGGTGGCACGCAAAATTTGCGGACACTTTCGGCATTCTGCCACTGCCTGCCGAAGGCTGGAGCGGCAGCAAAAATTAATCAACCTCCCCTGCAATCAGAAAAAAGAGGTGGTGAAACGCTGGAACTCCACCCTCTATATGCTGTAGAGTATGGAGGAGCAGCAAAAGGCCATGGAAGCCTACACGGCCACCTACGACATAGGCAGAGGAGCGGGGCTGCACCTGACGCATGTGAAGCGGTGAGGGAGGAAAGGAAACACCCGCCTAGCGAGCCAGATAGCTGAATCCACACTAGCAATCAATTGAGTGACAGAAGTAGCAGCCAGATAGCCCTCACATACCAGATAGTGGTCTTGTTGGCTGCTTACCCGTACATGTACGGTTAGGTAGTAAGACACCGGTTGCTGAAAGCGATACATCTCCAACCCAGGGGTCCTAGAGAGGTGGAGAAACTCTTCCATCTGCCACCTTAACATTGATGAGCCCCCTTCCCTACACCCATTAGGCAATGATTTAAGAGACGACTGCTAATAAATGAATAATAATCACAAAATTAAACAATCAGATTACATTAATTAATTCATCATAAATAATCACACAATCAAGCCAGATAGGGGTCTTGTTGGATGTTAAAGTGATCAAAACAGTTACACACTTGCAGACAAACTCTGTGCTGCACAAAATGCCCACCGCTCCTTGGCTGCACATGGTAAACAGTGCACGATCAAGCCAGATAGGGGTCTTTTTGGGACCTATTTTTTAAAACTGCCATCCTGTCTGCCGCTGCCACATGAGCCACGTGTTTGTGCCGCACACTTGTGTGACTTAGCATAGTTATCCAGCTACCTCGGTGCAACCTTTTGCCCTAAAAACAATATTGTGAGGTGTGAGGTGTTCAGAATAGACTGGAAATGAGTGGAAATGAATGTTATTGAGGTTAATATAGCGTAGGAGCAAAACAAGAACCCGAATTCTGCGATTTTAGCAGTTTTTATGTTTTTTTTTAACAAAAAAATCAGAACCCGAAACCCAAAAAATCCAAACACAAAACACTTGGGAGATGTTTTGCCAAAACCCATTAGAACCCAAAACCTCAAAGTAATCAGAACCCAAAACCCGAAAAGTGGCCGGTGCACATCCCTAATTTGTACAAATGTATTCCAATTAAGCATCTTAATAATTTATCATTCTCTGCGGCAGGGGTATCATCCTATACCTACACACAGACACCTACTAAGGAAGAAGTCTATGGAAGTGGCAGAGATAAGGTGTAAAGTGCTTTAGCACATGTTGTTGATTAGAGATATTTATACCTCCTGAGAATATAGGAAAAGCCGTAAACCTGTAAATACAGTACACATCTTATGTATAAAATCTGTACTGTCAAATATCTATGCTACAGATGAATGTATTTTTTTTTTTTTTTAAATATCTTTATTACCATAGCAAAAAACAGCTGACATTGCATTAAACATAGTCCATACGAAATCAAAATCAGAATCACAGGTACATTGTATATACTTAGGTTCTATAAACATATATAGGTATTTTTCTTTATAGAGCACAAAGATTGTTACATGAGGCTGTGGAGTAGCCAGTATATTGTCTATGGCAAATCTTAGAAGGGGGGAGTTCCCGTCTTTAGAACTGACATGTTATACCAAGTAGTCCAGCGAACAATCTTTTTCATAGTGTCCCTTTCTATGGTAGGTAATGTGACTATATATGGCAGCCATATATCGAAGAATTTTGCAGCCCTGGGCTCCACATCAAGCATACATTCGACCCAGTCCATTTGGAACATATAGATCAATCTAGGCATAAATAGTGTTAGTGATATATTGTCAGGATGTATCCATCTCGAGAGTATGGTCTTTTTAGCTGCTGTGGCTATCCTAGCCAGAAGAAGACGAGCACCTTGAGTGAGTTTGGGGGAGAGTGAAGGGGGATAATAGTTCCAAAAGGCCCAGGGCATGGTAATTTTGAATGAGATAAGCAACGTGTTTGTGATGTATGACTGCACATCATCCCAAAAGAGTTGCACTACCCTACAGGACCACAAACAGTGTGTGATCTCTGCATCTGGAGATTTACACTTGAAACAGTTGGAGTTATTCGATATTCCAGTTAGATATCTCAGTTTGGGGGTATAATATGCCCTGTGCAAGATTTTATATTGCATTTCTGCGTAAGACGCAGAAACCAATTGTTTGTTAAGTCTAACTGTGAGTCTAATTACATCTATAGTACCAAGCCCTGGAGATGCATCCTGCCATTTAGATATTCCGGTGGTATTTGTGGTTAGGTCTATTTTCCTTCTTATAAGGTCATATAGCATTGAGGTTGATAGTGTCCTGCCCTCACTACTAATTATCAAATTGTTCAAGGTATTAGTGAATTCAGCCTTTGGTAGAGTGGGCAGCAATTTGGAGATATAACTTCTAGCCTGAAAATATGCGAATACTGGTATGGTAATATTCGGGAATCTAGATGAATGTATTTTAAATAGATGTTTGTGCTGTACCATGTATAGATACAGGTTTGTAATTTATGTTCTAATAATAATAATATTTAAGGTTTTTTTTCATAGAAATGGGCCCTTCTGGTGTTACCTGAATGCAGAGAGGGGCAATTTCCAGTATTAAACACATAGGGGGAAATTTACTAAGATGGGAATTCTATTTCACATAGGATGTTGCTATGGGCAACCAATCAGAATTGACTTCTTATTAATTTAGCATCTTCTAGAAGATAATATATAGTATCTGATTGGTTGCCAATAGCAACATCCCATCTGAAATAGAAATCCCATCTTAGCAAATTTACCCCATAGAATATTGTGACAAGAACATTGGAATAGTCAGTGTTTGAGGTCAGGTATGTTTGTCCCAGGTCTTAGCTGCCTACCCTCCTGCATTCTGCAGGAGACTCCCTGACATAGCAGCAATCTCCCTCTCTCCCTCATTAGTCTAGCAATCTCCCTCAGGTCACCTAGCCCACATTACACTGTTACATAATAGTTGCCTACCCTCCTGCATTCTGCAGGAGACTCCCTGACATAGCAGCAATCTCCCTCTCTCCCTCATTAGTCTAGCAATCTCCCTCAGGTCACCTAGCCCACATTACACTGTTACATTTTTGGGGAGAAAATGCAAGGGAGTCATCCAGTAGTCACTGGAAAACTTTGTGTTTTGTTTAGAGACAGTTAGGAATATCTTGTGTTTAGCTAGTGCCGGACAGGCAAGGTATTTTCTTTTGATGATTATTTTAATTTCTGCTTAATAAAACTGATTGCTGCCAGTTTCACCCCAAAGACTGGACTTGTATGATTTCTCAGCTGCTGCTTGCTGCCTTCTACCCCAGGAAAAGGCATCCAGTTCCCCTACAGTATTACAACTTGGTAGAGAATGCGAGCACTCCGTTCTGTGCATAAGTGAGAGCAGCAGCTTTATGAGGCCTGCAGAAAATGGTGGTTTATGCAGATACAGCCCAGTGTGAAGTTGCTGAGACTCGCCTGAGGATTTGATATATGTCCTGGGTGAAAGCAGCTACAACGCCGCTGGAAAAATCTGTCAACATGGAGGAACTGCTTAAAGCCTTTCTGCAAGCTACAGCGGTTCAGCAGGAGGCCACCAGGCAGAAGCAGGTGGCAAACGAAGAAAATAGGAGGCTGCAGCAGGTGGAAATGGGCCAGGGGATGTGGTACGGGACTCCGACAGTCGGGATCCCGACAGTCATTATCCCGCCGACAGTCGGGATACCGACAGTCATTATCCCGCCGTCGGGATCCAGACTGCCCGGAGTCAGACAGCATGGCGAGCGCAAAAAAAGCCCCTTGCGGGCACTATTCTATTCTCCCTCTATGGGGGTCGTGGACCCCCACGAGGGAAAATAGCAGGTGGCCGTCGGGCACCTGGCTGTCGGCGCTTTGACAGTCGGGATCCCGACGTCGGGTAAACGACTGTCGGGAACCCGTCCGGCACCCAGACCAGTGACTTCCTCCAGAAAATTACAGAGACTGATGATGTGGAAGCCTATCTGACCATGTTTGAAAGGACTTCTGAGCGTGAGACCAGTCTGCTAGCACCTTTTCTCTCAGATGAGCCCAAAATTGCATACTTTGATTTAAGCCCTGCCGATGTTCTTGACTATGACAAATTAAAAACTGAGATCCTGACCCGCCTGGGAGTCACGCTGTCCAAACGAGCACAACGGATGCACTGTTGGGTATGTGCTATGGAGAAGCCTCCTTGCTCACAGATGCACGACCTTATTCAGCTAACCAAAAATGGTTACAGCTAGAGACATTAACTGGTCCCCAGATGGTTGAAAGAGTCATCATGGACCGCTATTTGAGATCTTTGCTCGTGGTCCTGCGCAAGTGGGTGTGCCGTGGATACATCCGGATACTGCTGACCGGTTAGTGGACATGGTAGAGAGGTATCTGTCAGCAGAGGAATTACTGATGACCACCCAGCAACCCACAGATCCTCAACAGCGCCCTTTAGTAAAGACTGGTAAGACTGTTCCATGGGAAAATATTGCTGGGCGGTAAACACTGGCCTGGAGACAGGCCAATGGGACTAGAAAGGTCTATGCTTCCCAAACAGGTTGATAATCGTGTGGTCATATTATTGCCCAGTCACGCAAGAACCAGGGGCTGGCTGGCAACTTTTAGCCTAGGGGGCAAGTCCAGAGCACTGGCCAATACCCCCCATCTCTCCGGAAGACTGAATGCTTGTGCGCGCCGGAGGCGCGCTGAAAAATTAGGCGTGTGGCCTATCATAAGGGGACGTGGCCTGTACCTTGATTGTATTGTGTACCTGCAGATTGCACATTGTGATGCTAATTACACATTATGCCACATACCTTGATGCCCATTGCACCCCATACTGTGATGGCAATTACCCAATGCTCCCCACACCGTAATGCCCATTATGCCCCATACCATGATGCCCATTACACCGCACAATGTGATGTCCACAGTGCCAGATTTGCCCCCACAGTGCCAGATATTCCGCCACAGTGCCAAATACACATATGCCCCCACAGTGCCAGATATGCCCCCACAGTGCCAGAGACACATATGCCCCCACAGTGCCAGAGACACATATGCCCCCACAGTGCCAGAGACACATATGCTCCCACAGTGCCAGATATTCCCCCCACAGTGCCAGATACACATATGCCCCCACGGTGCCAGATATGCCCCCACAGTGCCAGAGACAGATATGCCCCCACAGTGCCAGATATGCCCCCACAGTGACAGATACACATATGCCCCCACAGTGACAGATATTTCCCCACAGTGCCAAATACACATACTGTATGCCCCACAGTGCCAGATATGCTCCCACAGTGCCAGAGACACATATGCCCCCACAGTGCCAGATATTCCCCCACAGTGCTAAATACACATAAGCCCCCACAGTGCCAGAAATGCCCCCACAGTGCCAGAAACACATATGCCCCCACAGTGCCAGAAACACATATGCCCCACCAGCAACTCACCATTATTTCTGTCTCTCCATCTGCTGCTGCTGCTTGGCGGGAGGGGGTCCGGTGGGGTCTGACAGCCCTCCTGCTCCCCCTGGCCGCTTAGCCAGTCACTGGGGTCCGACAGCCCCCCTGCTCCCCCGGGCCGCTTAGCCAGTCACTGGCCAGGCAGCCCTCCTACGCTGGCCGCGGCTTCCAGAACACGGCCGCAGCTACAGGAAAATTGCCGCTGGCCCCCTGCACGGAGGACGTGATTTCGTGTAGCCGCGGCCGTGTTCTGGAAGCCGCGGCCCGCGCAGGAGGGCTGCCTGGAAGAGGTGGATGGTGATCCAGCGCGGACCGCAGCCAGTGACTGGCTAAGCGGCCCGGGGGGCACATGGCACCCTGCCCCCCCGGCCCAGCCCGCCCCTGGCAAGAACCCATGCAATGTGATGCTGCCTTTGAATGTCGCAGAATGTGTTTCTTTGCTAGTTTAGCCTGTACTGTGGTACCTTCACCTAAGCTGGAAAAACAAATGTGTGACGTGTTCTTGGAGGGTAACATGGTAGAGGCCTTGCTAGTTTCATGAAGTTTAGTTACCCTCATGAAAGGTCCAGCAAATGCCTATTGGGGTCACTTGCATACATGGGGATACCCAACATTATGACAATGCTGAAGTAAATATGGAAACTTGTTGTGGGTCAGCAATTGTTAAAGTAGGACTGGTCCCCTCCTTGGTGCATGAGGCCATAATAGGGAGAGATTTTCCTCATTTTTGGAAACTGTGGGAATCACGTTTAGCCACATGTGAGAAGTAAAGAGCCAGTAGGTAATACCGGTGATTTTGTGGATGTATGTGTGTCCTTGGAACCTTCTGACCCTTTACCTTTTGCTAGTCTGGCTGGGGAAAGGACAGAGGGGGAGTCCTGTGAGGACCCTCTTGGTGGGAACGGAGACGTAGTAGTTAGAACTGAAAGCGTGCCTGACCTGGCGGTAAAAAAGGATCTGCTTGCGTCTGAACAGTTAAAGGATCCCACCTTAATAAAGGATAGAGAGAATGTTAAGGTTGTTAATGGGGAATATGTGATACCAGGTGACAGGGTTACGTGGCCATTTGTAATGAGCTCCTGTACCACATTGTCAAAAGGGGTGAGGATGTGGTGGAACAGCTGATAGTTCCCCAGCCTTATAGGAGAACGGTACTAGATTTAGCCCATAGTCACGTTACAGCAGGACATTTAGGGGCAGACAAGACCACTGAAAGAGTATTACAAAGGTTATTTTGGCCAGGGGTTTATAAAGAAGTGTCTGAGTATTGTTCTTCTTGTCCCGAATGCCAGTATAATGCCCCTAGACCTCATAGCTAGGGAACTGGTGCAGGTTTTCAGTAGAGTGGGAAGACTAAAAGAAATTTTGACTGACATGGGGTCATGAAAGAATTGTGCAAATTGTTTAAGGTCACTCACCTCAGGACGTCTATCTACCATCCCCAAACTGATAGGTTTGTGGAAAGATTTAATAAACCATTAAAAAGTATGTTAAAAAAGGTTGTTGATAGAGATGGGAAAAACTGGGATTGTGTGTTGCCCTTCTTGTTGATGGCCATCAGACAAGTTCCTCAGTCCTCTACGGGGTTTTCTCCTTTTGATTTGTTATATGGTAGACACCCCAGAGGGCTGTTGGACATTGCAAAAGAGGGAAGGACAACCCACTCCTTAAAAAAGCGTTGAACATGTATCCCAAATGCAGGATATGATTGCAGCCGTGGTTCCTATTGTCTGAGAGCACATGGAACAGGCCCAAACTGCTCAACAGAGGATATATAACCGGAGTGCCAAGATACGGGAATTTTCTCCGAGAGATAGAGTTCTTTTGTTGGTGCCCACTGTGGAAAGCAAGTTCCTAGCTAAATGGCAGGGTTCATTTGAGATTCAGGAAAAAGTGAATGAGGTTAATTATAAAGCATACCAACCAGGAAAGAGGAAACCCTAACAAATCTACCATATTAACTAAATCAAACCCTGGAAAGATAGGTTGTATCTGTCGGCAGAGCTTTTCTCTTCAGTGTCTTCACCTCAATTGCTTCCCGCGGTGAAGGTGTTGGAGACATTGTCAGCTGATCAGAAAAATCAGGTTTAAAGAATTTCTCATCCGAAATAGGGAGATATTTTCAGAACTGCCTGCCAAAACGACCAGAATAAAACATGACATTGTCACGGAACAAGGGGTCAGGGTTCATTTAAAGCACATGTCTTCAACCTGTGGCCCTCCAGATGTTGTAGAACTACATGTCCCAGCATGCCCTGACAGTTTTGGCATGCTCTCATAGGAAACAAATGTGGCAATGCATGTTGGAACATGTAGTTTTACAACATCTGGAGGGCCACAGGTTGAAGACCCATGATTTAAAGCCATATAGGATTCCTAAAGGTCAGAGAGAAGCTGTTTTTAACCCCTTCCCGACATTTGACGTACATTTACGTCATGGTCGGGATGTACTTCCCGACACATGGCATAAATGTACGTCATGCCATTAAACTGTCACCGCGTCTATAGACGCGGTGACAGAGGGACGATGTCTGCTGTCCCTGACAGCAGACATCTTCCCTCATTGCCCAGGGGGGGCATCGATGCCCCCCCCCCATCGGCGATCGCTGTGATTGGCTGTTCAAATGTGAACAGCCAATTACAGCGTTTTCTGTGTACCAGCAAATAACGTCGCTCGGTGACACAGGGATCGGTGGTGATTAGTGCTGTTAAGTACAGCACCAATCACCACCGGGTGTAAGGGTGTCACTGGTGGTCACCCCACCTCACCCCACCTGCCCCCAAAGGCTGTGATTGGTCCGTCGGACCGACGGACCAATCACAGCCAATACACCACATAGAAAATACCGGAGACAGCCCTGCAGCCGCCATTCCGGTCAGGAACAGCGTGCAGAGCGGTCTCCGTGCCCATCTGTGCCCTTATACTGACCTGATCAGCGTTGGTGGCATCCGTGCTGCCAGCTGCTGCTGCTTCCTGGTTGCTGTTACTTCCTGGTGCTTGAGCTGCTGCTGCTGCTGCTGTAGCGTCATTGTGTCAGAGAATAATATTGTGTGATATAATTTTGTCTCTGCTGCCCCCTGCTGCCCCTCTTTTGTGCTGATCAGTATAAATTAACTGATCAGCAAGTTTTTTTGGGGTGCAGGTTTTTTTTTTTTAAATATACCCTGTCAGGTTGCACAAAAAGTTGTGTGCCTGCTGCCCCCCACTGCTAATCAGTGTTGCATCACTGATCAGCAGTTTTTTTTTTTTTTTAGGGTGCTGTGGGGGTTTTTTTTTTTATTTTTTTTACACCCACGGTGATTTTGTGGGTGTCCTGTGGCCGCTGAGCGCTGATCAGTGACGTACATCACTGATCAGCATTTTTGGCACAGGGTTGATCTAATTTTTTTTTTGGGATCAAATTCCTGTTGCGTTTGACTCATCAGCAGTTTTTTTTTATTTATTTTTTTTGGAGGGTGCTGTGGGTTTTTTTTAAAAAAAAATTTTTTACACCCACGGTGCTTTTGTGGGTGTCCTGTGCCCGCTGAGCGCTGATCAGTGACGGACGTTACTGACCAACATCTGTGCTCAATTTTTGGCGCAGGAGCTTTTTTTTTTTACACGTGTTAAAGCACTACATACACACTACATACCCCCCGTGTTGAAATAAAGTTTGTACCCCCCCCCCTACACTATACACGTGTTGAAACACTACACTTAAAAATAATAAAAATGTCCCAATCATCACTGTTTTCAGCGGAGGAGGCATATGCCCTTATTGCCTCTGACACAGACAGTAATGCAAGCGATGAATTTGCATTCGCCTTAAGCTCCTCTTCCTCCTCTAGTGATGAGGGACCCCCTCAAAGACGCCCCCGTAGAGCAGCTGAGACCCCCCCCCCAATGATTGATCTCGCATGGACCCCACCAGCAGACAATTTTGAGCCCCAGGTTCCTGAGTTTTTGGCCAACCCAGGAATCCAATTTGATACTACAGGCCTCAAAGAAATTGACTTTTTCAAAGTCTTTTTCTCTGATGATTTTATAAATTTAATGGTGGACCAAAGTAATTTATATGCCCAGCAGTTTATTGCTCAAAACCCCACGTCATCATTTGCTAGGTGGACCCCTGTAGATGCAGTAGAGATGATGACGTTTTGGGGTCTGGTGTTACATATGGGCATAGTTAAAAAGCCAGAAATTAGACAATATTGGAGTACAGATGTTCTGTACAGCACCCCACTTCATCGTATGGCCATGACCCGGACTCGTTTTGAGACGATCCTTAAATTTTTGCATTACAACGATAATGCACAGTGCCCACCCAGAGATGATCCCACCTTTGACCGGCTATTCAAAGTCAGGCCGGTCATTGATCATTTCAGCGCCAAATTTGCTGAGATGTACATCCCCGAAAAATTTATTTGTGTAGACGAGTCACTTATACATTTTAAAGGAAGGGTTAAATTCCGCCAGTACCTTCCCAATAAGAGGGCAAGGTATGGCATAAAAATGTATAAGCTGTGCGAAAGTACCTCAGGGTACACCCACAGGTTTAGGGTATATGAAGGGAAGGACACAAGAATTGAACCGCCAGAATGCCCCCCCTCCCTCGTAGGTGTTAGTGGAAAGATTGTCTGGGATTTAGTGCACCCCTTCCTGGATAAGGGTTATCACCTCTGTGAAGATACAGGGTTCCTCAATCACTCAGACACCGAGCAGATGAAACCAAAATATGGTTTATTTTTATCACAGCACACACATGTAGATAAAGACAGGAACAAGAGGCAAATGTAGCATATAAACGTTATCGGGTAGCAGTCCAAAAATGGCAGTCCTTGTAGCAGCCGTTCCAAAGCACAAAACTATCACTTGTTCCACACAGCAGTGATAGCAGATAAGTCCACACGATACCTAGACAGAGCATAACCTCTTAGTCCAGGACAGTCCATCAAAATCTCCCCCCTGGCTTGTGTGCAAGTCATTTTAAAAACTTCTAAATTCCCACGCGTCTCCGTACCATCAGTGGGCTTGCACTCGATCTCGATTGGTGGATTCAAGAGTCAGGTTTATCCCCCCTCCCAGGTACTGCTGCTGCCCCCCCCTGCTGGGTCAGGCCCCAGAAAGTCTGGAAGGGGCCAGAGATATGCAGAGCAGTGTCAACACAAGATACAAAACACAGTCTGATTACATTATGTCCTGATTACCCCCTGTGAACATTTCCTGTTGATAGCAGGGGAATTGGATCACCCCCTGTGAAGATTGTCCCTCAACTACCACCCTCCTGTGATAGCAGGAACAAAAGTATGGTAATTGGACATAACCTTTTGGTGAATTCTTTCCTGGGTATTTCCTGTCAGACCATATTTAGGCAAGAGCGATCTGATCTGGAAATACACGCAGCTATGGGGAATATAGACATATATGGAGAACAAGAGGGTACCGACGGACTAAAATAGTACATCAATTACTACACCTAATAAAATATCATAATTACAGTCTTACGGTCAGTTTGCTAACCTCACATTCCTTCCCCTACTATTTTAGTTCCAGTACCAAGTTGTTCTGGAACCAATAACAACCTGTAGTGAGATGCAGAGCAGAGAATCTGAGGTTTGGATCTACCACCTGAGTCCCACAGAGTGACATCATACCAAACCCATCTTGTAAAAGGCGGCTGGTTTGCAGAAGCAGCAAGGGCAATATCACAATATAAGTTATGCATGTTAACTAACAAGTGAGTTAGCAATTCCCCGTCCTCAAATGCTGGGTACCTACCCTCTGCAACATCGTAAACTTTCACACCGGGCACACCTATAGGGTGTGCTAATACTTTTGTCTCTGGCACAAGGGGGCAGGGAGCAGTTTCCACCTCCCCCTCTTGCCCAAGGAACATCTGCCAAACGGCAGCCCAATATCGGAGCCCTGGCACTTCCGCCACTCTGTCAAGTCCTTCCTCCCTCAAACCCAAACTAGGGGCATGGCAAATTTCAGTACAGCATTTGGTCTCAATGCCCAGGGCTGAGAAGGGACCCTCCATCAGGAACATTTCCTCTGGTGGCTGCAGGGCAGGCTGGTCCAAGGCCAGTCCTACCCCCTCAAAAGCCTGGGTCTCACCTGCCGCTTCCTCTGCGCAGTCCTCAGTCTCCAGGATAACCACCTTCCCCAGCTGAATATGCTGGGCAGCCTGAAGCACGACATCATCTGCGACTGGTATGCTTGTGGCCTGGATGTTGTCATATACTCCTCTAACCACGGTGATCTCCTCCTGGACGCAGTCCTCATAGATCCCCTGGCAGCAGGTTAATAATTCTGCATCTCCCACCTCAGCAAAAGGGAAGCTGTAGTGCAGCTCCTCCCGGGGTGCCTGGCTCAGAGGCCTCACTTCCTTCACGTTGGGGATAACCTCCCCCTGCAGAGAACACTGAGCAGCTTCCTCCCTAGGATGGGGGAGAAGCAGTTGCAAACGATGCCTTTCATCACGCCCCCTGCGACACTGATCTTGCCATGCTGGGGTATCCAGGACCCTGCGATCAATCGCCTCTTCCTCTGCCACCACGAAGCACTCCTCCAGACACTCCAATTGTTCCCACACACTCAGCTGTGCACCGAAATGGAGGATACATGCCCGATAATCGGTAAATGCTTTTGTAGGATCTCCCTGATCGTGAAGGATCTGCTGAAGGATTTCCCCGCGAGTGCAGGATTGGATGGGTATACCTCGCAGCTGACATTCTGCTATCAGCTCCTCCATACTCATTTCTTCAAGGGCAGTTAGGGGCCCCCCTGACAACGACCCTTCTCTTGCGGTAACAATTAATTCTGTGGCAGACCCCTCGGTTGTCTGCCCAGATTGCAGTAGCCCCCTTCTGGACCCTTCCTCTGGTTCTATCTGGGGCATCAATTTATTCTGGACTTGTCCTTCAGCCTCAGAATATTGTCCTCTTTGTAGCATCTGGGTAACTGTAGCAATCACTTCCTCTGTAAATTCTACAAACTCTGGCTCCCCCAGCAGATTCCACGAGGTGGCCTCACCTTTACAGTGCAGGAATGCATCCCCCAGGTAACACAACTTGTCCTGTATGCTGGATACTCTCCACCCGCTGATCATCTGCTGAGCTTCTTCCCAGTACTCCCAGATATACTGCATTTTTCTGACAATAAATAACAGATCTAGCTTCCCAGCCTGCCGATACACTGAAGAACCTCCATCCCTGAGCTCCTCTGCTACAGGGGTCTTGAGGCATCGATTTTCTTTCCTTGGAAACATTTTCCCTTTCACAGGACTGACACCTGCTCACTTGCTGAACATCACCTTATTGCATTTTCCGTTTCCTTACATATGGTCTGATCCTCTGTTCTCTGTGCTTTCTGTGCTCGAAGGTTGGTGTCTGAATGATCCCACTGTCGCTGCCGCCAAATGTGAAGATACGGGGTTCCTCAATCACTCAGACACCGAGCAGATGAAACCAAAATATGGTTTATTTTTATCACAGCACACACATGTAGATAAAGACAGGAACAAGAGGCAAATGTAGCATATAAACGTTATCGGGTAGCAGTCCAAAAATGGCAGTCCTTGTAGCAGCCGTTCCAAAGCACAAAACTATCACTTGTTCCACACAGCAGTGATAGCAGATAAGTCCACACGATACCTAGACAGAGCATAACCTCTTAGTCCAGGACAGTCCATCAAAATCTCCCCCCTGGCTTGTGTGCAAGTCATTTTAAAAACTTCTAAATTCCCACGCGTCTCCGTACCATCAGTGGGCTTGCACTCGATCTCGATTGGTGGATTCAAGAGTCAGGTTTATCCCCCCTCCCAGGTACTGCTGCTGCCCCCCCCTGCTGGGTCAGGCCCCAGAAAGTCTGGAAGGGGCCAGAGATATGCAGAGCAGTGTCAACACAAGATACAAAACACAGTCTGATTACATTATGTCCTGATTACCCCCTGTGAACATTTCCTGTTGATAACAGGGGAATTGGATCACCCCCTGTGAAGATTGTCCCTCAGCTACCACCCTCCTGTGATAGCAGGAACAAAAGTATGGTAATTGGACATAACCTTTTGGTGAATTCTTTCCTGGGTATTTCCTGTCAGACCATATTTGGGCAAGAGCGATCTGATCTGGAAATACACGCAGCTATGGGGAATATAGACATATATGGAGAACAAGAGGGTACCGACGGACTAAAATAGTACATCAATTACTACACCTAATAAAATATCATAATTACAGTCTTACGGTCAGTTTGCTAACCTCACAACCTCTATGTGGATAACTTTTACACCAGCATCCCCCTGTTTAAGGCCCTTGGTTCAAGAGGTACAGCAGCTTGCGGTACTGTGCGCAAGAACCAAAGAGGCCTCCCAAAAACGCACGTTGCCCAATTACTGAGAAAGGGTGAAAGCAGGGCAATATGCACCGAAAATATGTTGTTGGCCAAATATAAGGACAAGAGGGATGTCCTTATACTGACAACAATTCACAGAGACAGTACCACCTCCATCCCTGTACGAGGTACCAGTACCCACACCTCAAAACCTATTTGTATCCTAGATTACAATAAGTACATGGGCGGAGTGGATCTTTCAGATCAGGTACTGAAGCCGTACAGTGCCCTGTGGAAAACAAAAATATGGTATAAGAAGCTGGCCGTGTATATCATCCAGATGGCACTGTATAACGCTTACGTACTATTCCGTTCTACCAGCCAGACGGGGACATTTATGCACTTTCAAGAGGAAGTCATAAAGGGCCTAATATTTGGGAACCAGCAGGCAGAGGGCCCCAGTACTTCTAGTACTGGCCCCAGTACTTCTAGTACTGGCCCCCGTATTGTATCAGGGCAGCATTTCCCTAACGAAATCCCCTCCACTGGAAAAAAGGGCAGGACACAAAAAAGGTGCAAAGTTTGCTATAAAAAGGGAATAAGAAAGCAAACTATTTTCCACTGTGAAACTTGCCCCGACAAACCCGGCCTATGTATGAAGGAGTGCTTTAAAATATACCACACATCTATGGATTATTAGGTTCATCATTTCACCGTGCTTTGGGGGTCTTGCTCAGGGCCGGCCTTAGGCATAGGCCAACTAGGCAATTGCCTAGGGCATTTGGAATGCCTAGGGGCATCAGCAGCTTCTGCTGATTAAAATGATATGCAGCATGCCTATATTCTGTGTGTGAGTGAGGCTGTATCTGCATATGAAATAGTGTATTCATGGAACTCACTGTAACATAGCATTCCGTATGCAGGTACAACCACAGTCGCACACAGAATATAGGCATGCTGCATATCATTTTAATCAGCAGAAGCTCCTTGTGTGTGCTGGTCAAAACAATGCAAATAAGACGAATTTTCAGCAAAAAAGGCACTGAATGGGTGTGCTGGTTCTATTTAAAATATTGCGGGTAGGGACACCAAAATGATGACTGCTATGATGAGGGTTGATGGTGCTGGGAAAGGGGAGACGGAACTAGTGTCAGTGCTAGGGGGCAACAGTCAAAATCTTGCCTAGGGCGTAATTTAGGCTAGGGCCGGCTCTGGTCTTGCTAATGCGACATAGCACCCACCATTCATTGCACCAGAATCTGTGCTGCAAAATCCAAATATCACTCCTTCCCTTCTGAGTCCTGCCATGCACCCAAATGGTATTTTTTGGTCACATATGAGGCATTACCGTACCTGGGAGAAATTGCGGCACAGATTTTGGGGTGCTTTGTCTCCTTCATTCCTTGTGAAAATGAAAAATTTTGAGCCAGAACTGCATTTTTGTGTAAAAAAATGTAATTTTTCATTTTCACAGCCCAGTTGTACCACAATTGGTGAAACCCCTGGGGGTTTGAAATGTACACTATACCCCTAGATGAATTCCCTGAGGGGTGTAGTTTACAAAATGGGGTCACTTGTGGGGGGGTTCCACTGTATTGGTGCTTCGGGGGTCTTGCTAATGCGACATAGCACCCACCATTCATTCCACCAGGATCTGTGCTGCAAAATCCAAATATCACTCCTTCCCTTCTGAGTCCTGCCATTTTTTGGTCACATATGAGGCATTGCCGTACTCGGAAGAAATTGCGGCACAGATTTTGGGGTGCTTTGTCTCCTTCATTCCTTGTGAAAATGAAAAATTTTGAGCCAGAACTGCATTTTTGTGTAAAAAAATGTAATTTTTCATTTTCACAGCCCAGTTGTACCACAATTGGTGAAACCCCTGGGGGTTTGAAATGTACACTATACCCCTAGATGAATTCCCTGAGGGGTGTAGTTTGCAAAATGGGGTCACTTGTGGGGGGGTTCCACTGTATTGGTGCTTCGGGGGTCTTGCTAATGCGATATAGCACCCACCATTCATTCCACCAGAATGTGTGCTGCAAAATCCAAATATCACTCCTTCCCTTCTGAGTCCTGCCATGCACCCAAATGGTATTTTTTGGTCACATATGAGGCATTGCCGTACTCGGGAGAAATTGTGGCACAGATTTTGGGGTGCTTTGTCTCCTTCATTCCTTTTGAAAATGAAAAATGTTGAGCCAGAACTGCATTTTTGTGTAAAAAAATGTAATTTTTCATTTTCACAGCCCAGTTGTACCACAATTGGTGAAACCCCTGGGGGTTTGAAATGTACACTATACCCCTAGATGAATTCCCTGAGGGGTGTAGTTTGCAAAATGGGGTCACTTGTGGGGGGGTTCCACTGTATTGGTGCTTCAGGGGTCTTGCTAATGCGACACAGCACCCACCATTCATTCCACCAGAATGTGTGCTGCAAAATCCAAATATCACTCCTTCCCTTCTGAGTCCTGCCATGCACCCAAATGGTATTTTTTGGTCACATATGAGGCATTGCCGTACTCGGGAGAAATTGCGGCACAGATTTTGGGGTGCTTTGTCTCCTTCTTTCCTTGTGAAAATGAAAAATTTTGAGCCAGAACTGCATTTTTGTGTAAAAAAATGTAATTTTTCATTTTCACAGCCCAGTTGTACCAAAATTGGTGAAACCCCTGGGGGTTTGAAATGTACACTATACCCCTAGATGAATTCCCTGAGGGGTGTAGTTTGCAAAATGGGGTTACTTGTGGGGGGGTTCCACTGTATTGGTGCTTCGGGGGTCTTGCTAATGCGACATAGCACCCACCATTCATTCCACCAGAATGTGTGCTGCAAAATCCAAATATCACTCCTTCCCTTCTGAGTCCTGCCATGCACCCAAATGGTATTTTTTGGTCACATATGAGGCATTGCCGTACTCGGGAGAAATTGCGGCACAGGTTTTGGGGTGCTTTGTCTCCTTCATTCCTTGTGAAAATGAAAAATTTTGAGCCAGAACTGCATTTTTGTGTAAAAAAATGTAATTTTTCATTTTCACAGCCCAGTTGTACCAAAATTGGTGAAACCCCTGGGGGTTTGAAATGTACACTAAACCCCTAGATGAATTCCCTGAGGGGTGTAGTTTGCAAAATGGGGTCACTTGTGGGGGGGGGGGGTTCCTAAATTTTAGCATCTTATTGTGCCTAGAAACCTACATGGTGCCTAAAAAATAATCTCATAAAAAGGAGGCTCCAAAATCAAGTACAGTAGGTGCTCCTTCTATTATGAAGCCTGTGGTTTGGTCAACGTGCACACTAGGGCCACATATAGGATATTTATGAACACAAAATAATTGGGGGAATCAATTTTTAGTCACATTTCTCTAGTAAAATCTACTGTGTTCCTTAGAAAAATGTATTAAAATTGAAAATCTGCAAAAAAATGAAATTTTGAAATTTCACCTACACTTTGTTTTAATTCCTGTGAAACACCTAAAGGGTTAACAAACTTTCAAAATGCTGTATTGAATACTGTGAGGGGTGCAGTTTTTGAAATGGCATCATTTATGGGGGTGTCTCACATACAAGTCCCTCAAAGTCACATCAGATCTGAACTGGTCCCTAAAAAAATCAGTGTTTGAAATTTTCTTGAAAATTTGAGAATTTGCTATTCATATTTTAAGCCTCCTAGTGTCCAAAAAAATTAAAAGGAGGTTGAAATAATGATGTCAACATAAAGTAGACATATGGTCTTTGTTAGTTATTAACTATTTTGAGTGGTATGATCAATTTTTTTACGACATTTTGGTATTTTTCACAAAAAAACACAGACTGTATCGACCAAAATTTACCACTAACTTGAAGTACAATGTGTCACGAGAAAACAATCTCAAAATCACTGGGATAAGTAAAAGCAAAAAAAAGTTATCCCCACATAAAGTGATATATGTCAGATTTGAAAAAAAGGGCTCTGTCAGGAAGGCAAAAACAGGCTGCGGCGGTAAGGGGTTAAAGAAGTTAAAAACATGTTAGAACTTGGAGTCATAGAGGAATCCAACAGTGAGTGGTCCAGTCCTATAGTTCAAATCCCGAAGCCAGACGGTAGCATACGCTTCTGTAATTATTTTCGTAAATTGAATGAGGTGTCCAAATTTGAGGCATATCCCATGCCCGGTGTGGATGAGCTTATAGGAAGGCTGGGAACAGCCAGGTTTCTCACCACATTGGAACTGACTAAAGGTTACTGGCAGATACCTTTAACTGATAGTGCAAAAGAAAATACAGCCTTTTCGGTTCTGGAGGGGATATACCAGTATAAGATGTTACCCTTTGGGTTGCATGGGGCTCCAGCAACCTTTCAATGGACGATGGATAAAATTTTGAGGACCCATAGAAAATATGCAGCTGCTTATTTGGATGATGTGGTAATTCACAGTACGGACTGGGTGTCCCACTTGGTTAAAGTACAAGCAGTACTGGACTCAGAGAAGCAGGGTTTACTGCTAACCCAAGGAAGTGCTGCCTCGCAATGGAGGAGGTTAAGTACTTGGGCATCACCATTGCTAGAGGTCTGATTAAGCCCCAATTGAATAAAATTGTCCAGTGAATAAAAAACTAGTAACGGCTTTTTTTGGAATAACTCGGTACTATAGACAATGTTTTCCTAATTTTGCGGCCACAGCAGTGCCATTGTCAGACCTTACCAAGGGGAAGCAGTCAAGTATGGTGAAATGGAACTCTGATGCAGAAAAAGCGTTCCAAGCATAAAAAGTGGCTTTTTTGTCGGGATCCCGACTGTCGGGACCACGTCCGGCACCCGGGATAGGAGCTGTGCTGTCCCAAACCACGAACACCCTAACATTTATTTGCATAGGAAACTCAATGAGCATGAAAAAAGGTATGCCATTGTGGTAAAGGCCATTAAGTGGTCATTATATACCTTGAGGTATTACCTCTTGGGAAGACAGTTCAGGCTAGTGACAGATCACACCCCTTTGAAATGGATGTATGTAAACAGAGTTTAGAATGCTCGTTTAACTAGATGGTTTCTCGCATTGCAAGATTTTAAGTTTACAGTTAAACATAGACCAGGAACACAGTTGGCCAATGCAGATGCGTTGTCCCGCATCTTCTGTTTGGGGGCTACAAGTGTTCTTGCCCCTAGGTCGCAACAGGGGAGGAGGATATGTGACAAGAACACTGCAATAGTGTTTGAGGGCAGGTATGTTTGTCCCAGGTTCTGGTCTTACACATTTTAGAAGCAGGAAAACTTCCATGAGAGTGTTTCTTTTTGTTAAAGCTAAGTAAAGGCCCAGTTCAGGTGTTTGGCCTCACAGAGGGCTAATCAGGGCGTGCAGCTGTGCAAGGGCCATATAGAGCTGCTTTTTATTTTATATTCTGCTTACTAAAACTGATTGCGGCCAGTTGCACCCCAAAGACTGGACTTGTATGATTTGCTGCCTTCTACCCCAGAAAAATGCATCCAGTGCCCCTACAGTATTACAATATATTATATTGCTCTGTGTGGCATGATCCGACTCACATACAGTAAATCTGCATGAGTTTATAGCATGGTTTCCAGCAGGGGTTAAAGTGAGGGGGAACCAGTGGCCTAAGTTACACCACCTCTAATGGTAGGGGGAATTGAGTTCCACCTCTACCACAGCCCTAAACAGTAATTCAAAGAGAAAAGCCAGTCCCAGTGGCTTCTTCTCCTGGCACGGCATTTGTGATGTCATGTTGTCACCTCCGCTGAAGTGAAGAAGTGCCACTAAAAAGGAGCAAGCTCTGTGCATGCTGAAGACAAGGTGAGAGGGGGATGGAGGGACACAAGACATGGATCTGCTAAGGGACATGGACAGTGAGCTGCAGGAATGACAGAAACAGATATGTATAAGCAGCACACCTGTGGACATTATGTGCATAAGGGGCACTACTGTGTGATATAATATGAATCAAGGGCACTACATGTGGTGTTATGTGTATATTGTTGTGCTACAGTATTTTGTGTTATAATTTATTTGGAGTTACTTTTGTGTGACCACACCCATTCCTTGTGGGACCATTATCCCTTTAGGGGAGATAGGGCATAAATTGCTTGGCACTGGTCTAGGCTCTGCATAATGAGGGGGGATGTTAGCCCTGGTTCGCAGTAGGTAGCTTGATAGTTTTGAAAGCGGAGTGCGCTACTGCTCTACTGAAGACTCCACTCTTCCTGTCCTTTCCCAAGTGTCCACAGAGATCTCTACTGAGCATGTGCAAGGGCCATGTTGTCCTTACTGTATAGATCAGGGGTGGGGAACCTCAGGCCACCTGCTTTGCCGGTAGTCAAATGCAGGGGAATTCTCGTGAAAGGATAGGTATTTCTCGCAATATTCCTCTTAATCAACAGAAGCCGGAGACTGTCAGTCCTAGTCAGTGACAGCAGCGTGGGACGGCTGCAGCAGGACAATTTGTAAGATACATTTTTACATATGGCCCCCGAAGGATTTTTTCCCCATACAAATGGCCCTTGGCACAAAAAGGTTCCCCACCCATGGTATAGATATATACACACACACCAGCAGACAGCTCAAACTATAAGTTACCTAACAAGTTTTAAGGATAAATAGCAGGTATAACCATACTCACTGTTACATGCACATAGCTGGAGACAGAAGTCTCCTGCTCAGCTCAATCTGGTTTTTACCTGCTTATAATGCTGTTCCAGCATTCCTGCACCACTATTTGCAGCATGCACTCTCCGAATCCTGCTCCACTCAAGCTCCGCTCCATCACCAGTGTGCATGTAACAGTGAGTACGGCGGTACCTGCTACCTATCTTTAAACTGACACCACTGGTTAAGTAAATTTGAGTCATCTGCTGGTGTGTGTCTATATAACTATGCACTATGAAAACCTACACCCACATTTACAACATATAGATGCAATATGTGACAAAACCAGTTTGTGCCATCAATCTTTATATTTCCTAACCACTAACAGCAATGTCATGGCTCAAAAGATGCCTCTAGGTGGCTTTTAATATATTTCGGCAAGGAGGATGCTTTGCCAGCTGGGGTCTTGATGGTAGTAAAAATCCTTCTTATTTTGCTTCATGCCGAGAGACAGAAATAGACATTAGACATTAGTCTGTACTACTTTACTTTAGTGCAAGTTGGATAAGAAAATAATTTAAACCCCAGATTGCTTCCAGCAGCAGTTCTCGTATGCAGAATCAATGGTACTTTTTCTTCCTGTCAGACGCAGCGCTGGGAATAATTGCCACTGGGACTGCCACTAACCAATCCCGAGCAATATCAAAGTAATTCACTTTCACCGGAGTTCTGTGACTTTGCCGACTGCTGCAAGGCAGATCCAAATAGCAAAAGTACACCCAAAACCATGTACACTGTATGCCCGAACCATAGGAACTGATATAGGAATTATTAGCACAAATTGCATGAGAAATATGATCAACCTGATTAAACTACATTAAACTAATTATGCAGTGCGGGGATAGGACCAGCGGGTAAATAAGATGCGGAAAAAATAAAATATACTCACAATATGTACTAAAAACAACATTGAAACATAGGTCATAAATTTAATTAACAAAAACCCCAGAAACAAACAAACAAACATGAATGACAATGTAAATAAAATCTTCATAAACCTCCTTATTATAGTGATAAATGTATTTATTCCTACCTGTGTTCAACAATAAATTAAATGAAAATAAATTAGAAGTCTTAATGTGTAGGCCAGACAGTGCAATAGGAATAAATAACGTTTAATTACCAACAGTACTCTAATGTGATGTTTAAGTATAAATATACATAATGATGTAATCAGCTTTCAAATCAACACACTTGTGATCCAGTAATTGAAATGGGGGGGGGGAACGGACGACTTTTATCAAGAACAAATTGCAATTTCACGACTGAAACGTTGAAACAAACCCACAGTTTGGAGTTGAATTATTACTTTACCAGGACCCACGAGTGCCACCACACCAGATTCACATATATATATATATATATATATATATATATATATATATATATATATATATATATATATATATACATATATCAACAATAGTAAAGAAGTCACTCTAAGATTTTTAAACTGCACGGCGGCAGTAATCAAGGAAGAGGCAAATAGACACAAGAGTAGTGCAAATCGACGTTTCGGGCGGGTAGCCCTTTATAAAGACATAACAAGTGAGTCAAAAGTACTTACATTTATAGCAGTCAAACACTAAAATCACACTGTGCCACCACCACCTGTGCTGGCCCTCGGCGGGGAACTGATGACGTCATCGGCGCTCCTGCACCGGCGTTTCCTCCATCACCTGGGGGCGTGAGTCAATCACCGTGTCCTGTGTTGCCATAGTGATAACATGGTAAATAAACATAAGGATCGAGTGTAAATCTAGTGTCCCTATTAACTCCCAAAAGGGTGAGCAAGTGCGGGTGACCACGGAGAAGAGCGGGGTGGAATGCTGCCCGCAGTCCTGGAGTGAACTGCGGGTGAAGAAAGGACGTGAGGGAGTGAAGAGTTGTGCCGGGGAGGGCTGCGAGTGCAGACCCTTGCTGAGGTGGGAGGCGAGGAACGCTGATCCGGGTGCTGAAATGTGCAAGCCGGTCATGGAGTGAACTGCGGGTGTAGAGAGGACGGAGGGGAGTGAAGTGTAGTGCCGGGGAGGGCTGCGGGTGCAGACTCTAGGTGCGCTGAGGTGGACGGAGGGGGCCGCTGGTCAGGGTGCTGAAAAGTGAAAGCCGGTTCGGGCATATGTCCGCTCCGGTGTGGTGTGTGTTGACTGTGTGTGTCGCCAACCTGCCGGCTGTACGCCCGGACTGCTGACGGTGTGCGATGTGTGTTACTGAGTATGGAAATGAGGTGTGGGTGTTATGGGATGTATGTGGTTCAAGATGCGTGCGTGTAAGTCGGGGGCGTGTGGTGCGCTAGTGGAGTGGTGTGCGGGATGTTGTGTGCAGGGGGGGAATCGTGTAGCGGGCAACGGCTGCTGAGAGTGTCTGGTTGCGGCAATGGTTGGGTGCTGCCAGTGCTGAGGAGGTGACAAGGGGAGGACCGTGCGTGTGGGGGGTGCCCGAGCGAAGCTGAGGCAAGGTGCTGGCATGCATAGGGGGATGTGGATGTGAAAGTGACAGATCGTGATGTATGTGTCAACATTAATCAAATCCCAGAAGACACTAAGATGCACAGTATTTGCATAAAAGCAGCGAGTCAATGCTGGTAAAGAGTCTCAGAAGCCGGAGTTAAATGTAGAGGTGTCAGTCTTCAAAGTACTGTGCCAGCTCTATAAGTCATAGTGGTGCTCCGGGGTTGGCTTGGGTAGGTGGGCATCATATGCATGTGCCCCGAGGTCCTGAGACAGTCTCTGTGAAAGTCTGGTGGGGAGCACAGAAATCTGTGCAGGATGTTGAAGATATGCAGACCAGACGTCTCCCTATGCATGAAGGCTGTGTATGCCGGGGGGGGGGGAACCGAACGGAAGAAGGGGGGAGGGGGGGGGGGGAATAACCACCACTGGGTGGGGAGGTGGATGAGGTGGCTTCAGGGGCGTAAAGAGTGTCCAGCGGTCCACTGGGGATATAGTTGATATGTCCATGTTATGGTGGAGGGTATTCGCTGGGTCCTGTACCGGATGCTACAGGGTCTGGCAACTTGGCAGGATACTTCCATGCATCATGCGGTAGTGGATTTTGAAAGGCTCTAGAAACATACAGTGTGCAACCACCGGACTGGTGTTGTGCCAGCTCTTGGTAAGGAGTGGTGTGCGTATTTACAAGAAGCAAGACATGGGGAGGGTTTCATTCAAACCATTGGTGTCCAACTTGTGGATCAATCTAGCCTCCAGTTTGAGGAGGGCTTTGCCCCTGTCTCCCCCTCTGGCATTGGGGGGGATGTTGTCAATCATCTTGTAGCGGATGCTGGGTAAGCTGTGGTTGCAGGATTTTCAATGTCTCGCGACTGGTTGTTCTGATCCCTTGGAGCTGAGGGCGGCTCTGATACTTGACTTGTGTAAGGCTATCCGCTCCTTGAATTGTCGGATCGTTTTGCCGACAAACAAGTGTCCACACAGGCATTTGATGTAGTACACCACGTGTGTGCTGCTGCAGGTGAGGGGGTACTTGATGGGTATCTTTGCTCCCGTCCTGGGAGATGAGCGGGTCCGGATCCCCGAGATCCGCCAGATCCGAATATCGGGGATCCGGTTCAGATCCGAGTCGGCTCTGGAGTTCCCGCCTGAATTCCGGACCAATAACGAGGCCGAACGTCATCATTGCGCTGTCGGATTCTCGCGGGAGCGGGATCTTATAAAAGACGCACACGCGCCCCGCCATCTTCACTCCAATCTTGGAGAGGGAAGAGGTTGGTTGGGAAGCTCCGTGTGCCCTGTGCTGTGCTCTGTGCCATGTGCTCCGTGCTGTGCTCCGTGACCTGCCCTGTGCCCTCACTGCCCTGTGCTGTGCTCCGTGCCATGTGCTCCGTGCTGTGCTGTGCTCCGTGACCTGCCCTGTGCCCTCACTGCCCTGTGCTGTGCTCCGTGACCTGCCCTGTGCCCTCACTGCCCTGTGTTGTAGACTTGTATTGAGAGTCAGTGACTGTTTATAGGCCTGAGCCCTGTAGTGTGATTTAACTAACTAGGTGCTGCAGTGCTCACACGCAGGGGCTGCAGTGTCCACTGTCCAGGGGCTGTCCTGTGGCCTGTGCCCTGTTGTGATTTATTTAGCCCTAAGCCCTGTGTTGTGATTTATTTAGCCCTGAACCCTGTGTTTTTTGTGATTTAACTAACTAACTCAGTGCTGCAGTGCTCACACGCAGGGGCTGCAGTGCTGCTGAGTAGTACACTGTGTACAGGGGCAGCATTAATACAAGGGGCTGTGTCCAGTGTGACGGCCTATATCTTATCCAGTGTCCAGTGTCACGAGTCACTCACGACATATATCCTGTGTCCTGTGTGACGACATATCCTGTGTCCAGTGTGACGACATATATCCTGTGTCCAGTGTGATGACATATATTCAGTGTCCAGTGTGACGACAATATATCCTGTGTCCAGTGTCACAATTCACAACATATATCCTGTGTCCAGTGTGACATGTAATGTGTGCCGGCATATATCCTGTGTCCAGCGTGACATATATCCATTGTCCAGTGTGACGACATATATCCAGTGTCCAGTGTGACGACATATATCCAGTGTCCAGTGTGACGACATATATCCTGTGTCCAGTGTGACATATATCCAGTGTCCAGTGTGACGACAATATATCCTGTGTCCAGTGTCACAAGTCACAACATATATCCTGTGTCCAGTGTGACATGTAATGTGTGTCGGCATATATCCTGTGTCCAGCGTGACATATATCCATTGTCCAGTGTGACGACATATATCCAGTGTCCAGTGTGACGACATATATCCAGTGTCCAGTGTGACGACATATATCCTGTGTCCAGTGTGACGACATATATCCTGTGTCTAGTGTGACGACATATATCCTGTGTCCACTGTGACGACATATATCCAGTGTCCAGTGTGACGACATATATCCTGTGTCCAGTGTGACGACATATATCCTGTGTCCAGTGTGATGACATATATCCAGTGGCCAGTGTGACGACAATATATCCTGTGTCCAGTGTCACAAGTCACAACATGTATCCTGTGTCCAGTGTGACATGTAATGTGTGCCGGCATATATCCTGTGTCCAGCGTGACATATATCCATTGTCCAGTGTGACGACATATATCCAGTGTCCAGTGTGACAACATATATCCAGTGTCCAGTATGACGACATATATCCAGTGTCCAGTGTGACGACATATATCCAGTGTCCAGTGTGACGACATATATCCTGTGTCCACTGTGACGACATATATCCAGTGTCCAGTGTGACGACATATATCCTGTGTCCAGTGTGACGATATATATCCTGTGTCCAGTGTGACGACATATATCCAGTGGCCAGTGTGACATCTAACCATTGTGTGACGGCATATATCCAGTGTCCAGCGTGACATATATCCATTGTCCAGTGTACAGGAGCTGTGTCCAGGGGCGGTGTCCAGAGGCTGTGTCCAGTGTGACGGCTGTGTCCATTGTCCAAGGGCTGTGTCCAGTGTGACGGCTGTGTCCAGTGTACAGGAGCTGTGTCCAGAGGCTGTGTCCATTGTCCAGGGGCTGTGTCCAGGGTGACAGGCTGTGTCCAGTGTCCAGGGGCAGTGTCCAGGGGCAGTGTCCAGTGTCCAATGAGCTGTGTCCAGTGTGACAGGCTGTGTCCAGTGTAAAGTAAGAAAAAGAAATAAAAGTAATAAATAAAATAAAAACAAATTTTTGGAGGATGATGGAGGAGGAAATAGTGGGAGTGCTGAAGCTGCTACCACCAGTCATGACAAGGCCGATACCTCTTTGTATTTGCTGTTTGGAGCATTTCTCTTTTTTTGGGATAGTTTATTAAACTGCCACCCCCTCTGCCCCTGCAGTGCCGCTCTGCCAGGTTGGAAGTGTAAGGTCCACATGTATGTGATGCCCACTGCTGTCGCTTAGCTTAGTCATCCAGCTACCTCGGTATACCCTTTTGGCCCAACTACAGTAAATGAAAACAATTTTGTAAGCTGTGAAGTGATCAAAATTGACTAGAAATGAGTGGAAACTAATGTTATTGAGGCTAATAATACTTTAGGGGCAAAAACAGGCCCAAATTCTGTTATTTTAGCCATTTTTAGCATTTTTTCATAAAAATCCAGATCCAAAACCAAAACCAAAACCCACAAGGTTGGTTTTGCCAAAACCAATCCAGATCCAAAACACGAAGGGAGATCCAGATCCAAAACCAAAACCAAAACCCGAAAAAGTGGCCGCCGCACATCTCTAATATATATATCCCAATACTTCTCTCGCGCTTATATGTCGTATTTCCCAAATATAACTATTTACAAATAACACAATTGTATATAACAAAATTTAGGCTGCTTAACCACAAGGTTTCCAGAGGGCTAGGAAACAATACCCACAAATTGCTCTGTTGGGGAGCAATATATATATATATATATATATATATATATATATATATATGCAATAAGATCGCACTCCATACAAAAAATATTCAACCGCTGGGGTGACGTCCAGAACTTTCCTTACAAGAAACAAAGTCCATGTATATAAAGACCAAAAAGACACACTCTCCAGACTGTTTGGTGCAAAATAAAAAGCTGTGTATTTGTATTCACATAGACATCAAATGTAAAAAGAAGGGTACTCAACGTTAGCGTTTCAGTCCATAAAGGACCTTCCTCAGGAGTTAGGCAACAAGGGCATCCATTTGGGGTGAAGCACAGCGTGGACCACACAGGCTGTAGGAACCTGCTGTGTGGTCCACGCTGTGCTTCACCCCAAATGGATGCCCTTGTTGCCTAACTCCTGAGGAAGGTCCTTTATGGACTGAAACGCTAACGTTGAGTACCCTTCTTTTTACATTTGATGTCTATGTGAATACAAATACACAGCTTTTTATTTTGCATCAAACAGTCTGGAGAGTGTGTCTTTTTGGTCTATATATATATATATATATATATATATATATATATATATATATATATATGTACAATAGACCACGCCCATTTTATGAGGACACGACCACTTTTACGGGACAACGCACATATTAACATTAGGCACCAAGAAGGCAAGAAGGGAGGGTTAGGGCTATGCTGCAGGGTGTGGGTTATAATTAGATGGAGATGTCAAGGTTAGGGACTAAAGGGGAGGGTTAGGGATGGGGCTATGGGTGAGACTGATAGAAGGGGGAGATTGAGGGGGGGGGGTGAGAATACTACACTGCACAGAGGTGTAAAACAAGGGCACTATACATACGGTTGTATACAGGATCGCGGTGCTTAGGATGGCTGTTGGCAGAAGCCCGACAGAGGTATCCTGGTGCTGGGGATCTTGACACTGTGTAAGTAAGTATCATAATACTTTACTCCTACCCTCCAATTCCTAACCCTCCCTACCTGCAACCTAACCTTAACCACCACCACGCAGCCTAACCCTAACTGCCTCCCCATACTCGCGTGGGTTTCCTCCGGATACTCCAGTTTCCAAAAATATACTGGTAGGCTAATTGGCTTCCAACAAATTAACCCTAGAATGTCTGTCTGTGTGTACATGTGGTAGGGAATATAGATTGTAAGCTCCACTGGGGCAGGGACTGATGTGAATGTTCAACTATACTCTGTAAAGCGCTGCGGAATATGTGTGCGCTATATAAGAAACTGTTAATAAATAATAATAAATAAAATAATCCTGTAGCTAACGTCACTGGACACTAGGGTTGCCACCTCTCCCGGATTTCCGGGATTCTCTTGTTTTTGGTGGCTTTTCCAGTCTCCCAGATTCTGGGATTCTCACGGAATCTGGGTGTCTAAAAAAGCCTCCAGCGCCTCTCCTCAGTGGCCTGTACCGTACTGTCCCGCGCCACCCACGCCTGCCTCCGCACTGCAGTCTGCTTGCCTGCGGACGCTCGAATGATGATGTCATCATCTAGCATCTTCGTCCTGCAGGCCCGCCGGCGCCGCCCCCCTCTCTGCTGCTGCTGCCGGAGCCCGGGACCAGCAGTGGCCAGGAGGCAGCATGGCGACGCGAGTGAGAGATAAGCAGCGGGCAGCATGGAGCATGGTGAGGGCATTGGGAGAGGGGAATGCCTCCCTGTGTGTATGTGCCAGGTGTATGTGTGCGGGGAGCCGGGGGATGGGCTGTCCACTCACAGTCACAGCTGGGCTGGGGTCGAGAGCGGAACGGAGTCTCTATGAATGTATCAGTGGCTGCACCGCGCAGCGCGGAGATCTAGGGACTTAGCAGGCTGGGAGACGCACGAGTGCAGTAGCCAGGTAAAGACTGTAGAAGCCAGCTTGTCTGGCTGAAAACAGCATAAACTCACCTGGCTATTGGCAGGAATCCTTAGCTCACACACTGGATCTGGGCCCGGGGGTTCGGCTTATCTTGATTGACGGGTTGGCTGATTTGAATGACGGTTCAGGATAGGCTGCTTGAGGTCAGAGGTGGAGATTGATGGGGTGATGTTCTTGCTTCCAGAAGATTCTGCCTCTTGCTTCAGGAAATGTTGGACTGTTGAGTACAGACAATTATAAGCCTGTATAGAGATCTAATATTTCTTTATATTCTCTCTACCTATCTCTTTTCTCTCTCACCCTATTTATCTATACTCTTACTGCTAAACTATCATCACCACTTTAACATCTTTCCCTCTGTTCTATATTAGCCTAAAACTGATTTCTTGTTTGCTATGTCAGCCAGGCCTAAGCGCACTGCGGGGGCTCCCGCTAGATATGCTGCGCTAGGCGAAGCTGTGGAGTCTATCAGGGCCAGAGCTAGGCCTCCCTCCAGAGGCGATGAGCGGGGGCTATCCCCCTCTCCTCGCCGGAGGGCTGCCGGAGTGCAGGCGGGATCGCCCGCTCCGGCGGTTAGCAGGGGTCTGCCCGGCAGGTCAGGGCGTCGTGGCGGTGCTGCCGGAGGCTCAGGAATCCCTCCGGCAACCCGCTCACGTCAGTCGCGCACAAGGGGGCGAGCGGCTAGCGTGTCTGAGCCGGCACCCGTCCCCGCTGTGTCATTCAGCGTTACACGGCAGAGCTCAGGCGCTAGGCCTGAAGCATCCGCCGCAGCAGGAAGGAGGGATGCGGGTGCCAGGAGTCTCTCCGGACCCGCATCCGCACTACAAGTGAAAAAAATAAGGAGGTCACGGCGCGACGGTCGGGGGACCGGAGCGCGCAATAAAAATAAACAGGGGGGTGCAGTGCCTATAAGCACTGAGAGTGTAATGGCCGCCAGGGGAAGAAGTGGCCGCAGGGGTGACGCCACAGACTTGGCTGAGGGTGTTGCAGGCACTTCTATGCCTGGAGCGCCCTCTGCTGTAAGAAGGGGAAATGGCAGGAGGTCCCAAGGTAAAGGGAAGAAAAGGAATGAGGGGGCAGCGCCATCTGGTGGTATTAGGTATGATAGCAACCCCAGGGGACAATTTATTGAGGACATGAGGCATAAGCTAACTGAAGCCGAATTTGCAATGCTTAAATCGGCCGTAGCTACGTGGCAGGCTAATAGCGAGGATTCGGCTGAATCCGGATCCTCAAGCAGCGAATCAGGTGAAGGGCGTTCGCTGAGCAGCGAATCCGGTCCGCAAGAGCAAGGCCCCTTTGCTGGTTCAAACGAAGAAGGTGGGGGTAGTGACAGGGACCAACACAGTGATTCAGAAACGAATCCGGTAGAAGGGGTTAGAAATTCTAACGCCAGATCTAGACGGGCAGCGAGGAGAAGGTTGGTCACAGAGAAGGCTAAGGAGATCAATAGGGTCCCACAAGGGGCCAGACGGCAACCGGGTCGCTCATATGCGGACGCGGTTACAGGGAGGAACACAGAGGGTAACACTGTGTCATTAGACGCATCGGCGCTTACATCTATATGCGCAGCAGTGGTGTCGGCAGTGGCTCCTCTGTTAACCACCGGGCCAGGTGGGCAGGGGGACACTGCTCCTTCGGCAACTCTGGAGTCAGTATCTGACCTCATAGCCAAAGCGATAGCTCCGACTATTAGTGCGGCGCGAGGGGGAAACGCCATTTCCTCGGCAGAAAGGGTATCGCCGAATGTTCCAACTGTGATGGGGGTTGTTACTGAACCTCTATTGACAGGTCAAGATTCCGCGGAGCAAGCCATGGAAGGACCATCGTCAAGTTGAGGAGGGGGCGAACGTGGAAGAAGGAGGGCAGCATCATCTGATACTGGTGAGTCCACGAATGATCCTGACTGGACAAATGATGATAATGCTGGGTCTAGCAATGGTGGGTCTGAGGACTCATCTGTAGAGAAGAAAGCTAGGCGAAAAAGATCTGCAAAGTCTCGTAAGAGATGGCGCAGAAATGAGACCTCGGATTCCTCGTTGGCATCGACTTCTTCCGAAGATAAGTCATCTTCGGACGGCGTCGTGAGGAGACGAAGGCGAAAGAGGCGTAGAGAATATAGGTCCCATAGCTCAGGCTCATCTAATGTATCGGTCGAGTCCGATGCAGTGCAGTGCGCGAACACCGCTGTTAAGCGGGGTTTGCGCCCTAGGGCTAGGGATAGGATCAGAAAAGGACGCTATGTAGATATTTTTGCTTTAACAAGCAAAGATAGGCGGGCCCTCCTAGCCGCAAGGAAGAAAGGACCCGCTAGCGAGGATGCTTTTCGCACCTATAATAACTGGGTAAGAGGCATACTTATTTTTGCGGCCTGTTATTTAGAGACACATCCAGATGAATATGTGAACCTGGTGAGATACCAGTTTCTTATTCATAAACTCTACACTTCTTACGTCGGTCCCGGTTGGCGGATCTATGACGAAGAGTTTAGGAGGAAGCAGCATGGCCGAGAGGTGTTTGATTTTGGTAAGAAAGACGTAGAATTATATGTCGAAGTTACCGAATCAGCTACACCCCTTAGGGCTGCTGAGAATAAGGGGTGGGTAAGACAGTATGGGAGTAGGCCTTACAATAACATTAGTAAGGGAGGTAATACTAAGCCTGGCCATGGTAAGTGCTACTCATTTAATAATGGGCAGTGCAGCCTGGGAAACCGGTGTCGTTTTCGGCACCTTTGTCTCAGATGCGGAGGTCCACACGCAATCAAGGATTGCACAAAACCACCAACTGGTGGGGGAGGTGGGGGTCAGTCCACGGCAAAACAGAGCCGCGGTCCAGCGGCACCTGTCGTTGGATAGGGCCCCAACTCCAATAATATTGGTCAGGATGTTACCATGGCTCGAACGGTATCCGGACAGAGATGGAGCAAAATTTTTGCAGTCCGGATTTTCTGAAGGTTTCCAATTACCGGTTTCCGCTCCAATTAATACGGGAACTAGGGGAAACTTACGCTCCGCCATGGAATATCCTGACATAATATCCCAAAAAGTTGAAGCCGAGGTAAGACTAGGTCGCATGGCAGGCCCGTTTTCAACACCACCAGTTGAGGGACTAATTTTGTCCCCTATTGGGGTGGTTCCCAAGAAGGTTAAAGGGAAGTTCAGGCTGATTCAACATCTTTCTTGTCCTAGAGCAGGGGTGGCCAACCGGTCAGAGGTAAAGAGCCGAAAAATATCGGTAGTCAAGCTAAAGAGCCGACATCATGCGCGCGCCGAAGGCGCATGCGCCAAAAAAAGGGTTGTAGTCTATTTTGACCCCTTGGGTGGGTGTGATACAAATGTGCCTCCAATAGTGCCAGATACACATATGCCCCCCACGGTGCCAGGTATGCACCACACGGTACCGGGTATGCCCCCACAGTGCCAAAAAGCTGGTATGCCCCCACAGTGCCACAAACTGCTATGCCCCCACAGTGCCACAAACTGCTATGCCCCCACAGTGCCACAAACTGCTATGCCCCCACAGTGCAAATTTCCCAGCAGCAGCACTCACCGTTGTTGCTGCTGCTGCCAGGCGAGGAGAGGACAGTCTGGTGTCCCCCTGCAGTCCTCCTGTCATGTCACCGATGGGAGGAGAGCACAGCACACCGCGCGTCTCCTTCCCCCTCACTTCCCTGTGACTGGGCCGCCCACCAATCGAAGCTCGCTGGCCGGCTCCTGATTGGCTGCTAGCCCACGAGCTCTGATTGGCGGACGGCCCAGTCACAAGGATGCACAGTAAGGGGTAGGAGAGATGCGTGATGCGCGCTCTCCTCCCCTCAAAAGGAGAAGGGATTCAGGGAACCGGCAGCAGGGGGGACTGGGACAGACGGTGGGCGGCGGGCAGCAGTGGGAGCAGAAGCCGCACTTTACAAGGGGGAGAGCCGCATGAGGCTCAAGAGCCACAGGTTGGCCACCACTGTCCTAGAGGGTCGTCTGTCAATGACGCCATCGATGATGATTTGTGCACTGTTAATTATTTTTTATTTGAGGACGCTATAGACATCATTCGAAAAATTGGTCCTGGTGCCCTCATGTGCAAATTGGATGTTGAGTCAGCTTTTAGACTATTACCTTTAAATAAGAACGCATTTCAATACATGGGATTTAAATTGAATGGGGGTTTTTACATCGATAAATGTTTGCCCATGGGTTGCTCCATTTCATGTGCTTATTTTGAGCGCTTTAGCACATTTTTGCACTGGTGCCTTCAGGAAGTGACGGGAGCTGACAGCATTACTCATTATTTGGATGACTTTCTTCTAGTGGGTCCTCCAAGTTCTGACCTGTGCTTTAAGTTACTAGAAACAGCGCTTGATTTATTTAGGGATTTCGGGGTTCCCGTGGCAGGGGAAAAAACCGAGGGACCTACTACGAATTTGGTGTACCTTGGAATTGAAATTGATTCCGAGCTGGGTCTGTGTAAACTTCCTCTGGATAAGGTACGCCGTCTACATGACGAAATACTTTATGCCATCGCGGCTGCCAAGTTAACACTTAGACAGGCCCAATCTCTATTGGGCTTGTTTAATTTTGCATGTAGAGTTATACCCATGGGCAAAATATTTTGTAGAAAACTTCAGCGAGCGACCGTCGGGATTCGCAAACCCCACCATTTTCTACGTCTATCTTCAGAAATGAAGAGGGATTTGAAAGTGTGGGAAATGTTTCTGGATAATTTTAACGGCATATGCATTTGGCAAGCTCCAGCCGTTGCAAATGCGGAGTTGGAATTATATACAGATGCTGCAGGATCTTTCGGATTCGGCGCATTCTATGCGGGACGTTGGTGCGCAGATGCCTGGCCCGAATCTTGGGCACGAGACGGCATGACTAGGAATATGCTATTATTGGAAATATTTCCAATAATGGTCGCCTTAGAGCTCTGGGGCTCAGAATTGGGAAACAGGGAGGTTGTCTTTTGGTGGGATAACCTAGGGGTGGTTCAATCCATTACGCAACTAAAGTCAACCTCTCTCCCAGTTTTGCGTATTTTAGCACGGATAGTGATGATGTGCTTGGCGAACAACATTACGTTGCGAGCCAAGCACGTCCCAGGCGTGCTTAACGAAGTAGCGGATGCATTGTCCCGTTTCGAATGGGTAAGATTTAGGCAACTCGTGCCTTTAGCCCAGGAGTATGGTGAACAGTGTCCATCTTTTTTATGGCAGGTGCCTCTGGAGGGGTAGAGGAGCTGGCCCTGCGGTCGTTAGCGCCGGCGACTTTCAGAGCTTATCTGGCCTCATGGGAGCGCTGGAGCGAGTTCATGCTTGAACAGGGTGGCACAGGTAAGAGCTCTAAGCGTCTTATTATTGCCTATGTATGGAGCCTGTACTTGGAGGGTAAGTCCAGAAGTTTTGTTGGACGCTCTCTGGCAGGCATATCATTCTTTTTGCGTCTTGGTGGGAGGAGAGACATCACCAAGTCTTTCATCCTTTCCAGGATGCTAAAAGGATGGGCCAGAATCAGGCCGGTTTTGCCCGACAGGCGACGGCCGATTGATGCCGGCCTGTTGCGTCGAATCTCGAGGTCCCTAAGAGTAATTTGCTTAAATGATTACGAGGTTCGACTTTTCAGGCTGGCCTTTGCCATGGCTTTCCATGGGGCGTTCAGAGTAGGCAAACTGGTGTCCGCAACCAGGGCATCTCCTTCGCCTATGCTGTTCAGCCTTGTCGACGTGCACCACGACGGTTTGTGGTGCAAGATACAGCGCTCAAAGACCGATGTAGCAGGCAGGGGGCAGTGGGTCCATTTGGGTCGGAGTGGCGACCGCCGGATCTGTCCGGTGGCGGCGGCTCTGGCTTACATGGAGTTGCGGCCCCAATTGCCCGGGGCCTGGCTGATGCACATCGACGGGTCCCCCCTTACTAACTTTCAGTTCAGGTCGGTTTTCAGGCGCTGTATATTGCATCAGGGTCTTTCTCCAGCCGACTTTGGGACACACTCTTTCCGTATCGGCGCCGCTTCGGCAGCCGCTGCGGCGGGTTGGTCTCAGGTCGACATACGAGCACTCGGAAGATGGCGGTCTGGTGCATTTAAGCGATACATCAGGCTGACATAGTCCAGTGAGCCCATTTGAGGAGTAGCCGCTCGCCCAAACGCGCTTTAGTGTTTGGGGGGCCTTGAGGAATTTTTTGTGTTATCACCAGTCTTAAATTAGGCTCTAGCCAACTGGTGGAAGATTTGTGTTTTTTGCCTCAAGTCAAATCGGGTGACCCCCCCCCCCCAACCCACAGGAAATAACAAGTAGGGATTATAAATTAATTAACCCCCCCTAACCCTGTCCGTCTCCCTGAGGCGGAGACGGACAAGGTTTTCCGTCGCGCCAGCGACGGAGACTGAGACGCGCGTGCGCGTGAGACGCACGTGCGTCTCAGTTTCCTCGCTGGCGAGGCTGCTGGCGGGTCGCCAGCGTGTACGTTCTGGCGACCCGCCAGCAAGGATGGGATACATAACATACTGTATGAGGTGGTCCGCGTTGGAAGGTCTTTTGGATGAGTCGGTTAGGTCATTTGGTTACCCACTTTTTGTCATCATTCACTTGGGGGGCAACGACCTAACGCATAATTCCGGTCTCAATATACGATTTGAGATTAGGAATTTATTGCTGGATCTGATCAGAGAATGGCGATTTTGCCGTTTCTTTTGGTCAGAGATTATACCTAGGAGGGTTTGGAGAGATGCACTCAATCCGGGTGCCATCGATTTGGTACGGAGGCGGATCAATTCTGTAGTCGGCAGGGCTATAGTAACGGAGGGCGGAGTGGTCGTCAGGCACGAGGCCATATCCTTTAGAAACGAAACCCTGTACAGGCCGGATGGGGTGCATCTCTCTATAGTCGGCATGGATTTGTTTTTTCAGAATCTGATAGACGCATTGAGACGTTTAGAGGTTTAGTTGAGGGAGTTTTTGTACTTAGGTTGGTGGCGGGTCAGTTCAAGTTGAACTGATATGGCGGAAAGAACGGTAGTTTAAATTAGAGCTGTATTTACACTTAGCTGGTGGTTGATGTCGAGATGTGGGCATCACCGATCCAGGTGGGCCCACATCTGGACCTTAACGATCATCTACTTCGGATAGGGTAAATTGTTGCGGACATTTGTAGTTTAGGGCAGGTGGCCCAATTTTTTGCTGACTCGGGCAGAGTGGTGAGCTCTGCCTTAGTGATATGCGAGGTCAGGGGCAGAAGCAGAAGGTCAACCCCCTGACCTTAAGGGCAAGTGGCCCCTTTTGAAAAGTCCGCTTCGAAATTGTGCCGTTGTCTTGGACGCTGGCAGGTGGCCGGTCCTTGGCAATTAAGGGCAGGAGGCCCTTAGATCCGGAGTTTGTTATTTTTATTACTTTGTTAATTTCCAGCAATGTTATTTATCTTGCATGCCGTTCTTTGCCCGCCACCTTAGTTAGAGCAGGGACATAAATTTTAGTTAGATTCAAATAGGCCACCCCTGCTCAAAATAAATAAACCGTCCCCTTTAAGCCCATTCAGTTGTACGCGTCTTTATTTCTTAGATAAGTAGTGTGAGTGTGGATGAATGCCTATGTCTGTGTGGAGTTTAAGACTGTAGAAGCCAGCTTGTCTGGCTGAAAACAGCATAAACTCACCTGGCTATTGGCAGGAATCCTTAGCTCACACACTGGATCTGGGCCCGGGGGTTCGGCTTATCTTGATTGACGGGTTGGCTGATTTGAATGACGGTTCAGGATAGGCTGCTTGAGGTCAGAGGTGGAGATTGATGGGGTGATGTTCTTGCTTCCAGAAGATTCTGCCTCTTGCTTCAGGAAACGTTGCCCTCCCTCCCGCCCCAATTGTTAGTCAGAATTCTTTTTGAGAAGTCGTTCGCATTTATTCGTTTAGTTGTTGTCGGCTTATTTTGTCTTGGCGGAAAGAACGGTAGTTTAAATTAGAGCTGTATTTACACTTAGCTGGTGGTTGATGTCGAGATGTGGGCATCACCGATCCAGGTGGGCCCACATCTGGACCTTAACGATCATCTACTTCGGATAGGATAAATTGTTGCGGACATTTGTAGTTTAGGGCAGGTGGCCCAATTTTTTGCTGACTCGGGCAGAGTGGTGAGCTCTGCCTTAGTGATATGCGAGGTCAGGGGCAGAAGCAGAAGGTCAACCCCCTGACCTTAAGAGGAAGTGGCCCCTTTTGAAAAGTCCGCTTCGAAATTGTGCCGTTGTCTTGGACGCTGGCAGGTGGCCGGTCCTTGGCAATTAAGGGCAGGAGGCCCTTAGATCCGGAGTTTGTTATTTTTATTACTTTGTTATTTTCCAGCAATGTTATTTATCTTGCATGCCGTTCTTTGCCCGCCACCTTAGTTAGAGCAGGGACATAAATTTTAGTTAGATTCAAATAGGCCGCCCCTGCTCAAAATAAATAAGCCGTCCCCTTTAAGCCCATTCAGTTGTACGCGTCTTTATTTCTTAGATAAGTAGTGTGAGTGTGGATGAATGCCTATGTCTGTGTGGAGTTTATGCAATTTTTTTCTCCTCCTTAATAAAGTGCCTCCATGAAATAGTGGTATACAGTATGTATGTGTGATGCATATGATAGGGAGGGGGGGTTCTTTAATAAATATAGTGTGTTTAAGTATATGAGGTTAATGTGTTCTTTGTTTTAAGTGAATGTTTTTTTTTTTGGTAGTGACAGGTGTCTGTACTTCTTTTTAGAAGTGACAGAGGTGTATGTATTTATTTTTAGTAGTGACAGGTGTCTGTATTTATTTTTAGAAGTGACAGGTGTCTGTATTTATTTCTAGAAGTGACAGAGGTGTACTAATGTACAGTGTTTATATATATATATATATATATATATATATATATACATAACAGTATTATAATGTGAAACCATTTTACAGATACCACACCCACTTTTCTGAGCAGGTCACACCCACTGTATTAGGCCACACCCACTTCTCCAGGAATCCATGACAAGTGAGGTGTCAACCCTACTGGACACTAAAGCTGACTAGCATCTAATGAAGAGCGAGAGAGTGTCAGACAGGGCAGCTCACACACAAGTAGGCAAAGCAGAACAATAACCAACCATATCAAAAAATCAAGGTCAATACACGAACACAATATAATAATAGAAGCTACACGACACATGTTACGTTATTTGTTTATTTTTCTTCAAACTATTTATTCAGAGAAGTGACAATACCAGACAGATGTCCCGGATACCTGTATTTGCACATATCGCTTCATTACTTTTAATATACAAAACAAAAATGACATCTTTACCAGGCTCGCTGGGAAATGTCATGTCATTTCCTACCTGTCTGTAACATCTTTGTTCCCGAGCCTGTGCGCAGATCTTAGATTAAATGTTTATTTTACTATCTCAATAAAGTGCGCGGAGGTGATGACAATGTATCCTGCGTATTTTCTGGGAAAGAATCCTATTTTTATTCTGAGCAGAACGAGAAAGCGGTTAGCGGAATATGATTTATGTTCCAAACAAGGAGTGTGTAAAGTTATATTGCCGTGGAGACAGAGGAACAATGAATTCATTATTTAATTAATGCAATGCATATATGAAAACTCATAACGCAAATTAACAAGCAGTGGAATCCTGTGGGAGCTCACATTGTACACATTGTACATTTGGGGCGAAATGTAATAGGGGGCGATTTTTGGACATGTCTAAAAATGGCCCGAAATCGCATGTGCAAAAATAGCCTTTTTTGCCACGAATTCGGATATATAATGAGATGTGAATTCGCGGCAAAAAAGTGCGATATGGTGCGATTTCGGGCAATTTTTAGTCATGAAAATGTGAGCATTTTTACCGCGAATCGCACCCTATTACATGTGCGATTTTTGGAAAACGTGCGATTTCGGACGTTTTTCACCAAAAAACACACATGTCTAAAAAATCCCACCCTATTACATTTCGCCCTTGATCGATCTATCTATCTATCTATCTATGGGGCAGATGTATTAAGCCTGGTGATAAGAAGAGATAAGAAGAGATAAACATCCATCCAATCAGCACCTTACTGACTTTTTTCAAACACAGCCTCAAAAGACCCCCTTCACACTGCACCTCAGACCCGGGAATTTCCCGTGTCTGCCCCTTTCACACTGCTTTCCATGGTCTGCCTTCCAACAAGTGTGTGGAATGTAATAGCAGCTTTGATTGGCTGTTGGGAAATTTGTACTAATTACTGTGATTGGCTGTTTAAAAACAGCTTTTATTGGCTGCCTAAAGATTATGTCATTTTAAATAGGGCTTTTTTCACCAGCACACTGCATAGATTTTATCATGGCTATTACAACATTTAATAAAATATTAATAATAAGGACAAGACGTTTATGTTTTTATGTACATATTTTAATCATATGTACATAAAAGTGATTTTCACTATATACGTACTTGTATAGCATATAATGTATAGCGTATAATGTATAATGCGTATATTGTATATGTATAATAATTGCGTATAATGTATACATACTTGCGTAGCATATAATGGATGTCACATATCCCATGATTACATCCCCCAATGAGCTTGTTTTTTGGCATCATGTGTGAAAAACACGGGTCTGTGCTGTTCACACTGATGTACACCCGTGTATTACCCAGGAAAAACCCTGCAAAAACCCTGTGTCTAATTCCCGGGGCATAACACCCGGGAATTTCACAAAGACCCTTTCACACTGAGACAGGACACGGGAATTTTCAGCTTGCCCTGGGAAATACCCTGGTTTTTGCGGCAGTGAGAACGGGATATTAGCAGGTGATTGGCTGGACGTTATCTCTCCTTATCACCCTTGCATTTATCTCTTGTTAAAGCTTAATACATCTGCCCCTATCTATCCACACACACTATGGGGTAAATTTACTAAGAAGGGAGTTCTATTGGAGATGGGATGTTGCCCATAGCAACCAATCAGATAAGAAATGGAATCTGATTTGTTGCTAGAGGGATAATCCCATCTTTAATAGAACTCCCATCTTAGTACACTTACCCCTCTGTGATTGGACAGTAAATAGATTAAACAGAAGTAAATGACATCAGTTCTTTGTAGGGTCCACCACATGCTGTCAGGATTCGTGGTGTTCTTGGTAATCGCACTCTCCGTGTGCTTCACATACGGGCCCGCTGGTGCACTCTGCGCCCCAGAGTGGCCCCTGGCGCTGTTTGGCATGATGTCACTGTGTCACCTTCTCACGTGGTTACACGGCACCCAGGCCCGACGCTTTCTATAAACATTACTGGACATGGGCACCGCTATTGCACTTGTGATCAGCTGACTGCTGTTCTCCTATCCAGTAACTCCAGGTGTGATCACATGATACAGGTATAACCAAATTACTGCTGTGGTCAGTAGCCAATCAGCAGGGACCTTGGGGGATATAAGAAGGCCTCCCTCAATCCTACAGTGCCTTTTGGTTATTTTCCTGCTGCCAGTTTGACTTATCTTATTCCATCTCCAGCTTCTATCTGCTAGCCTTTGTCCTCAGGCTCGGATACCTCAGTGCAGATAAGCCTGCTCCATCGGTTCTCAGACAGAGCATTGGTACCCAGTCCGATATCAGCTTGTACCATCTGTACCCAGCCCAATACCACCCAGTGCCATTGGTTCTCAGACCGACCATCGGTAACCAGTCTGATACTAACCATTGTCATTGGTTCCTAGACCGACCATTGGTAACCAATCCTATACTACCCAGTGCCATCGGTTCCCAGACCAACCATCTGTAACCAGTCCGATAACAGCCAGTACCATCGGTTCCTAGACCGACCATCAGTAACCAGTCCTATACTACCCATTATCACTGGTTCCTAGTCCGATACTACCAAGGGCCATCGGTTCCTAGACTGACCATCGGTAACCAGTCCTATACTAGCCAGTGCCATCGGTTCCCAGATCGACCATCTGTAACCAGTCCGATACTACCGAGTGCCTCTTCTTTCTCACCACATTCCAATCTCCCTCCCCAACCTTCTATTTCACTCTCCCCTCCATCCACTCTCCCCCATTACTCTATCTCTATTTCCTTCCTCTCTCCCCTCCCTACTCTCTCTCCCCACCCTCATCTCTCCTCATCTACCCTCTCTCCACATTCATCTCTCTCCCCCTCCCTCCTTTTTCTCTCTCTGATCCATCCCCTCTCCCCCTCTATCCCCCCTGTCTCTTTTTCGCTCTTTTTCACCTGAACCCTCTCTTTCTCTCAATCTACTTTCTCACTCGTCCTCCATCTTTCTGCCCCTAGTTACTCTCTTTATCCCTTTCTCTCTGCCCCTTGTCCCATTCTCTTCCTTATCACTCTCCTCCCCAACTATTTCCCCGTGTTTCCCCTTCTCTATTTCCTCCCTTGCCCTCTCTCTATCTGTCCCCCCAATTCTTATTACCTGGTGCTGTCTCTATCCGTTTCTCTCCCTGACACCTTGTCTCTCTCCATGTCCCCCCAACATTCACTCTATTGCTCCACTCTCTTTCTCCCTCCCTGCTATTCTCTCTTTGCTTGCATCCCTCCCTTTCTCTCTCTTGCTCCTCACTGCAATGCCCCCCTCACCCTAAGTGACACTGTAGTGACAATGAAAGGGGGCCCCTTTAAGATTTTGCTATGGGGTCTGCAATGTTCTCTGTTTCCATCCAAGGCTTGGTACATCTGCTCAGTAGATTGTAAGCTGTACTCGGGCAGCGACTAATGGAAATTGCCAAATAAATGACTGGTAATACTGTAAGTAACTATTATATGCTAATCATTGCTGAATATAATTTGTGCACTTTTAAGTGTAAAGTACAATTTACTGCTCTGGGGAAAATGAAATTCGGTGTTAAAAATCTAAATTATGCATTGCAATCTGCGCTTCCATAAGGATTCTGGACTCTGTATAATTGGACCTATATTTAGACCCTGGACATAATTTGGGGATAAATGTATGAGCCATGCCCATCAACTTAAAATTATTTGACTTAACGTGTTTCTAGATTAACATATTCATGTATCATGGTGTCATGCCAACAAATCTTGAGTGGTGGTAATTATACTGTAAGCGCAATATCCTTTTCTATCATAATTACTGTATATACTTATATTAATGCTCCTGACGGTGTATTAGGTTTCTCCAAAGGTCATAAGGTTTTACTGTACATTGGCAATATATGAATGTTACAGCGGAAAGAATTCATGCAAGGAAGCTCTAAGCTCCCCCAATGTTCTATGTGCAAACACTGGGCAAAGAAAGTGAGTCATTGTATTTAATTCCCTTTAATTATTATGATCAAATGATTTAATGAACGCTTGCAAAGAAAATAATTTGGATGTAAATGTATAAATATATTTAGTGCATCGTGCATATTTCGCGAAGATAGAGGGTTTATTTCCAGTTTCGTATTAAATACTATTTAAAAATGTCTGAGCTTCTGCCATTAACGATTGTTTGTCGCTATTAATTACTAACTATTATTCATTGTGGCTGTTAATTTAAATCACTTATTGTGAATTTTTAACAGTGCCATTTTATTTTCCTACTAGCTTTCACATCCAGCGTTGATTGAGTTTCTTGGGTTTTTTTCATTCCGCCCATCTCTCTTTCTTTCTCTCGTCTTAACCTTCCATACCTCATTTTTTCTTTCTCGATCTCCCCCTCTTACTCCATCTTTCAGATGCAAATATCCTGGACCAGGTGTCCGCATTCTACAGCCAGCCTGGGTAAGCTTCAGCTTATGCAGGCTGGCACAGGCCTCTAACCGTAAAGAATTACGGTGGATGGTTCATACAAAGCGGGACCAGTACATTGGTCATCCATCACAATAGCGGCAAACAGCCCGGCCTGGTGCTCAGATTGCTTTTGGAGGGAAACCCGGAACAAGATTCCTCTTCATGGATGGATCTTGCATTAGTAGTCATATACCCACCCTACGCTTCTCCCATGCTTCCCTACTCCATTCCTTCTCAGAATAAGAAGCCGGCATAAGTGTAGGATGTGTATTATTCATAGGTATCAGATACAGTGGGAGCTTTTCCTGCCACTTTGCATGTGCCAAAGCTGCAGTGCACTGCACATCTATTCATTAGCAATTGATGACGTACAGAGGTTATATTTGCAGAGTGATTTAAAAGTAGTCTGCGCTTGGGGGAAGTATCGGGTGGTGGATTGATAAGAAGCTACGTGCGCAGAGGAGGGCCTGAAGCACCGTTCAAAATTCAAATAGGGGAGCCACACCCACTGCCAGTGTCAGTTTGGAATGGGAGTTGGTGGCAGTGGGTGTGGCTCCCCTATTTGATTTTTGAACTGTGCTTCAGCCCCTGTGAATGAAGCCCACTGTGAATGAAATCAAAGCCCACTGTGAATCAGGCCCTAAATGTGGACGGACAAGCATCTATGTTATGTCAAATCTAAGATAAAAGGCTAGGTCCATAAAAAAGACAAGAGCTGGTTGGTACTTTATGTCTGTCTACTTTATCTCTCCCCAAGGCTCAGCAAATAGACCCCCATGTGTGATATTGGAGAGTGATACTCTTGGAGAGGGATAAAGTAGACATAAATACAATAACAACCGACCACCTCCTGTCATTTTTCAATGGTGCCTATTTGGGGTGGGCGGCTGACGTCACATGATGTCACATGATGTCAGCCGCGGCCCCAAATTCGGCGATCTGCGGCCATAATAAAAAAGTCCATCTAGGCTGATTTTTATTAGCGAACAGGTGAAAAATCATTCGATGGTGAGCGATCATCGAATGATTTTTCACCAGTGCGGCTGCATGCGAGGGGATGTGTTAGGGTTAGAGGGGGGTACGATCGGCGTGGAGGGGGGGGGGAGCGTTTGGTGGGGTGACGTGCAGCATTTATCTGTTCGCTAGGCTGCGAATATATGCAGCCTAGCGAATAGGTCTGAATCAGACCCAATATACCGATGAGCGGGGCCATCTTAACATCGGCACGGACCCCTGAGCAAAATAATTCACTGCCCCCGCCACACACACACCCCACCCCTGTGCAGTAGCGGTTTAGGGCAGAGGGGATCCGGGCAGCGGGGATTCTGGCAGCGGCGGCTGGGAGCATGTAGCGCTATTGGCTGGGCGAATTCAGCCAATCAGCGTCCGGCCAGTCTTTTTAATATGTTTTCAAATTCAGCAGCGCTTCTCACCCCTCCTCCCAGCAAACAGCGCTACATGCTCCCAGCCGCCGCTGCCCGGATGTCGCTGCCCAGACCCCGCTGCCCGCCACCGCACTAACAGCAGCTCCCTGCAGCAGTGCCGTCTTCCCCATTGGGGTGGGCCCAAAGAACCCTTGCCCATTAAGCCCAATGGGAAAGACGGCTCTGCCGATGAGCTCTTACCTGTCATGTCATAGGCTGTATTTGAAACATGCACAACACTTTTATTGGCAAGCTGCTCAATCAGAGGTCTGTCATTCAGGTGCCAACAGGGAGGGGTAAATCTGGTTAGGAAAAAAAAACAGTTTGTATCCCTATTGCACACTGAATGAGAAATATACATATAATAATCAGATAATACAGAGATCTGATTATTATATGTATATTTCTCATTCAGTGTGCAATAGGGATACAAACTGTTTTTTTTCCTAACCAGATTTACCCCTCCCTGTTGGCACCTGAATGACATTACCTTTGATTGAGCAGCTTGCCAATAAAAATGTTGTGCAGTTAAGAGAGGCATAGATGGGTCAGCATTAGGAGGGATTGCTGACACCTGAGTGCCATTGGAGAAGCCAGGGGTATCTCCAGGTAAGCTGGCTCTCAGATGTTGTAAGCCATTATCATGTGGCCTTACACTGGGCTATTAGGCCCAAAAATGTGTTATTGTGCATGGGATGGGTTTGGGAGTGTGATTCCCTCTTTGTTGGTATGGCTGGTCTGCTCCAGGTTGACACACCCTAACACTTTATTAACATTTATGTTTTTCCCTATCACATTGTATGTATTATTTTAACCACACCTTCACCTCCTTACATAGCACTTATGTGCTTCTTATTTAACACCTACTAATTTTCATTTGTGTGCTGCCCTGGAGTAGTCAGCCTGTGCCGGCATATTGGGGGCCCGCACCCCAGACCCATACCCAGTGTTAGGGACCCCCAGTGACAGAGATGCCTTGACGTACGGCCTGGGGGCTTAGCAGATGTATTTGAAACATGACTTGAGTTGATTAGTCGGCAGTTTATCTTTTCCCACTTTATCACTCTATAGAAGCTTAGTACATCTGCCCCTCTATGAGCAAACCATATTGAAAGAAAGTACTGAAAACTGCCAGGCAATTTTATTTAGGAAAAACTTGTTTTTCAAAAAAAATAAAAAAAATAATAATAATATACATCACCCTTTGACTGTGTATTTGGAGGGCATCGCCACCAGGCCCAGCCTCATAAAGGTCCCTGAGTCTTTGACATCAAATTTGAACTTGATCAAAAGTAATTGCAGATCAAATGCAATAAGCTACTACACTTGTGCGCTTTGCTCTTCAGTAACCCCGCTGCTTTCGGGAAACCTAACAAGGAATTTAGGGCACTCCCCTGGGTACAGACTTCTGACCCAGACTTCTGACTTCGTATATTTATTTACATGCGGATGCATAATAAGCTGCAGGAATCTTGGAAACATCAAAATTAGGAGTTTGTCGTCTTGTTCAGCTTTCCGCCCACTTCTGGTATTACTCCTAATTTGTACCTTCTGTTTCTGTTCCTGAAACTCATACATATGATTTGCATAGAAATGAGCCTCCCACAGCAATGTGTTCAGGGGAGTTTATACACCTATTTCAGATGAATAAACAAACGCAAATCTCTAGATCTGCGCTGCTCATTAATATGTATGCTCCGTATCTCAGAGGAGGAAGAGGACGTTGTCGTTTTAGAAATACAGTTTTAACTATTTTCCTTTTGTAAATTGAAAAACAATGGCATTGCAATGGGGAAACAGACGCACATATAACATGGCGTAGGTGGCATAATAATGATGCATACCTCCCAACAGTCCCGATTTTAGCGGGACAGTCCTGATTATCAGGGCCTGTCCCGCTGTCCCTCCCGCGGACGGCAGTGTCCCGCGGTGAGGGGGGGCTGTTGGGAGTCCCCCCTGTCGGGGGGACTCCCAACAGCGTCTATTCCCGCAGCCAGGGGGCTAGGGGCATGGCTAGAGGCTCACATAGCGGCAAAATGGGGGCGTGGCCTCACGGGAGAGCCGCGAGTATAGGCCATGCCCCAAAATTAGGCCACGTCCCCGAAAATTCCGGCACGCCTTCGACGCGCATCAGCGTTGTCCCGCCTGCTTATCCATCAAAGTTGTGAGGTATGATGATGGGCCACAGGTGGCATTTACTGTATATCTAGGATTATTATCTCTGTCGAACCTTGTGATAAAATAAGATATAGGATGACTTCTCTTTATCAGTTGTGTATAAAGTGGCTAAGACAGGGCTGCGCGACCTTTACCGCCATGCGGGGGAAACAGTCTCTGGAACTTGAGCCGTATCTTAGCTCTTGATTTCCATTTCTCCCATTGCTGCACATGTGATTTCATGACATTAACATACTCCTAAACCACACTTGGCTACTTTTGAAAACTAGTTTCAGGGAGATAATAGTTGGTAATAGAATTTTACACAGCGCCCTATTGAGGAGGCATGTCATGCTCCTCCCAAAGGGCGTGTCTAGTTCTGTATATGGAGAGATTGTGAAAAGAGATTGTGAACGTGGCACCTAGAAGCGTGGGTGTGTACTGCTACATCTGACAGGAATCTTTTAAAATTACTTATATCCAAATGTAGATGAGCCAAAAAGCAGTTAGTAAGAGATACTATACTTGGTAAAGTGCTGCATACCCTCACACATGACTCATTCCATTAGGTACAAAATGCTCTTAATTTAGGATTGCCTTCACCTTTGCAAGAACACCGTTATCATCACTGAACTAGTTAAACACAGGTGACTGCAATTATCAATTAAGAGGGCGGTCCAGAAACAGTACATTTTGTACCTAATGGAACGGGTCATGTTGGAGGGTATGGGAATGGCGCTGATGATTCAATGTAACTGTATCTATCTCATTCCGGTTTCCCCAAAAAATTTAAAATGTGGGCTAGGTGAAATGAGGGAGATTGGTAGACTAATGAGGGAGAGAGGGAGATTGCTGTTATTTCAGGGAGTCTCCTGCAGAATGCAGGAGGGTAGACAGCTAAATAGGACTGCCATCAGAAATCGTGGGGCCCGGCTCAGAGAAAATAATGAGGGGCCCCTTCCCGTTCTCAAACTCCCGGCGTGCCTAATACCTCTGGTGTCCACAGCACTGACCACACTATTTAACCTATACATTGCTTAATGGGATATGTGAACTTTGTTTATGATAAATTATACTTGATAGGCTCCAGACCATGTCCCAACGCAACATCTCCCAATGTCCCAATAAAACATCTCCCAATGTCCACATACAACATCTCCCAATGTCCCCATACATCTCTCAATGTCCCAATTCAATATCTCCCATGGTCCCCATACAACATCTCCCAATGCCCCTATACAACATCTCGCAATGTCCCAATGCAAAATCTCCCAATGTCCCCATACGACATCTCTCAGTGTCCCAATGTAACATCTCCCAATGTCCCCATACAACATCTCAATGTCCCAATGCAACACCTCCTAATGTCCTCATACAACATCTCCCAATGTCCCAATGCAACACCTCCTAATGTCCTCATACAACATCTACCAATGTCCCCATACACCATCCCCCATTCTTCCAATGCATTATATCCCAATGTACCAATGCAACATTTCCCAAATTCAACATCTCATAATGTCCCAATGCAACATCTCCCAATGTCCCCATACAACATCTACCAATGTCCCCATACAACATCTACCAATGTCCCCATACAACATCTCCCAATGCCTCCATACAACATCTCCCAATGCCCCCATACAACATCTCCCAATGCCCCCATACAACATATCCCAATGTCCCCATACAACATATCCCAATGTCCCCATACAACATATCCCAATGTCCCCATACAACATATCCCAATGTCCCAATACAACATCTACCAATGTCCCAATACAACATCTCCCAATGTCACAATACAACATCTCCTAATGTCACAATAGAAGTGTCAAACCATAGACTTGAGTGACAGTTGTCTTACTATGACAAGTTCTGTGTTTTTGCTGGAATTTTCTGTTGCACTGTAATCCACTCATTTAACCCTTTGAGTGGCAAGTGAATTTGTTAAAATAGGTGTGACATTTTCATTCATCTTAATAACCTTCAATGTTTACCTTATATATGAAACATAACCTTTTCATGAACATTTTTTATTTGAATTTATATAACAAATGTGAGCGACGCCGGCCTTTTTAGAGGATACTTTGCACATCTTCGCACAGAGATGTTGGCACTCAAAGGGTTAAAAGTCGTGGATGGCTATTATGTTATGGCATCAAGTCAGTGGCGTAACTAAAGGGCCGCAGCCCCCGCGGTGGCGGGGAGGCGCCGGGGGTCTGCGGGCGCTGTTGTTTCTTCGCCAGCTCCCCACTGCTTGTGGGTGCAGCGGGGAGCTGGCAGAGGGGTCCGTGCGGCGCGGGGGTACCTGTGGTCAGGGACTCGGGAGAGCCTGGAGGTCCCTGCGGCGCTGATTATGAGTTGCCGGGGTCCCCGCAGCGAAGTGGAAATACTGCGCTACTGCCGTGCAGCGGCGCGGGAAGCACTTCTAACTTTGAAAACACTGGCCGCGGCTGCACACTGATTGGCTGAGATTCAAAATTTTCTGTTACGCCACTGCATCAGGTCTTGATCAGAAAGGGAAAGTGCTTTCAGGTGAATTTTAGATTTTGATAAGACTTTTCTCTGTTCTGTCCATAACATCTACAGTATTATCAGCAAACTGTTGCCTTTAAAGTCCAAATATTACAATTTCTTGATGTTTATCATTGTTATCATAGGAGATGTGGCAGAAAACAGCCAGATCATTACATGCTTTATAGTGGTTTAAAAAACAATCAATATCTACTAAGGATGTAACGATTTTAGGAGCATGAGTGTGCTTAGTATCTGAAATATAATATATTTCAAAGTCTTTAAATGTCTGAACTGTACTTTATCTTCCTACAGTATCTTGTGAAGAAGCTTTAATCAGCAACATACAGTATGCTGCCCCAACTCATACATCATTCCCTAACTTAGGGCATTATTCTGGTTAGGTCGGTGCAACGTACGTACGGTCCGTTTCACCGTACGTTTCCCGTACGCGGACGGTGAGCGTAAGTCCGCCCACAAAATATCCACACACGGACGGTCACAAACACCGACAATGGGGAGTGGCGTACACTTGAGCGAACGCCACCGTACACGGACAGATCTCCTCTTAGCCACCGATAACTGGCGTACAACAGAGCATACGTCACCGTATACGGACGGGTATCGTCCGTTTTCCCACCGACATCTTGCGTATATCTGAGCGTACGCCACAGTGCAAGTAGAAATTGAGTCCAAAAACATCCTTGTTGCTCTAAGACGTGGTTTGTGTATTTTTCCTAATAAAAAACTGGTATGTTTGTGTTACAGTGAAAAAGTTGACACATGTCGACTTCTGTAAATTGAGTGTCCTGCTTTTTAAAGTATATAAAAACACTTACTGAATGGGTGTAGATGGTTATAAACTAACTATCTTGCCATATATAAGCAGGTCTTAGAATGAATCTTACCTAAAATTAAACCAACCTTTACATGTAGAGAAGTGTTCAAAGATATGCTTCCAATGTGTTTGTGGGCTGTGTGTAGCTTGCAGGTAGTGAAATCATGGTTTTCACTTAATAGCCTGCAGCATTGCTTATTACATTCAGGTGTATGTGTTTGAGTAGTAATCAGCGTTAATTAGCAGATCCAGGCGTCCGCTCTCATGCGGTATCTCTAGGGGTGGCCTGGAGCTATCTTTGGCGTCCGCCTGTTTTTGGCCCAAAATGCACGGTGCGTTCGCCGATCGAGCGGTTGTAGCACCGTACATTTTTGGTGCACACCCCCCATGTATGCCCATGTTTACGCCCAGTTTCCCTCATTATTCCGTCCGCTCCCCTAAAAACGCCCCCATGCCGCCCACAATGACCGTACTCTTGCGGACACGTTTTTTTTGCATGGAGAGACCACGTCCGTGAGCGGTGTGAGGTCGCGGCACCTGTGCATTGCGAAAGCTACGCATGCGCAGATGAAAAAAAACCACGATCCGCCCGTTTACGGTCCCACCGTACCGAGCAGAATAAGGTCCTTAAGGTATATGGAAGAAACTCTTGTTACCATTGCACACAAAATTAGTTTGACTATGATGTACAGCAGAAAAGGATAACAAGTTATCATGGGGGCACTAGGATGTTGTCTGCCTCGCCAAGCAGCAGCAGAGTAAGGTGGGGAGTCAATCCCAGATGAAAACAAACAAGTGGAGGGGGGAGGGTTGCTGCGCTAGATAAAGGTGTGCAGTGAATTTCAAATAAAAACATTAAAGAATAGGAACAAAATGTACTGATAAGATCATTAGGTGTGCAATGGCCCTGTGTATAGTCACCCTTAGTAGGATAGTAGTGTACACAGAAGGATAGCAGTGTACACAGAAGGATAGCAGTGTACATAGAAGGAAAGCAGTGCACATAGAAGGATAGCAGTGTACACAGAAGGATAGTAGTGTACACAGAAGGATAGCAGTGTACATAGAAGGATAGCAGTGTACACAGAAGTATAGAAGTGTACACAGAAGGATAGCAGTGTACACAGAAGGATAGTAGTGTACACAGAAGGATAGCGGTGTACATAGAAGGATAGAAGTGTACACAGAAGGAAAGCAGTGCACATAGAAGGATAGCAGTGTACACAGAAGGATAGTAGTGTACACAGAAGGATAGCAGTGTACATAGAAGGATAGCAGTGTACACAGAAGGATAGTAGTGTACACAGAAGGATAGCGGTGTACATAGAAGGATAGTAGTGTACACAGAAGGATAACAGTGTACATAGAAGGATAGTAGTGTACACAGAAGGATAGCAGTGTACACAGAAGGATAGCAGTGTACATAGAAGTGTAGCAGTGTACACAGAAGGGTAGCAGTGTACACAGAAGGATAGCAGTGTACATAGAAGGATAAGCAGTGTACACAGAAGGATAGCAGTGTACATAGGATAGCAGTGTACATAGAAGGAAAGCAGTGCACATATAAGGGTAGTAGTGTACACAGAAGGATACCAGAGTACATAGAAGGATAGTAGTGTACACAGAAGGATAGCAATGTACACAGAAGGATAACAGTGTACGTAGAAGGAAAGCAGTGCACATAGAAGGATAACAGTGTACGTAGAAGGAAAGCAGTGCACATAGAAGGATAGCAGTGTACATAGAAGGATAGCAGTGTACACAGAAGTATAGTAGTGTACACAGAAGGATAGCAGTGTACACAGAAGGATAGTAGTGTACACAGAAGGATAGCGGTGTACATAGAAGGATAGAAGTGTACACAGAAGGAAAGCAGTGCACATAGAAGGATAGCAGTGTACACAGAAGGATAGTAGTGTACACATAAGGATAGCAGTGTACATAGAAGGATAGCAGTGTACACAGAAGGATAGTAGTGTACACAGAAGGATAGCGGTGTACATAGAAGGATAGTAGTGTACACAGAAGGATAACAGTGTACATAGAAGGATAGTAGTGTACACAGAAGGATAGCAGTGTACACAGAAGGATAGCAGTGTACATAGAAGTGTAGCAGTGTACACAGAAGGGTAGCAGTGTACACAGAAGGATAGCAGTGTACATAGAAGGATAAGCAGTGTACACAGAAGGATAGCAGTGTACATAGGATAGCAGTGTACATAGAAGGAAAGCAGTGCACATATAAGGGTAGTAGTGTACACAGAAGGATACCAGTGTACATAGAAGGATAGTAGTGTACACAGAAGGATAGCAGTGTACACAGAAGGATAACAGTGTACGTAGAAGGATAGCAGTGTACACAGAAGGATAGTAGTGTACAGAGAAGGATAGCAGTGTACACAGAAGGATAGCAGTGTACACAGAAAGATAGTAGTGTACACAGAAGGATAGCAGTGCACACAGCAGGATAGCAGTGCACATAGCAGGATAGCAGTGTACTTAGAAGGATAGCAGTGTACATAGAAGGATAGCAGTGTAAACAGAAGGATAGTAGTGTTCAAAGAAGGAGAGCAGTGTACATACTGTAGAAAGATAGTAGTGTAAATAGAAGGCTAGCAGTGCACATATAAGGATAGCAGTGTACATAGAAAGATAGTAGTGTAAACAGAAGGATAGTGGTGTACATAGGATGATAGTGGTGTATATAGAAGGATAGTAGTGTATAGTACATTTCAGGAAAGCAGTGTATCTAGAATGATAGTCGTGTACATAGGATAGCGGTGTACTGTACATAGAAGGATAGCGGTATACATCGAAGGATGGCGGTATACATACTGTAGAAGGATAGTGGTGTACATGGAAGGAAAGTAGTGTACATTTGTAGAGAGCATGTACCTAGAATGATAGTCATGTACATAAGATAGTGGTGTACATATGATGATAGTGGTGTATATAGAAGGATAGTAGTGTATAGTACATTTCAGGATAGCAGTGTATCTAGACTAGAATGATAGTCGTGTACATAGGATAGCGGTGTACTGTACATAGAAGGATAGCGGTATACATCGAAGGATGGCGGTATACATAGAAGGATAGTGGTGTACATGGAAGGAAAGTAGTGTACATGTGTAAAGAGCATGTACCTAGAATGATAGTCATGTACATAAGATAGTGGTGTACAGTGGTGGCTATCTTGGATTAGCTGCAGGACATAGATCGGCACAATGAGGAATTGAGGCCGGAGATGTTTGGCCACCATCAGTTGGCTTCTGTCAAGGGTTTGGAACAGACATATACTGTAGGTTTATTTTTTATATTGACTTTGTTATATACTGTAGTTTGTATTTTAATAGTTTAGTTTGGGAATGTGATTTCAAATAATTAGAGGTTGAGTTTATAATTTGTTTTGAGTTATAAATAAAAACCAAACAAAAATAATAATTTGGATTACTACATACTGTAGGTACAGTAACTACTTTTTAATTCTCCTCTCCAGGAGAAGCCCTGAGAGGACATGTATATTACCGGGGTTGGAAAGGGCCCTGCCCCCATAATGTGATTCATAGGTTTGTATGAGGGATTAGGGTTATTGCCTGTCTAATCTAATCCTGCCCACTTCTCTAGAAAGAAGGAGGCTCCTGCAATTTGCAAGACACTAGGTAAGTACCGATCACTATTTTAAGGGTTCTAGGTACTAAGGAGTATATGTAAAAAACCCATGGAGAGAGATAAAGTGGACAGAGATAAAGTACCCACCAATCCACTTCTAACTGCCATGTTACAGACTGTGGCCCTTATTCTGAATCGGACGGTACGGCCCGCGTGCGGCCGTACCGCCGATGTTTTTAGTCTGCACATGCGCAGAGGTCAATCTGCGCATGTGCAGCCCCATTCGCCGCAGACGTATTTCGTCCGCCGCAAAGGGGGCGTATAGGGGCGTGAGGGGCTTCATACCCTCATTTCCCTATGTATACGCCCCGCGTTTCATGGGCGTTCCCATGCAAACGCGGGGCGTATGCATGCTAATTAGGGTATGACGCCACTGATGGGGGCGGAAAGCTGACGTCGCCGGATGTCAGCTCTCAGCCCCCATACAAGCTATCACACGGACGATTGTCCGTGTGGTCTCAGCTTGCGGGAGCTGCTGTGGCGTGCGGCCCTGCCTTCGATGGTCGACGACCATCGAATGCAGGGGGCAGCTCCCACCATGGTGGAGGCGTACGCCCCACCATTTTTATGCGGATCGCCAGCCGTCCGTGTACGGACGGCCGTGGCGATCCGTCTCGTGGGCGGGGATTGGTTTGTGCGGCCGGAGCACCGTGTGCGGCTCCGGCCGCACCAACCAGAATAAGGGCCTGTGTTAGAAAAATGACAGTTCGGGGTTATTCGGCCAGTACTTTATCTCCATTCACTTTATCTCTTTCCTTGACTCCTCGGCCACCCCAAACACTGCCAAACATCACCAGCTGGGATTCACTGGCAGTTGGTGTGGTTCCCCTATTTGAGTTTTGTCCCAACTATGGAGCTGCCACTGCCTAATACACAGACGGAGACCCCTTAATCCAGTGGCGTCAAACTCCAGCTGTTGTGGAACTACATGTCCCAGCATGCCCTGCCACAGTTTTAGCAATCCATTCTATAAAATCTGTGGCAAGACATGCTGGGATGTGTAGTTCCACAACAGCTGGAGGGCCATGAGTTTGACACCACCGCCTTAATCATTGGGGACCGCCTGACCTCCGATGATGAATAAGCACCTTGGAATACTGTACAAAAGCATTTGTATAATGTCTCACATTCGGGGATAATAACCCTCTATTTTTAAAATGCGATTAATAGATACAGCAAGAGCAATGCAGGTAAAGATTTATCTCCTCAGGGTAAGAAGGTGGATTCTCCATACATTGGCCCTTATTCTGATCTGTGCGGAAATTCCCGCATTCTTACGGAGCGGTCCGCACGCCACGGTGTTTTTCCGCATGCGGCCATCGTCCGTAGAAACGCCCACGTGTCCTCCGCATTCGGACGGACTCACTCTTTAAGAACAGGGCGTGTTTACGGACGACATACAAACCATGCGTGTGCGGGAGAAACACTCCGATTCGGCACGGTATTACAGAGTATTACAGAGTATGCTCGGGAATACCGCATCCGACCGGGAGCCAAGCGGTGCTACCGCACGTAAGCGGAGTATTTACGCCAAACAACCCACTATGAAGTATCTTCTGCAAGACATCACATGACCCACTTATTCAATTACCTATCCTCATAAAAAACTGCTTATTTGGAATTGGAATCAATTAGATTCCAATATATCCTTACAAGCATGCCTAACACATGCATTGCACACAAACCCTTACAGCAATTGAAGTGCAATGGTTTCAATTAAAGCACTGACAAGCGTCCTATTAGTGAGTAATGAGTAAAGGAGTAGATTGTATTGGGTTCAGGTGTTAATGGTTGTAGTCATTAGGCGTACGTTCGCCTACCGCATGAACGAGTGGTGTCCGCAAAGCAATAGTACACTTGTGGACACCGCACATTTCAGCCCTTTTTGCTCGCGTGCATTCGGAGTGGTTTCCGAATGTACGCCCCCCAACATAAGTGTACTCCCCCGTGTCCGCCCATGTTTCCGCCCCGTTTTGCCCACTTTGAAACTACGCCCATGTGTCATTCCGCATGACGCCCATAATACGCCCCTATTTCCCGACTGATTGCGGTGACCAGTTTTGGACGGGCTTTGTCCGAACTGGTACCGAGTCAAGGCGTGGCACATGCGCGTTGCGTTCTCTACGCATGCGCAGACGCCGTAAAGACGCAATCCGTAAGAACGCGGTAAAGTCCGCATCAATCAGAATAAGGGCCATTAACTTCACTTCCAACCAGCAGTAATTAATGCGCAGAAGCTTTTTTTTTTCATATAAAGTAATTTATTTACCTCAAAATACTGCGCTGTTTTTTAATTCTTTTCCTATGTTATATTTTATGAAGTGATCTTCAGTAGCTGAACTTGGGATCTAATTCAGACCTGCTCGCTAAGCTGCATATACTCAGAGCCTAGCAAGCAGGTGAACGCCACCCCGGGAACGCACGCCTCCCCCGCCACCAGAATCCCCTCAGATGTATACACTTACTCATTCGCTCGCATGCGCCCGCACAGAGGAAAAATCATTCCATGGTTACTCACCATCAAGTGATCACCATCATTTTGGGGGGGGGGGCTTGTTTCTACTTTACCATCCACCTGGACTACTATTGGGAACGGGTAAAGTGTGCCAAGCAAAGCCATGCGAGGGTACGCGCTGCACTAATTGGGTGCCCATGAGTCGATATGGATGCAAAAACTCATGTATGCTTGCGTCGAACTTTTGACCACTTCGACCTATTTCATGTCGACATTTCTGTCTGCGGCGAACTAGTGTATGTTGACCTTTTTATCATTGACTTATGGACTGTCTACCTAGACACTGTAGGCCTTTCAATCCATACCCATTTTTTAGATAAAAAAATGATATTAATGGGTTTAAAGTTTACCGATTGGTTTCTGTTTTTTTTTTTTTTTTGTTTTTATATTTAAAAATGTACATTAGGAGATTCTAGCTTCTTACCGCTAATACACATGCTGCCTTTTATATCGGGATTCCTTTTACTTTAGTTGTACACTACAGAAGAGACCCCTTGCTATTACAGGTTAGGTCTCCCTCAGGGGCGTAACTATAGCATCGCAGCCCCCGCCACCGCGGGGGGGGGCGCTGTGCATGTGGGGGCACCAGGGGCTGCGGTGCTATAGTTACCCCCCCAATCCCCCGCAGACTTACTTATCTCGCTGGTCCCGTAGGCTCCGTTCTTCTGATGAGGACCACCACAAAATGGCCGCCCCCATATAGCACACTGTTCTCTGAAACTGTCTGCTGTATGGGGGCGGCCATTTTGTGGTGGTCCTCAGCAGAAGAACGGAGCCACCGGGACCAGCGCAGCGCGATAGGTAAGACTGCGGGGGAGGGGGTTAGCATAGGCGACGGGGCGACCGGGCGACCGGGGGGAGGGGGGGTGCTTGACGGGGCGGCGGGTATGGGCGCCCCCCCCTAACGGCGGGGGGGCGCCCAAAACCCCTAACGGCGGGGGGGCGCCCAAAACGTAGCTACGCCACTGGTCTCCCTTATCTGTGTATTGCAAAAACCGAAATATTCAGAAAACTGTAGGGTTTTTTTTTTTTTTTGGGGGGGGGGGGGGGGGGTGTTTCCTCTGCCCATTTTTTTTCACACTTACCTCATCCCCCAATATCCACGGCGGCCTTCAGAATCCTCTTCAGCGGCTTCTGCAGTCTGTGGCGCGACATGGGACAGCATGGATGTTTAGGGAACATTGGGGCACCACCAGGGGACAGGTAAGTATGGAAAAACAAGTATTTCAAAATCTGGAAAAATCCCTTATCCAAAATGCTCATGGTCCAGAGCATTTCGCACAAGGGAGACTTAACCTGTAGTAGATTCAGATCTATTTTTGGAAATAAATAAAAAATAATCCATACCGACAAAAAGGAAATTTTCTACCCTTGAAAATAGATGCTCTCAACAAAACCAATTTCCCCCAGAATATCCATTATTTTTACATCCAATTTGGCATTTCAGGAATTAGCGAAGCTTTCACCACGCACTGCTGAATTGTTTGATCCTGAAGCGGATACAAATTCTTGTTGAAGTGTCAGACTTCATTTCATGTTGACATGTTATTGGATAGATTATCCTCTCTGAGTTTTGGTATTTGACAGATTTCACTTGAGAGGATTTAGCACAGATTTTGCTTCTGTTTTTTATATTGTTTTTTATTTTATTTATTCATTGGGGCCCTCGCAGCAGTAAAATGTCATTTTTAAATCATGAGTTAAGTGGTGATGTTGCCCATAGCAACCATTTAGATTCTGTCTCTCATCTTCTACTATGCAATATAGAAATGATAAGTAGAATCGGATTGGTTGCTATGGGCAAAACCACCACTATCCGTTTTAGAACTTTAGTAAATTTACCTCTTTATGTTTTGTGGCCAGAAGCAGCGGTGTCACTAGAAGGGTGCGGGCTGCTCTTTGGTGTCATACACTGAGGGGTAAAACCAAAATGCAGACTCCTCCACATGGACGGGAGCAGGGTGTTGTACTTTAAGCACACCGCTCCTATCACAGTGAAGGTGCCAGCAGCGCAGCCAGTCATGTGAGCATCTCCCAATGAAAACAAGCAAGATCATGTCCCTTCCCATGAGGCCACACCCATATTGCCAGGAGTAGGGAGGTATGGCATTACACACACAGTAGGGAGGAGTAGGGAGGTATGGCATTACACACAGCCTAGTGAACAGTTATGAATCATGCCCTTTGTCTGTCTCACAATCATGGGCATTTCAACCACTTAAATTACTTCCCACGAACCACTCCAATTTTTTTGTTATTATTTAATAAAGTTTAAAAAGTCTTTTGAACAATGTGTAAATAATAACATATTTACAGTAGGCATCATCCACCCGTGAATCCCCCCCTGTCCCCGTGAAGCAAAGCAGCGGTTGAGCACCGGGCCGCTGCCGCCGCAATACCAATCACATACCGCCCCCCCCCCCGCGCCCCCCCCCCCGCGCGCCTGGGGTGCTCCGGTGCCTTGCACCGGCCCTGCCTGGAAAATGAATGTTTTCCAGTTGTATTTTTTGCTGAATTACTAGCCAAATTCAGCAGAACTATTTAGGCCAGTCCCCTAACACCCTGTAGTACAGCCCATCAGATAAATTGTATGGTACAAGTGTACAGTAAGCAGTAAGATAAATTGCATGCGATTTGTCACAGGTTGGATAAATTGCATGCAATATATCTGATGCGAAATAATCCCTCAATCACAGAATCTGACATGCAGGACTCCCGGGAAGCTGCTGGGGAGTTCAAGGGAAATCTGAAGCAATTTCAAGTGTCAGATAAATTGCTCTAGTGTATGGCCACCTTTACAGAACATGTATAAACATGGGTACACATATAACAATCCCGAGCACCACCGTTATGGCTAATTACGTTGGTGGTGCCACAGGCGATGTAGTGCATACACACCGACTGATATCGGTCACCCTCCCTCTGTTTACATGCATTTTCTGAGGACATTTATTATTTCTACAGTAATAAGCATCACAGTACATCATTGTGTGCGGACGCCTTTGTCCCACTACAGTATGTCTATATAAGATTTGGCTTACTACAACAAATATTTATTTGCACAAGGCAGAAGTCATAACTAATAGCAGAGGCCAGAAAGCAACAGAGACAAAGAACACATTCTGATGGATCATATTTTAAATTTGGTTTGACTTTTATTGCAGTTAACAAGCTCCACTTAAGTGTGTTCAGCTATTAAAATCACTAGTTTCAGCAAAGTAGAGCCATATTTCAATAATATTAAGACGCTGATTTGACAGAAATGTTCCCGGTGGCACAGAAACAAGGGCATTGGGACTAGAGCAAAGAATCCCAAAGAATTTCAAGTAAATGCAGAATGCTCTAATTTAAAATCCAGCCACTGGTGTTTTTGTTGCATTCCATTCCTATTAATTAATTATACTGATTATACTGCGGGGGATGGGGGAGTCATTGACAAGATGTACGGTGGGGCCAAGGGGGATCCCCTCTGCACCAGTATAGAAAGATCACTGGGAAAACAGCCCAGCGCAGTGTCAATACTGCACGTACGCCAGATGGGAGAACATTGTTCATTATAATGTGTAAGTCTTATCACATACACAACAAATTATACATTAAAATGTCAAATAAATATCTACAAGTGTTACACCTTTCAAAACAATATGTGATAAAGAAATATATATTTACAATCTCCAATAGATGTACTATAGGCCTGATTGTGATCAAAATGCAGCCCTGACAATTATCAAATAACCGTACATACACATGGTATGCTGTACGCATGCGCAAGCCAATCGTGGTGAAGGGAGGTGATTGACACCCTGCAGGTTTTTGGGGGTGGGAACGTAGAAGTGTCCCGGAAAATGCATACATTCCCTAGCCGTTGTTGAAATGCAAGAAGAGGGCTGTGAGAACGGGAAGGAAGAGGGCCCTTCTCCAATGAGCTTGCAGTCTAGAAGGAGGGGGAGACAGACAAGCGACATGAGGTGCAGGCAAGGAGGCCTGATGGCAAAAAGTGAGCATGGCAGGGATGGCCAGGATATAAAGCATTAGGTTTTTAATTGGAAACCCACCCTGATGGTGAATTATGTGAAATGACCCCCATTGTTAACACCACGCCACGATCAACGTCAACCCGAAGCGTGGCGAGCGCAGAGAGCCTGCGAGGGGTGGCGGTATGCGTCCTCTGACCTTGTCATACCCCCACTATCCACGTCGGCGTGGAGTTGAATCTATATAGTGTGGCGAGCGCACCGAGTCACTGAGCCCGAAGCGTGGCGAGCGGTCGCGTAATACGTCTGAAGTAATGCGCGTCCCCTCGCGGGGCTCGCTGCGCTCACCACGCTTTGGGCTCGGTGGCTCGCTGCGCTCGCCACACTATATGTAACAAGTGCCCCAGATGCACTAAACTTCAAACAGCCAGACAACCAGTTCCTGCTTGACATTTTTCAAACCCAGTCTGTAACATGTCAGGCAGGACCTGATTGGCTGGCTGTTTATTACTCTCCATTTTATCACTTTTGAAGCTTAGTGCATCTATAGCTATATCTTTTATGTTTTATTACAATCAGTATATGGGCCTACACAAGAGAAAAAAAGAGCAGAGTACAAGAGGGTGGAGACTGCAGTGTTAGGCGCAGGGGTGGTAAGCTAGAATGGAAAAAAATGTTTTAATGGCATATCAGGGGGTGGTGTGGAAAATTGATGGAGAGGGAGCAACCCAAAGACTGGGAGTAGCCCAAGAGATAAGAGTTTTAGTTTTAGTAGTATCCAGGGTTAGGAAGAGCCCGATGGTGGAAATATTGCAAAGATGTAAATGACAGGACTGGGAGAAAGACTGATTTGACATGTTTTTATCTTTAACTATATCTTAATGGATTTTGTGCCACCACCGTCTTGCCGTCTACCTTTTGTCTTCTTCTTCACTGTCTTTGGCTGAACCTCTCTACGTCCATTTTCTTTTCTCTCAGTGATGCAATGTTATGATGTCACACACTGCAGAGAAACATTGAGCCTTAACCTAGAAAAGGAAGATGGGTGACTGGACTTTACCCTTAATAGTTCACTGTACCAGAGAAATGTAACCCTGAGAGAAACGTGCAAAATATGCGCTAAAAATGCCAGCGTCGCTCCCAGCGACTGATCTTTTTAATTGACTTTAATGGAACTGATTCAGTTAATTGACTTCAGATCATATGCCGACAACAACTAATGTGATTCATATTCCTCGACTTCGACCCTGGCAGTTTTAGCGGATATTTTGCACATCTCTCAAAGCAACATTTACACTCAAAGAGTTGAAAACCCTCTGAGTTATCTATAGAAGACATTAAAGAGAATTGAATTGTTCTTTTATTCAGCATACAGCAGTCTTAACAGTTTTCTTAAGGCATGACATAATTACCTTTCATTTAGTGTATATCACACCTAATATCTATTTTAAGATTTTTTTCAGATGTAAATTTTCTGTGCCGACTGTTTGAGTTTCATAAGAGACAAGCTATGGAATAAAGCAACTCTCTCTTTGTATTGTACGTGTGGATCCGTGCAGTTTTTGAGCTACAGAATCCCGTCTGCCACAACCATATATTTGTTCCGAGTGGTTCTGGTGGCGGTTTTAGTGGTGGACTGCAAAACCGTGACGATAAATTTGGTGTTTTTTTTATTTTTCACTTATAAAATAAAATCAGGACAGCCATGTGTTTAGTGGTGTCTAAAGTGCAGGACAGGCTCCACTATTAGGCAGCTTTAGAGGCTAAGGGCTCCATAATTCGGGGGCACCACTGAGTCTATCACAAAATTAAGGTGGAGTCTGAGAGAGGAATCCTTAATGCAAAGGGCGGTTGTTGAACGTTTAAGATGTCATCTCCACAGCTTCACCTGCAGTAGTGGTGGCAGCTGTAAGCTGAGGTTTTGCCTACGTGCCAAAAAAAATAGCACCTGCTCTGCTAAAGTGGCAGGTTTATAACAGGTTTAGTAAACCTAGGGTTATCAAATCACCAAAATCACTGACACCATCCTTATATTGATGGACCGTCAGTCAATGTGTACAAGCAATATGTCTGTGAACAGCGTTGTTCAGACATATGGCGTTGGCTGTGTAACACAACCGATGGCCCATATATCTAAACATATATCAGCGCATTGTTCTGTGTGTGCAGGCGATCCGCTGACCACCTGTACACCTGCACCAGAGCTGGCAGTGATTGACTGATCGATGGGCGGCGCCTATCCACTTGTGATGTTAATCTTGACAGATCGGGCAGTATGTATGGAGAATACACTGCACAATCCATCTATCTGCAGATCAGTTGATCTGCAGATACTGTATATCTACTAGTATGTACCCAGCCTAACACTTGGTAAATTTAGCTCAGTGGCTTAAGTGCTGCACTGCTGCTGTACAACAAGGGACAGTATGCTGATTAATTCAAGAGCACAGTGAGCATTTTTGGGACCCGATTTGACCCTATTATAACTTTGAAATGTGAAAGTTTGGTTTGATACAGCAGAATCCTTTTTGGTATCAGCTCATATACTGAGGATATTAGCTATAGTCACCTAATTCCTACCGGTGTTTGGAGAGTATAACTATCATTATCCGGTGCGCACGCCCAGATTCATATACTGTGCCATGGTCTGCAGATATTTAATTTGGTGCCTTTATTGCGACTATCACTATGGTAACTACACAGAATTTTCATACATGTCTACTTTTTATCACTGATCACTTAATAGCATGTAGTGCACTGTCTTTAGCCATACTGACATCTTGTAGACAGGGCCGTATCTGGTGGCGGTCAAGCCGTTCAATCAATGTGAAACCATTGGGCTCAGACAGGGATAGCGAGACAGAGGTGACCAATGTGGCAGCAGTTTCTAGCCCAGCATGTGCTGGTTCAGATGACATCAATGGGAGTCTGAGCAGCAGTGGAGTATGGTTCCCCCTTAAATTTATTTATATACCCCCACTAACTACTGTATATGGAAGATTAAGCAGAGCTTAAAGTGGTAATGCAGAGGTTGGGGAACTCCTTTCTCCATGCCACCTAATTACCCCCCCCCCCCCTCCCCCATTAGACAGAGACAGGGCCAGTTGTAGGGTTTATGGCATCCCTATACAAACTAGAATGTGTGTGACAATTACTGTGCAGGGCCAAGGTGGAGGTTAAAATGTTCCACCTCACCATAAGAGGTGGTGAAACTCAGTTCCACCCCGTTTCCCCTCACTTTAACCCCTGAAGATAAGACTGGAGATATGAATATTTATATTGATGAAAAAATAATTAAGCATTTCACTATTGAATCTGTTATTCAATTGTTTTTGTGAAAATTTTTAGAACATTCCAATGACAAAAGTCACTGTCATTCAGTTCCGTTCAGCTCCAGCCTCTTCCTCTTTTCTGCCTTTATTCCTTGTTTTGCAATTTTATTGGTTCTGAAATAACTGACTTGCTCCGTAATAGTGTAATTTACAAAGTTGGCTCCATTAGACTTTTACTTATTTGCTTCCAGAAAACGGCTCAGTTTGTGCCTCTCTTTGCCACTTAAGGCTTCTGAAAAGGACAAATAACAAAGTCCTTGGAATTTTTTTTCTTCTGAAAGCTTAAATAGATTTCTGCCACCAGAATCTGTACAATCCAGTTATCCTTAGAAAATGTAACTTCTACCTCTGACTGCTTGAGACTCGGAGCCTTACCTAACCTCATACAGATTGTGATCATTCAACCATTTACAAAATAAGAGCTGTCAATTTTTTCAGTTTGTACCAGTGGTTGAAGTGGAAATTTAGAAGAGGGGGTTTGGAAAATGTAATACAATAGCCGGGAATCTGGGGTACATGCCCAATTAGGGTGGCCAATCCCTAAAATCACTATGATTTCAATCCCGGAATTGGAGTTTCCAATCCTGGGATTTTGGGATTAGACTGTACATGCGCAGTCTAATGCCAGGCAGAATCTGAGCACCTACTCAGATGCTGCCCAGCTTCATACATCGCCAGCGTGCAGTTCTGTGCAGCCTGACATGATGTTAGTAGTCACGCTGCGCAGGCCGAACAGCTGCACCGCCGCTCCTGGACCCATGGTTCATGGCACACCGACTTCTGGCCGCACCACTGCATCTTCACTGCTCACCACCTCCCGACCACACAGCTCCCACGCACCGCCTGCCCACCTCTGCTGCACCACCCAGCTCCTGGTTCCTGGCCACACCCGCACAGGTATTTAAATATGTGGTCAGGTGTTTTTTTTTTTAATAGGGAAGCCAATGAAAAAATGCTCCGGGATTGGCATCCCTATGCCCAATGCCTCAGCTATGTACAGCCCGCAACCAGCCTCTGTGTTCAGTGACATCTGGTCCAAACTGGTGGCTGCCACTCCAAGCCTTGTAAACTGATAAAGTGGAGAATTTTCCCAAAGCAACCAATTAGATTTTAACTTTCATTTCCTAGACTGTGGTAGATAAGCTGATTACTTGTTTTGGGCATCTTCTCCATTTTCTCGTTCTCTTTCTTCAAGGCTTGAAACATCTCCCCCCCCAAAAAGAATCTGGACATACAGTAGATCTGTTGGGATGGGTTGCTTACAAGGCTATTTGTCTGAGTCTATGGTGGAAGTAAAGCATAAAAAGAGAAAGTTACCGTTTACCTGGACAAACCTTGGTATACTCAAATCAACAAGTTTCCGATAGACATTCTGGTTCACTCGGTGCTGGTGGGGTGGACGGGACAGTCCCATGTGTTTTATGGCCATCCCAAAGAAAGCACTGGTCATTCCCATGGGTGCGAGGGTGGGACGATGTCTGCAGGGGGCAGGTGGCTGAATTCAGAGTATATCAGCCGACAGCCCTGTCTTCTTCCCGGCGCTCGCCCCAAAAAAGTCAGTTCCCACTGATTTCTCCTGTAGCGGAGGCATGCAAAAGGGTGTGCCTTTGTTACACATGTTAATGAGGCGGATTGGCGACAGGAGGGATGGGTATTCGGCAGAGCTGCATCTCATGTGTTCGGTAAGCTGCGATGTTTGCAGCTTACCGAGCAAACTAGAGTTGGGCCCTTAATCTTAGGTGGGACTGACTAGGAAGCATGGAGTGTCAAAGTCTTCAAATCAATTCTAGGACTTGATATTAGTAATCTGTGGGAGCGTGTTTACCTACAGGATTACCTTGTATGAGATTGAGGGCTTGTTTGAGATTATATGGAAGAGTACATACTGTAGTTATGTAAAACTAACGAGCAGCATGCAATATTGGGTTCAGTATGTGGACATGTTTGAGAATCATAGAAAATCAAAGAGGAGTAGGCAAATTATTTTAGATTTCGATTTTCCATATTAGATGCTGAGGTTGGTCTTTTGACCACCGGCCCCCTGAACGCTGGGATTCCCTTTTATAAATTTTAGAATTGGGAGCTACAGTACAGAGAGGGAGAATTATAGGGCTACACAGTGCATCTGCACATGTCCTCAAGTTCCTTGATAACTGCATGTGGTATTTGTTGCTATTCAAGCTTAAGCTCAGTGATGAACTGTGACATTGAAGAGTCCACCAATCACTCCAGTTCGTCCCCACTATATAACGCCACCACCTCCATGCTTTACTGTATCTACTGTTCAACCTGGCAGGAGACGTTCTTCTGCCAATCACAAAACCCAAATACATCGATCTGGTCTGAAAAGTTTTATACCTACACAAACACTTTACAGGAGCACAGCAAGATACATTAGGGAAAAATAAGAAAATAATATCTTTGGAAATTGGTAATAATAAGCTAGTTGCACTAATTTAAAGTATAAAAACATTATATTCTTCTAAATATAATTGTCGCAACAACTTGGCAGATTGCTACCGGAGTGTATTCATAAGACTATCCCAATGTCCAAGGCTCTATGGTAATTGATTAATAGAGGTCGTTGACAATTAATTGACTGTAAAAACAGCAAGGGACAGGTACAAGGAGTTAAACTGGGGGATGGGATGAAACTGAGTTCCACCACCTGTAATGGTGAGGTGGAACTAGTTCAACCTAGTTCATCCTTCACCTTAGCCCTGCACATGCCATTTTAACAGAAAAGCATTATAGTTTCCAGGGGTATGTCAAAAACCCTATCACTGGCCCTGGTTCTGCCTAATGGGGCAAGGGGGGGGGGGTGAATTGGGAGGCAGAGAGAAATTAGTTCCACTACCTCTCCAAGACCACTTTAAGCCCTGGGTAAAAGGTTAGCCTAAAACAGTTCCATGACTTACACAGTTCAGACAGACAGTATGAAAAAGTTAAGGCTCAAGTGTAAATCCATAACCAACTACTGCAGGTACATTGGAGGAGAACTTCAGGGAAGTAGTCATCAGCAGCTTGACTAAGCTCAGGCAAGACAATCACCTAGCACTTAGTTCAAGAAATGATCATCTATATACCTAAGAAGGTGGAAACAGAAGTGACAGGAGACTGCCAGTAACGTTGTGAATTCACAGCATAGGTAAATCCTTCTTTCCTGGAGCTGGAGAGCCAAGTTATCATATACATTTTGTTGATACCACCTTTCATGAATGGAGAGTTTGTGGCAGCCGTAGACTAGACAACTCTTTCCGTCAGCAATAGAGAAAGAATAGGCTAAACAGGACATATAATCAGCTCAAAATGTGTTAATGCTTTTATAAATGAGAGTTAGTGACTATTGTATGAAACACAGACAGTAATCTTATCATATTGTATTATGAATTATGAACATCAGTACCATGTGAAAGAGTTAGTGGCTAACAATAAAGGAGTAACTGGAGCATGGCAGGTTGTAATGACTAATACACTAACAGCAAGGACTGAATGCATCATCAGGGACAGTGGGGACTGTGCATGAGGACGGGAAGAGGTGTAGAGACAGATCTTCTTTTACTCAATTGATTTGTTGAAAATTTTCTTTCATGTACAATGAAAATAAAACATAAAACAGTCATTTAAATAGACTAGGAGGTGTTATATTAGCTGGTATATATGAGGAAAGGATTTACCTGGGGGAGGATCACTGTCGTATAGATCTGTGACATACTAAACAAGACTGTGGAATCTGTGCAAATGTGTGTAGCTAAAAAATGAATGTGGGCACAATACAGGCATACCAATTGTAAATCCAGTGTATAAATCCAATGCTGGTATAGAGGAAGCAGCTGCCACCGGGTGCTAGGTGACTGTACGACAGTCGGGATTCCGATGGTCATTACTCCGACATCGGAATCCTGACTGTTTAAATGCCCGACAGTTGGGATCCCAACTGACAGGGGCTATTCTCCCTTTTGAGGGTCTACGACCCCTATAGAGGGAGGATAGAACCTGTGGCGAGCGAAGCGATCCACTGAGCCCACAAGGGGCTTCTTTGTGCTCGTCCTCCCTGTCGGAGCACCAGCAGTCGGGATTCCAATGTCGCTATACTGACAGTCGGTATCCCGATTGTCGGACCACCATACCACAGTTGCTGCCACCAGGCTAACAGGACTCCAATCTGCAACATAAGCTCAAGACTGCTTGTTTCTATTCTTTTCCCTGTGCCTAAGTAAATAGCCTGTTAATTAGTTATAGAAGATGTTTTAAATCAACTGAGGAATTCATTCATTCACTAAATACTGTCGAAAGACTGTAAAAGGGGATGGAATGCTATCATCATCATCATCAATTTTCACTTGCACCTTGAGGACAGAGGCATATTAAGAGAGGAGGGGACCTGCCTGCAGTCTCCATCAGGTCCCCATTCTCTCTAGCAGTGACAGTAAGTCTGAGCACTAGGTGGTTCACAGGTCTCTGTGAAATTGCTGCGATGGCCATTTCCACAATGGTTTTCACTACTGCCCATGGTGGACATTTTCCTACTTGGGTGGTGGACATTGTCCCGATGTTTTGCACTGTAGGAAAAATTGATCGGGACAATGGCCACCGCATCATTTTTCCAGAGTCCGGCGCATCCCCTAATGCGCAGAATCACTGTCACTGCCGTGGTCCTCTGGAAAGGTAATTATTAAAAAATTGGGTGCACTCATTATAGATACGCCACTGGGTGCACAGGAAAATGAGTGCAGATAGGCTGCCATAATTCTTAGCTATTTGTGCAGTCAAACATGGGCACAACACATTGCCATGAAACAAATTCCCATCTAGTGTCTAGAAAAGGAAATCAATGCTGAAACAAAATCTTTGTATGTTGTTGTTTACTAGGGAAAATAATATCTGATTTTATTTAAAACATTAATACAGTCACTATTATACCCCTTTCACATCGCACTTTTAAAACGGTATATTGCCGTTCTTTTTCCATTTTAAAACGTTTAAGGCTGCAATGTGAAAGTACCAGAGTTGATTTACCGGTTAAAGTTAACCGGTATTTCAACACAGTTAAAAAGCAGAGTCCTACAGGTTTTAAAGCCGTTTTTTGGCAGTTTGAACAGCTCTATTTCAATGGCTTGAAACGTGTCCCTTGGGGGTTAAACGGGTTGAATGTTTGAATGGTATTAAATTATCTTTAAAACGGTTTTCACCTGCAATGTGAAAGGTCTCAAGGCTCAGACCCGTTTTAAAGTCCCATTTAAGAATACCATGTCATTACCCATTTCTGCAATGTGAAAGCAGTATTTTTGAACTTTTGATATTGATATATAAATGACTAACTGCCAATACTTATATGATCAGTAAGTAATATGGTAGAAATCTTATTTTTTAAATTTAGAAAATGAATTGTAGTTGGAAACAAACTTAAAATATCAGTGCAAATTAAAATGCAATATTATTGGCTGGGATATTTAGTGTCTGATATATCTTTTTATTTTACATCAATGGTTCAGTTACAGCTTCCTAGCAAGTCGAGTCTGATTTGAAGTGAGTCTTTGATGTTCATTTACTAAATGACCTTTTTACACATCAGTGTTTAATCAAAGTGTCCTTAAGTAAATAATGCATTTTAGTGTTAAATAATCATAGAATGGTCATTTGTTTAACCCTTTAAATGGCAACATCTCTGTGAGAGATGTGCAAAACACCCGCAATAAAATGCCGGAGTCGCTCACATTTGTTATATAAATTCAAATAAAAAATCTTATTATAAAAAAAAGATTGTATTTCCTATATTAGGTAAACATTACAGGTTATCTTGCTGAATAAAAATATTTGCTTTCCAATTTTCACACCTATTTTGACAAATTCGCTTGGCACTCAAAGGGTTAGTATAAAAAAAACTTTTTTTTTTGCAGTTTACTTCGATTTTTCTGTTTACTTAACTGATGTCCTGATCTAGGTTTACAGAAAGGCTACATAATCTACATAAGGCAATAAAGTAATTTTTAAGTTCTACAAAAAAAAATTATTGTTTGGGCAGTATGCAGTATGGAATACCTCTCAGGGCAGCCGAGAGGTATGCCGGGCCCTGGTAAAATTTGGGGGTGTGGCCTAATTGCGGGAAGCATGACCACCCCCATGATTAGGCCAAGCCTCCAAAACATTAGGGGGGTGAAAACACACTTTACAGTCGACGGATGGTGGTGGGGGGGGGTGTTATTGTTGCCCCCTTAGCAGCAGCAGCACACACGTACAGCATGTGCTGTGCTGATAGCAGGCTCAGCATGAGCTCTCACGCTGTCAGTGAGAGGCTCATGCTGAGCCTGCTGTCAACACAGCACATGCTGTATGTGTGTGCTGCTGATGCTGCTCGAGAGAGACGGAGGGAGAAGTGGGAGGGGGGTCGGACCAGGGCCCCTGCCGGCCCCTCCAGCAAGCCTGGGCCCGGGTAATTAGTACCTGCTCCCCCCCCACCACCTCTTGGCTGCCCTGATACCTCTACAATATGACTGAAATTGCCCAAATAGATTACTGAAACATTGTATATACTCTACGGGACTGTACATCCACTAGTCTCTAAAAATAGCAACAGACACAGATAATCATACAGTACATCAGTTTAGTTACTCATACATCAGTAACTAAAAACAGATTATAAATAATACATACTGTTCAACATAAAACAAAAGAAATGCAATTCTGCTGAAATGTTAGTGCAGCGAGCGTCCCTTTGTTATATTACAAATGAATGATTCATGTAAAAATTGATCCATTTAAATAAAGTTTCTGAGATTAATCAATTTCAAATGAAACATACAGCCAGTGGCTAAGAGAAGAAAATTAATAATTGTGTCATTCAATTTGATTTAACAAATGGATTTTAAAGTTTTGTAATAGTGGAAACAAAGTTTGTATGTATATATATATATATATATATATGGAAAAACAAGGGGGTATCAGAGTGCGCTAGAATACAACAATAGTAGATTCAAACAATCAATATTTAATATAAAATATAAAAATTATATAAAAATGGTACAAGTACAAGTATAAAAGCCCTTATAGTTAGGGATATCTCAGAAATACAATTTGATGAACAGATATGATTGTTGTTCAATTCAAGTAGTCTTGATCACAATTAGCCCTTTATATATAGGGCTAATATATATGTACCAAAAGAAGAGTCGTCACTCCGGGACTTAAGTGCAAAAAATGTGAATTCTTTACTGTGTGTAAACGGTCAACGCCGTTTCGGGATCTCTCCCTTCGTCAGGACCTACAGAGATCTCTCCCTGATGAAGGGAGAGATCCCGAAACGGCGTTGACACGCAGTAAAGAATTCACGTTTATTGCACTTAAGTCCCGGAGTGAAGACTCTTCTTTTGGTACATATACAAGTAGTGGGACAGCTATCCTACCTATGGAAGGCTGAGTTTTGAATGAGAGCAAGGAGTGCCGGACCCAGTCTGGAGATATATATATATATATATATATACAATTCCAAACACTGCCGGCACTCAAGGGTTAATCTGGACAGCTTGCTCCTGGTGCCAGAACGAAATAGTGAAATAGTAGTCCAATATTCCAAATAGGAAAAAATGACGGCACTCAGAAGACTGTTTTCAAAATCAACAAATTTGTATTGAAGTGTAAAGGGGAACGTTTCGGGGTGTTACCCCCGTCTTCAGCCCCAACCTACAGCACTGGACATAACATTGCACACACAATTTATACTTACCTGACCGCGGGACACTCCAAGACGCGCTGTCAGCGTGGAACCAACCGGCGGAAGTGACTCGCTGACCACTTCCAGTGCGCGAGGCGCAGCCTTAGTTGCTAAGCAACACCTGGCTTGCGTCTCAGCTACACGGAAGCGCAGCGTTACACCCTCCCTGCACAGTGAATCACGCAGCCAGCGCTTGCATAGGAATGCCCGCGGCCAGGAACATAGACAAAACAGGCGACCATAACACATACAGATCCAGCTCCAAACGGCTAGACTTGCGCGGCAGCAATACCTGTGCACATTTACCGATATCAGAGATGAAATAGTGTGTCTTACCGTGGACCTCCCACCCAGTAGACTCACACTGAATATCGGAATCGAACACAGAGACGCATGCCGACACAATGTCGACCTTTGGGCATCTTGATCCTGTATTGGCGCCTGAAAGACAAAAAAATACAATAATCATTAAAAAATATTCATAAAGGTGGAACAAGCAGAAACAAAACATGTACATAACTGCATGAATCAAAACACAATGAAACAGTCTAAGACAAGCGTACCAGGGTCATAAACCTAAACTAATACAGGGTGTTCCAGTTGATCTTCTCGTTGAGACCATCAGGGTAGATGGTCCCCAACTTGAAGATCCACTCTGACTCCCTGACAAGCAATTTTTTTGATCGATCACCACCACGCGGTGTTTCGGCTATATGGTCGATCATGAAGTACTTAAGAGATGAAATGGAGTGGCCAAAGCGTTTGAAATGGCGTGCCACCGGTTGGTCAATCTCCCTGCCCCGTAAGGACAGGTTGATCGCCGATCGGTGGGCCGCCATACGTTCCCTGAAAGTACGAGAAGTCTGCCCGATGTAGTACAGACCACATGGGCAGACTATAATGTAAACAATGTGAGACATCCTACAGGTCAAGACCTGTCTGATGTCAAACATCTTTGGACTATGAGGATGCTTAAATTGTTTACAAGAAACAAGATGTTTGCAAGTTTCACAAGACCCGCAGCTGTAGCAACCTGGTGCTTTAGTGTAAGTGTTGGGCGGTTTTGGTATCCCCATGCCTGTAATGTCAGCCTTAACTAGGCGGTCTCTTAGATTTGGACCCCTACGAAAGGCAGCCAGTGGTCTAATTTTATTCAGGCCTGGTAAATCCGGATCTGTTTTAACAATGGGCCACAAGGCATTGGTGGCATGGCGAATCACTACACTAGCCGTAGAAAAGGAACTGGACCAGGGTAATACTGCATTATTACTTTTGGGTCTAGACTTGAGTAGATCTGATTGGGACATTTGGAGGACTTCCAATTTTTGAGCCTGCAAAATTTTTGGATCATATCCCCTGGCCTCAAATTTGGAGATAAGGGTATCCAAACGTGACCCCACCTTTTCAGGATCGCTGACGATCCGAGCAACTCGCATCATCTGCGATCGTGGGAGACCCCGTTTGAGAGCCGGTGGGTGATGGCTGGAACCAAGAAGGAAAGTGTTCCTATCAACGTCTTTGAAATATACATCTGTGCCAATCACATTGTCATTGATCGTGACCGCCACATCAAGAAAATGAGTAACAGTACTGCTGTATGTGGCTGTATATTTGATAGGAGAGCTGCCGACATTAATGTCGGCAATCAGTGTCAACAGCGCCTCCTGTCCACCCGTCCACAGGATGAAAATATCATCAATGTAGCGGGTGTACAGGAGTAGGCTGTTGCATACAGCAGGATCAGAAAAGAATTTAGATTCCTCCTCAAAGAACATAAAAATATTGGCATAAGAGGGGGCCACAGGAGAACCCATGGCACACCCTCTTAGCTGCAGGTAATACCCACCATCAAATAAAAAATAATTGCGCTGCAAAGTTAGCGTCAACAATTGCATGAATAAATTGTGATCAAAAATGCCAGGATCTAAAAACTGTGTAATAAATCTGCGGGCAGCCTCCACCCCCCCATCATGGGGAATGGAGGTGTAGAGGCTGCACACATCAAGGCACACCATAATGGTGCCTGCAGGCAACACATCAAACTGTTTAAGCAGATGAATAAAGCTGGTAGTATCCTTAAGAAAGGATGGTTTTAACAACAGCAAGGGTTGCAACAAATGATCTAACAGTTGGGCAGTTGCTTGATACAATGAATCACGGGCCGATATAATGGGGCTGCCCGGAGGTGACAGGGGATTCTTATGGACTTTGGGTAAGGAGTACAACACAGGTACCACAGGATATTCTTTATACAATGCCTTTGTAAGTTTGGATGATATTTTGCCATCCCCAACCGCCTTAGTGAGGATGGAAAGCAGTTCCTGCTGGTACTTGGTTGTAGGATTGGCAGAGAGTTTTTTATAAACTTGGACGTCAGCCAGTTGAGTTTGCAGTTCATGTCGATATTTGGAAACATCTTGGACGACAATCGCCCCGCCTTTGTCGGCGGGACGAATTACAATGTCCTCATATTTACTAAGGGCACTCAGGGCTTGAGATTCAGATTTAGATAAGTTCTTTTTGAACTTCCCTGGTGCCTGAGAGAACTTTGATAATGATTCGTCCAATAATCTACCAAATGTCCGAATCGAAGGATTGGTTGACACCGGATCGAAATGGGATCTGGTGGTTCTACTCAGGAACTGGTGCATCGGGTCATTCGATGGTACAGTGGGTATGGCCTGAAAGTGCTCCTTGAGCCTTAATTTACGCTGCAATTGGTGATGATCTCTTTTCCATGTAAATGGATCATGTAGGTTCGTAGGTACAAATGTTAGGATTGGGATTTTAAATCACTGTTCCCTTGATCTCATGATCCTGGTGGTGGAAGAAGCAGGTCGGGAACTGCAGGTGACCAGGAATAAGATCACAGATCTCACCAAGTTACATTCCACCTTGCTGAATGATACATCCAATAACACCTGGATAGAGAAATTGGAAGCTCAATGTACAGCTTATAAAAATGAATTGATCAAGTTCAAACGGAATAAAAGAGCTACCGTTGACAGTGACTACGATGACAATCGCGTTTACAGCTGGCTGTCCGGGGTTAACCAACGTCAAGAGACATCGGATAGACGTCGCCGTCCGTGGCAAGCCCGGGGTGGTCGTCAACAACGTGAGGCACGGGAGATCAATAATGATAGTGATTTCATTATCTCCGACTCCGATGAGGCTACTAACACCGGAGGTGTCCCTTTAGATGGGACCGCAGTGCCTACCAGGGCCCCACAAAATTCAAAGCGCCCACCCGTCGGGGGGGCCAGGCCAAAAGAAATTCGACGCAATCCACCCCGTCGCGTCAACATGAATCAGTAGTCATCAATTTATCTTCCCGTGAGCTGTCTACCGTTAAGACCCAGGTACTTAACAAAGGCCTAACATTTGTACCTACGAACCTACATGATCCATTTACATGGAAAAGAGATCATCACCAATTGCAGCGTAAATTAAGGCTCAAGGAGCACTTTCAGGCCATACCCACTGTACCATCGAATGACCCGATGCACCAGTTCCTGAGTAGAACCACCAGATCCCATTTCGATCCGGTGTCAACCAATCCTTCGATTCGGACATTTGGTAGATTATTGGACGAATCATTATCAAAGTTCTCTCAGGCACCAGGGAAGTTCAAAAAGAACTTATCTAAATCTGAATCTCAAGCCCTGAGTGCCCTTAGTAAATATGAGGACATTGTAATTCGTCCCGCCGACAAAGGCGGGGCGATTGTCGTCCAAGATGTTTCCAAATATCGACATGAACTGCAAACTCAACTGGCTGACGTCCAAGTTTATAAAAAACTCTCTGCCAATCCTACAACCAAGTACCAGCAGGAACTGCTTTCCATCCTCACTAAGGCGGTTGGGGATGGCAAAATATCATCCAAACTTACAAAGGCATTGTATAAAGAATATCCTGTGGTACCTGTGTTGTACTCCTTACCCAAAGTCCATAAGAATCCCCTGTCACCTCCGGGCAGGCCCATTATATCGGCCCGTGATTCATTGTATCAAGCAACTGCCCAACTGTTAGATCATTTGTTGCAACCCTTGCTGTTGTTAAAACCATCCTTTCTTAAGGATACTACCAGCTTTATTCATCTGCTTAAACAGTTTGATGTGTTGCCTGCAGGCACCATTATGGTGTGCCTTGATGTGTGCAGCCTCTACACCTCCATTCCCCATGATGGGGGGGTGGAGGCTGCCCGCAGATTTATTACACAGTTTTTAGATCCTGGCATTTTTTATCACAATTTATTCATGCAATTGTTGACGCTAACTTTGCAGCGCAATTATTTTTTATTTGATGGTGGGTATTACCTGCAGCTAAGAGGGTGTGCCATGGGTTCTCCTGTGGCCCCCTCTTATGCCAATATTTTTATGTTCTTTGAGGAGGAATCTAAATTCTTTTCTGATCCTGCTGTACGCAACAGCCTACTCCTGTACACCCGCTACATTGATGATATTTTCATCCTGTGGACGGGTGGACAGGAGGCGCTGTTGACACTGATTGCCGACATTAATGTCGGCAGCTCTCCTATCAAATATACAGCCACATACAGCAGTACTGTTACTCATTTTCTTGATGTGGCGGTCACGATCAATGACAATGTGATTGGCACAGATGTATATTTCAAAGACGTCGATAGGAACACTTTCCTTCTTGGTTCCAGCCATCACCCACCGGCTCTCAAACGGGGTCTCCCACGATCGCAGATGATGCGAGTTGCTCGGATCGTCAGCGATCCTGAAAAGGTGGGGTCACGTTTGGATACCCTTATCTCCAAATTTGAGGCCAGGGGATATGATCCAAAAATTTTGCAGGCTCAAAAATTGGAAGTCCTCCAAATGTCCCAATCAGATCTACTCAAGTCTAGACCCAAAAGTAATAATGTAGTATTACCCTGGTCCAGTTCCTTTTCTACGGCTAGTGTAGTGATTCGCCATGCCACCAATGCCTTGTGGCCCATTGTTAAAACAGATCCGGATTTACCAGGCCTGAATAAAATTAGACCACTGGCTGCCTTTCGTAGGGGTCCAAATCTAAGAGACCGCCTAGTTAAGGCTGACATTACAGGCATGGGGATACCAAAACCGCCCAACACTTACACTAAAGCACCAGGTTGCTACAGCTGCGGGTCTTGTGAAACTTGCAAACATCTTGTTTCTTGTAAACAATTTAAGCATCCTCATAGTCCAAAGATGTTTGACATGAGACAGGTCTTGACCTGTAGGATGTCTCACATTGTTTACATTATAGTCTGCCCATGTGGTCTGTACTACATCGGGCAGACTTCTCGTACTTTCAGGGAACGTATGGCGGCCCACCGATCGGCGATCAACCTGTCCTTACGGGGCAGGGAGATTGACCAACCGGTGGCACGCCATTTCAAACGCTTTGGCCACTCCATTTCATCTCTTAAGTACTTCATGATCGACCATATAGCCGAAACACCGCGTGGTGGTGATCGATCAAAAAAATTGCTTGTCAGGGACTCAGAGTGGATCTTCAAGTTGGGGACCATCTACCCTGATGGTCTCAACGAGAAGATCAACTGGAACACCCTGTATTAGTTTAGGTTTATGACCCTGGTACGCTTGTCTTAGACTGTTTCATTGTGTTTTGATTCATGCAGTTATGTACATGTTTTGTTTCTGCTTGTTCCACCTTTATGAATATTTTGTAATGATTATTGTATTTTTTTGTCTTTCAGGCGCCAATACAGGATCAAGATGCCCAAAGGTCGACATTGTGTCGGCATGCGTCTCTGTGTTCGATTCCGATATTCAGTGTGAGTCTACTGGGTGGGAGGTCCACGGTAAGACACACTATTTCATCTCTGATATCGGTAAATGTGCACAGGTATTGCTGCCGCGCAAGTCTAGCCGTTTGGAGCTGGATCTGTATGTGTTATGGTCGCCTGTTTTGTCTATGTTCCTGGCCGCGGGCATTCCTATGCAAGCGCTGGCTGCGTGATTCACTGTGCAGGGAGGGTGTAACGCTGCGCTTCCGTGTAGCTGAGACGCAAGCCAGGTGTTGCTTAGCAACTAAGGCTGCGCCTCGCGCACTGGAAGTGGTCAGCGAGTCACTTCCGCCGCTTGGTTCCACGCTGACAGCGCGTCTTGGAGTGTCCCGCGGTCAGGTAAGTATAAATTGTGTGTGCAATGTTATGTCCAGTGCTGTAGGTTGGGGCTGAAGACGGGGGTAACACCCCGAAACGTTCCCCTTTACACTTCAATACAAATTTGTTGATTTTGAAAACAGTCTTCTGAGTGCCGTCATTTTTTCCTATTTGGAATATTGGACTACTATATATATATATATATATATATATATATATATATATATATATAGCAATTCCTGAGGCAGCAGTTTGCTTAAAGCAATGGTTCTGTAATAGCTGGTGCCTTCCTTAAAGGAACTGGTCTTCAATACAAAGGTCATTGGGGGCGGCGGCACTCAGTGAGAAATAAAGCACATCACAGCAAAATGTTTTTCCCGACGTTTCAAAGCTCCAGCTGCTTTTTTTTTATCAAGGGTTATAAGAAGAACAAGCAAAACATGTACAAACACATTTCTGAGTTCCGTTCAAGCGTCCCGGCACCGCCCCGAACGGTCTGCCTGAAGATGACGCCATTCCCGTCGATGTTGGACGGGAGGCGTGGAGGGAACACTGCACGTGACTTGTGCGCCCAATCCGTGCTGCCACTGTTACTATTTATAGGGCCAGTACTACGGGGTGTGTCCAAGCATATGGTGGTGTGAGGACTACCAGGGGGGAATACCGGGTCTCTCTTTGCATCCTGCACCTCGCACTTTAGCATGTGGAGGCACAACGTCATCCCCTTAACAAGAAACGATTAGGATGTTCTGTACCCACCTCTACCCTACACATGTCCTAAGGCACCCAACAGAACACAGTTTAGGAACCACAATCCTACAGTAATAAACTTCTCAAACCAGAGGTTGCACAGCTAGGGGGAAAGCATTACAAAGGAGTGGGCATGTGTGCCACAAGAGGTCATTGTGTGGCACCTTCCCTTTAAAGAGTGGTGTCCTGCTTGGGCACTTTGTTTTCAGAGGTCCTCAGATTGTGCCATGCCAAAGGGGGAGATAGTCTTCCACAATGCAGGTTGCACCTAATGGACGTGTTTGTTGTTTCTCATTTGTCTACAGATCATGGGCTAGAGCTTAGGGGTAAATATACTAAGATGGGAGTTCTATTTTAGATGGAATGTTGCTATGGGCAACAAATTAGAATCTACTATAGGCCCATCCCATCTTCAATAGGACTCCCATCTTAGTAAATAAACCCCTTACTGTCTGTAGGATCTTCTTTGTCCCTTCTACATTTAAAAAATATTATACATATTTATTTTGTTATTTTTTATGCTGCTAGTTTGGTTTCATATTCATCAGTTGTGACCTGGTGCAGTGATTTTATTAATGGTTAATATATAATGAAAAATACACCTCCAACTACATTTTTTAAATAAATACTAATGAACATCATTATAATACAGGTTGAGTATCCCTTATCCAAAATGCTCGGGACCAGAAAAATTTTGGATAACAGATTATTCCGTATTTCTGAATATTTTTGTATTACAATGATGTATCTTGAGGTATCATACATTTATGTTATATACACACATCAAACACATGAAATACACACAAATATATTTTATTTGTGCATGAAACAAGGTTTTAAAACATGAAACAAAGTTTGTGTACTATCTCTGGCACTGAATTTAAATGCCAAGCAATCATGTCCTTGCACAGATCTAGTGCCATTTACAGATGGAGCCGGCCTCTTTCTTGCAGGGGCTGGCGATTCTATCACCAGCCCCCGCCAGCGGCCGGCTCTCGCCAGTGGCGCTCGCACGAGATGCTTGCGCGTGCCCCGTGACTACGGAGCTTTCTCCGCCTCCCCCAGTGCCCCTCGCCGCCCCGCCATCCCGCCTATCCCTGCCCGTCTCCCTGAAGAGGAGACGGGCAGGATGCCGCTGCTGCGTCATCATGAAACTGGGATGTGCGTGCGTGTGAGATGCACACGCGTCCCAGTCAGATGGAGCGCCACTGCGCCGGCGATCACCAGCGCAGGCATGCTGGTGATCCCTGGGCAAAGTTTAGAGGTGCACCATTCGTACATGTTTTTCCCCATTATTGCCAGTTACGGATGTCCCCAGTAGGTTTTTAGCAAATTTTTTTAAATAAAAGTACATTTTGGAGACTATGGTTTTCGGAATAATTTGGGTAATGGATATTTGTATAAGGGATGCTCAACCTTAACAAACAATTAATACAAATATATTGTACATACCTGGGGACACTAAAACTGTACAGTACAAAAGCGTAACCAGAACCTCACATGGGCAGAACAGTGAGAGTGTATCATCTCCTGTAGACATTAGACTAAATCATATTTTGTATTCAGACATGCAATACAAAAAATTGTTTCTCTCTGCCTCCAAATTCCTCATTCTTCAGCTTCTAGTTACAGAAGATGAACAGCGACTTGAAAAACGTATTTTCTTGTAAACAAAATTAGTCTTGTGTATCCCTTTGGTTTTAATTAATCTCTTCGTGAAATTGTATCAGTTTATAGTTATACTAAAGTGTGGCTTCTGGGAACAAATGTATTATGGTATTTATAGAAAATGACTTAGGGGTCTGTTTGATTTTGGAAACTGAAATTTGGCTTTGCTCCAGCATTTCATCTTGCAGGCAGCCTCACATTTTTGCATCTACATATTTAGTATACTGTAAGTGTGGAGAAATCACTGGAACCTCATCCTTTTTGCTTCTCCCCCTGCAGTTCAGCAGACCCCATCTGTTCATCTCTGGGTTGTGCCATGTGTATAATTAGTAGGTACAAGAGGAGAACAGCAGGAAGAGACAATTCTTGGCAGTTTTATTGCCTATTTCACTCACCTTTTCTAATCTTTTCACCCTTCCGTCCTCCTTCACTTACTTAAACCATCTTTGATGACACCAAATCCTGTTTTTTTTTTTTTACCACGCTGATACTTATTTATACCTTCCAACTTTCCATGGTGGTCCAGCGAGACCTTCGGGCGTGGCAATGTCGCATGCCCGAAATTTGGGTGTGTGGCCTTGTGATGAGGGGTCATGGCCTTCAAATCGCATCACTCACACAAGGCCATGCCCCGTTTTGCAGCTGCTGCCCCTCTGCCTGCAGGGAATAGACGCTGTGCGCATGCTTTTCACCACTGCCCAGCGGGTGGCAGTGGGGACTGCCAACTGCCCCCCTCCCCATTATGGGACACTGCTGGCCCCAGACAGGATGCGGGAATGTCCACAAAAAATGGGGACAGTATGCTTATTTCAGTGTCCTCTGCTGATGAAGCTATATGTATGTACCCTGCACTGTACTGTAGTCAACTCTAGGTCACTGTTTTGCTTACAGTATTTGTTTATGTACTCTGTAATTGGACGCTGTGGATCACTTGTGGCGCCATATAAATAAAGGATAATAATAATAATATAAATGTAAAAGATGCTAGTTCTCCGGTCTTGTAAAAAAGGACTCAAATAGGGTTTGTTGTGTCAGAGTCTCAGCCTTAGGGCGAGACGTACTAAGCCTTGAAAACTGATAAAATGGAGAGTGATAAACCACCAGCCAATCAGTTCTGACCTGTCATTTTAAAAACCCAGCCTTTGACATGGCAGGTAGGAGCTGATTGGCTGGTTGTTTATCACTCTCCATTTTATCACTTTTTAAGCTTAGTACATCTGGCCCCTAATTTGATTTTTTTCAAAAGACAGCACTTTTGAAAAAATTATATTAATGGTTGAACCGTTGACATGACAGATGCTATTTGAGTCCTTTTTTACAAGCCACTCTGTCTACGTTTGCATTTGCTGCCCATTGTCTATGTAGGGCACCCAACGCATATTTTATGTGAGTGCCGGTTTCAGGATATATATATAAAGATCCAGCAACCTGTAAACAACTATCTGGTGCCAACAACTATCTCTCCATAATATAAAGCACAACACTGCCTGACACTTTGAAACACCCACAAAAGAAGACCAGGACCACCGGTCTAATGAATCAACATTCAAGGGTCTTTACTACATACACCTTTCATCAGGACAACTGTAATTGGTTACATAATCAGTTATTATGGTCAACACTTCTTCTCTCCACTTTAAAAGTTTTAATGAATCATTACAATATGCTATTACATAGAGCAGCGGTTCTCAAACTGTGGGTCCTGACCCCAAAGAGGGTCCTGACCATCTCAAAATGGGGTCGCGACTCCATGTTGCTGACCATCAGGCTGATGACTTTTCTAAGCTCAGTAAGTGATTCAAGGGGTCTGAAAAATCAGTTATTTTAGACTCCTCCCATCACTCTGTGCCTCCACAATGCTGCCATGTATGTGCTGTCTGCTGACTACACATGTGATGTGATGACCTTCTGCAGTAACTTGCTGGGGTCCCATAATTATTTTTATTGTCTGATGGGGTCACAGAGCAAAATAGTTTGAAGACCCCTGACATACAGTAGAGTAACCCTCACCAGCAGATAATCATTCGCTGTTCTCCATTATTATGCCGTGTATCAGTGTCTTACCATACCCAAATACACGCATCAATGGAATATATATTAGTTACTACGTGAATTATTCATATCTAGAAAATCTGCTATGGTTATAAAATGCTAATAGGATCGTCATATAATATTCATAATGGGCAAAATAATCTATGCAAGTAATACATTCATATTACTGTTATAGAATTTGTCTTATCGCATCTCTTATCCAGAACTGTAGAAAAGAGACATAATATTGTAGTGATGATTGTTTTATTAGCATCTTCCTATGGTGATGTGCAGCAGTATAGTAATAATTGGATTAAAATGGTATCTTTTTGTTTTGAGTTTGAGATAATGTTGTCATTGGCATATGTTTCTAATGGTGTGACCAGCTATAAAGATGTATAAAAGTACAACCAGAGGAGGCAGCCATTGTGAGTACTAAGGGTCTAATTCATGTTTGTACCCAGTGGCCGATGTTCACACAACAGAGCAGTTACTGGCGGACAGCATGCGCTGCTGTTGCACTGAGCATGTGCCAAGGTGTCGTGTGATCCTGCTGACAATGAAGTTGTCAAGGAAAAGTCATTGACAGGAAGTGACTGTTTGAAAGTGTAAACCGGGAGTTTCAGAGAGAGGTGGCCTCTGTGTCTGTTAATTTTGCACTGATCATCATAGGTGTGCGCACATTGAGTGTTAGGGGTGGACAGGCACCCCCAAATGCTGTGCCCACCCTTACAAACACCTCTGCTGCTAGCAATACCAGCAATACCTTTAACCAAAGACTTTTGCTTTTTATAACTGTATTCTATTTAAGGAAGCGCCCATCAATCAATTATGTGTGTTGGTTCAGGAACTGAGTTCCTGCTGGTTCCTGCTGAAAAATAGCACTGCATATAGGTTTATGACATTATTTGCATGTACTGTTACACAGAGTAATTAGAAGATTAAAACTGAAATAGGCAGATTATGGTGTGGCTGAGATATATTGTAGATATATTGTAGCTAGTGCCAATAGATGACGGAAGACATGCCTGATTGGCGGTGTTAGACACGCCCAATAGGTGGAGCTACGCTCACCCCTTTTGACGGTGCACCCCCTAATAAAATGTGCTGCGCACGCCTATGCTGATCATCATTAAGAGGATGATCTCTTCTGGGAGATGCATTACAAAGCTCATGTGTTGTAGATCTCCAGATGTAGCCCAGTCACACACAGTTTAACATTAGATTTATTGTTAAATTTTGGAAATATTTGAGGAAACTTCATAACCCAGTAGATCCCAAAATGTGGGCTATGGCACCCTGGGGTGCATCAGGACACTTACAGGGGTACCTCGGGTTGGTGGTAGAAGACCAATTCAAATTATATTTGGTCAGTGTAATAGGCAAAACCAAAGCTTTTGGATTCCAATAAAAAAAATATGTGGACAAACAGAAGTAAATATTGTTCCTCACCGCATAATAAAACCAATGGATGACCTACAGTATAACACGAAGAAGAAACTTTTGGCCTAGTGGTTCTCTGAAAAAGAATTCTAATACTCTATGGTGCTGTGATTCAAAAAAGTTTGAGAACTAAATGTGAATTCATGAACTAAAAGTTTGTTAACTAAACGTTAATTCATGATCGGATTGGGAAACATGAATTAACGTTTAGTTTTAATGCATTACTTTCTCAGTTATACAGCGTTCAGACTGCAAATACAGGGTCGCACCGGGACTTTTAAACAGTTCATTCCCGGTGCGACCCTCCATATGCGATCTGTTCAGATCTCATCAGTGAACCGGCAATATTGCTGGTTCTCTGACGTCATGTGGGGGCGTGGCAGAGGCTCGATGCGTCATCGGGGGGCGAGGGAGAAGGCAGCACTTAGAGCTGGCTCTGCTCCAAGCACTGCCTCCTCCATAGTGTGAAAGGGAAACAGGTCACTCAACCCAATTAACCCGTTCACACTGTACAGCAACTCGGCAGCATACCAGTAAGAACCCTACTTCTTACCCGGTTCGAATTGCTGTGTTGTTACCAATTAGCTGCAATCAGTAACCCCTTTCACACCGCACGAATTACTGGGTTAAAGCAGGAAGAAAACAGCATAAACCCGGTAATTTTGTGTGATGTGAAAGGAGTATTAGTGGTCATCACCTGCAGTAGTAGATGTTCTTATCACAAGCCAACCATGAACAATTAATCTTGCAGCAGGTTTTTGAAATGCATTGAACCCTGATAACCTTTATTGTACCAAGTAAGGAGATAAATCACCGGTGGTAGCACTCTATTTCCCTCTTTATACAACTGTATTAAATACAAAGTAGCATATAGGCTCTTCACCCAGTGATCCAGATTGTTTGGGACACCTGCCCCTGGCTGCACGGTTTGAGCTTTCCAAAGCTGCGTTGAAATGTCAGACTGCCTATTACATAGATTAACCTACCTATGCAGGTTGTTAATGTGTCCGTGAACCAAAATTGGTTCCAATAAGACTTTTGAACTTTGGCATTGATGTATCCAGCAGGAAAGACTGGAGAAATGGGCCAGTGCTCACAGCAGTAAATCAGTTTAGTGGTAGCATTCATCATGGACATTCTATAAAGGGAAAGGTAGAAGCTTATGGTTGCTATGGCCAGCTGCTTAACTGGTCCACTTCTGCTCTATCAACAACCCCATTGATATTTTTTCTGTCATTTGTTTGAAAACCAAAATTAAACAATGTTTTCTCTGCAGTGCTAAGTAATCAGGTGGTGAAAAATGCTAGTTAAAAGAAAGTCTGTTATGTAGTTGACAATCAGCATATCAACAGTACTTTATAACTGTAATATTAGTGTTAGCACTCTGCAGTTGAAATTATGCTGCCTGCATTCATATGAGTGTCAGTTAAAAGCTTAGTGTGCATTATCTTAAGTTTCTATCACTTCATGAGTCTCCTACTCATGAAGTGAGTACTCATAAGTTATAGACTCATAAGTTATAGACTGCTCATGAATTCTATAACTTATGAGTCTTCTCTTCAGGAGATGCCAGGAGAGGAGACTCTATGCAGCTTTTCCAGGGAGTGGTGGTGGGCGGCTTGCTGTCATTAAGCCCCGCCCCATTCCTATAAATGCCGTGATTTTGATGCATTTTGAGACTTTTAGTCCTGCCCCCTCCCTAAAGAGCCACAAATGCTGGTACTTGAACGGCAGAGGGAGGGGGTGCCAGGTCTGATGCGGTTCTCCGCTAAATGCAGGAGGCTTGCTCCCAGGAGGGGGACAAGATTTTTCGTGACCCTCCCGGCCATTTCGGGAGGGTAGGTAATTATATAATTATCACTTGGTATATTGTAGTGGACTTTTCCAGCACACAAGTAGAAAGGCTAGAAACACATTTAAAATAAGCTTATTAAAGGCCAGAGAACAATATATATATATATATATATATATATATATATATATATATATATATATATATATACAGTGCCGAATTTCCCATTAGGCACGTGAGGCATGTGCCTAGGGGCGGCACATGTTTGGGGGCGGCACTTGGATGCATGTGATCAGCCTGAAATGTACCAGTAACTGCAAAATGTTTCCACTGTACTGTACCATATTCCATCTTGATTAGAGTGTAATTGAATAGGACATGCATATGTCTTAGTAAATATGTATACATAATAAATTACTACTTAGTAAATATGTATATATAATAAAAAATGTTAGTTGTTGGCTTTTTTATTATATATTAAATTGTCAATCATCAAATGAGGGCTCATAGCTTATCAATAAAAATAATACAATTAGGCAGGGGGCGGCCATTATTGTTGTGCCTACGGGCGCCCACACCCCTAAATCCGCCCCTGTGTATATATGTGATGACGATGGAATAAACATCGAAAACGTTTGATCACTTTAAACTGCAGTTGTAATTTCTTCTACTAAGCCTCCGGGTGCCGCCGTACCTGTCTATATTATTAGTGGGGTTCTTCCCTCCAGGAAGGCACCGGAGCCAGCTGTATATCTTAGTGGACGTGCTGCTCTCCAAGAAACTTTGTATATATATATATATATATATATATATATATATATATATCCCCAAGATTCCAAATCGCGCTAATAGCCTGTTTAACACACTTAGTTAATAGATATCAGGCAGCCTCACCACTATGCTCCCTGAGGGGTAGGGAACAAAAAGACCACAACACTTTTACCCAATAGTGGTATGGCGCCAACAATTATAATGTAAATGTCCAAATAACACAATCGTATCCAAAAAAGCACATAAGAGGAATCTTCCAGCACTTATTTATTGGTCTTCAGAGGATTATCTGAGTAAAATCCACGAGTAGACAGTGCCAACGCGTTTCGTCTCACAGAGACTTCATCAGGGAAAACATAAATCTACAAATATAAAACTTTGTATCAATGTACAATTGCATAATCTATAAGATATTTTTTTCCACATATAGTGAGAGTAAAAAGTTTTTTTTATACAACTGGTCCATAAAAAACGATTTTTTTTTGTGAGACGAAACGCGTTGGAAACTGTCTACTCGTTGATTTTACTCAGATAATCCTCTGAAGACCAATAAATAAGTGCTGGAAGATTCCTCTTATGTGCTTCATTGGATACGATTGTGTTATTTGGACATTTACATTATAATTGTTGGCGCCATACCACTATTGGGTAAAAATAAATATATATATATATATATATATATATATATATATATATATATATATATATATATATATATAAAAGGTTTTTTTTTTTTTACCAAGTTTTTATATGGCGCAGTCATATTCCACAACGTTTAAAGAGAACATTTGGTCATTGAAATCAGACCATGCCGCAGTGGATCTATATATGCTAACCAAATGCAAATGGTGTTATTATCAGCTGGGAAATGTGTTATCAAACATTACATGTGGGGTTCCTTTTTCCATTCACTATGTTGATACAAATTTAACAACTCGGATGTCACGCACGAGCAAGCTCGGAGCCTTACTACACAAAAGTGTCAGTGATTATGGTATATTATATGCTTTTAATGTGTCAAGTAAATGTATATGTGTCAGATCCCACATTTAAGAAGGATCGGCTTTTGTTTCAAGAAGGGAAAATGACACCTAGATAAAGCAGACAATTAATTAACTACTCAGCAGGGATGGTATGGAGTAGGTCTTTACGTTTTAATATGACAGTAACTAGATTAGCCTAAAACCCCTGTCTACCATACAGTACATAGAATTACACAATTGAAATAAATAATTAGTTAATCTATTTTACCCACTGTAATACCCAGTTCGAAAATGTTTGTGTTTATTTTTTCCACAATGTCTCCTTACTAACCTCCTTCCTAGCCTGCTTTGTTGGAGTCACAGATTTGTACTGTACAATGCATTATATTGCTTGTCTGACCTCTAAACACACTCCTGCATGTCTAATGTAATGTCTGATAGAATCTATTTATAGCGGTGACAGTGGATTGGGTCCCAACCTGTCTGAAAAGAGACTGTCATTCGACCCAGCTAATCACAAACCACCCTCATCTCCACATAACCTGCTGGGTGCCCTCTGGAATTTACCAATGCCCTTCTACACTTGTATAATCACTTCCCAAGACTCTAAGACCTTTCTATTTCCTGCAATTTGTGCAAGTTATATTCAACTATGAATTATGTCCTTCTCTGTATAAATACACTATTATGATTAATGTGACGGGAAGACTTTTAATTGTGTTTTAAATAACTGAAACTGATTCGGGACCATAGAAAAAGAGGGAGAGAAAAGATAATGGGTTGGTCATTAGAGCATCGGTAAATATTCTGTATGTGTAGAAATGCAGTGATTTTAATGATAAAGTTCAGCTAGCACATGACCAGCAGACAATTATAGATCCACATCACTTCATATCTACAGTAGGTCCATTAATGTTAAGCAGAGCTGTATTTAAGTCCATCAGTTGACATGCAGAGGCATGTCAACTGATCATGTATGTTTACAACATACTTGCTTACTGTTCCAGTGCCACACCATTTTTTGAATAGTCCCTTTACAGCCCCGAACATTGGACACCCCTATCACTTTCTGTCAAATTCCGAAGTGAGTAGAATGAGGAAATTAATACACAATAACAAATTCACTTTCCCTGTGGAGGGGGCGGGCCTAATTGTATACTAATCACATAATTTTTGGACCACCCTGTCTAAATATGGTCCAATGGAGTCAGTTGCCCCTAGGGAAGCCAATCCCTGGGTATTTTTTAAAAAGCGGGATCAGGGATTAAAAAATGCTGAATCCCTGGCCACCCCTCATATTAACTTAGGTGTGGGAGGTGCGGCCAGGAGCTGGGTGGTGCGGTGCGGCCAGGAGTCAGGTGCGGCTGTGTGGCCTGCGACCAGGTCATGCTGCGCAGAGGCACACAGCTGGGGATGAGAGAATGCACATGCACAGTCTAATCCCAAAATCCCTGGATTGGAAACTCCAATCCGAGAATTGGAATCCTGGCAGTTGGAAGTCCTCTCAGAGCAGCAGGGGAAAAAACACTGTTTGAATGTGTACAGCATCTATGAATGGAGGCAGGGGGAAAGGGAGCATGGCCAGTAGCTCACGGAGCGCTGATCATACCCCCAGCGGTGAAACAGGGGAATGGCTTTTCAATAGCAGATATTACTTCAAAGCCATATCCCCTTTTGTTGAGACCACGCTCCTTTTCGGAAGCGTATCCGGAGGGGCCGCCCCGGAGTCCCACCTCCGGCCAGAACAATGTTGGGATGTTTGCATAAACACCATACTTTTTCCACAACCATAACCCTACAAAGCATGGCTTTCCACATTAATCTCTGTAATGCAGGCAAGTCATGGCGGTGTTTATATAATGCATACAAACTTTAATCATACATTGCTGACAAAGCATTTTATACCGTAGATGATTATGTAACTGCAGTAAAGATCTTTTCAGCACAATCCAAAACTAATTACCATGAATCATCTGATATGTTCTCATTTAGCATCTGTTCTCATTCAGTTTTAAGATATGCAATATCATGTGTGTCCTTTAACTTTGAATATATACCTGATGTACAGTGTTCCGTCTCTGTTATATATCTTTTCTAATCCCTTGGGGAATAAGTTTCACAAACTCAAAGGATAGCTAAATATGTTTTATTTCCATAATTAATCTTGACTCAAGTCTTCCACTGGTACTCGGATATGCCAGGACCTCTTCAGTGGGAATTATTATTCTTTTTCTCCCAATCACTGTTATTTCTAGAGCTGATACTGATTCCCATGCAAAAGAGCACAATTTATTTATGTATTTATTAACAGTTTCTTGTATAGCGCGGCAGATTCCGTTGCGCTTTACAATTGGGAACAACAGTGATTAAACAAACTGGGTAGATACAAACTGATATCGCTAGCTTCTAATCTATAGGACAAAGCAGTCTACTGGCCGTAACTCCTTGTTGGCTGAGTGTGCAAGGACCGAGACATCCACTTTTAATGCCTGTGTATGCTGTAACACTGATTGGTACATCTGTAAAGGTCCATACTCACTGGGAGATTATGCCGGGCCATACACACTGGGCGGCTTTTAGCTGAAAACTTGCTGTTTTGAGTGGCTTTCAGCTCAAAGTCGCCCAGTGTGTATGGGTCTTTACAAGCTGCGGCTATAGCTTGTTTTTTATTTGTCTTATTTGTCTCGTCTTTGTTTGTACCAGCATGCCAGGTTTTCTGCTATATCCCTTGTTGTGGAATACCTGCATATTTGGGTCCCTTGACCCCTTGTCAAAAGGGGGTACTGTTATGAGCCACCTCTGGCGGGTCTCTGTAAATGTAGCCTGACCTGTCACATAATTAGGCAATTAGCACCCTTAACGCCAACAGTAAGTAGCACAGTGTGCCACATCACTCCTAATAAACTGCTGTTGTGTATAGCCTAGTGGCCTGAGTGGACTAGGTTGGGAGACAGCCTGCAGATACCCCTCAGAACAGAGAGGACATCCCTCATCTTCCCTCATCTGAGCTGGAACATATTTGGGTCTATAGAGCAGCCTTATTATTATACAGAGGGAGCAATCTGTGGAGTCCTGTTATTATTATTATACAGGGGGAGCAGCCTGTGGTGTCCTTTTATTATACAGGGGAGCAGCCTGTGGTCCTGTTATTATACATGGGGAGCAGCCTGTGGGGTCATGTTATTATTATTAACGAGCAAGGTCAGTCCTCCTTTTCGCCGCACAAAGGGGGGGGGGGGCGCAAAACATGCCCTTGCTCCGGGCACCGTGGAACCAAGCTACACCACTGACAGTGACTCTAGTGTGCACCATCTGCTGCAGGAGTCTGTTGCCAGTCTCACACAGTAATGCTAAATGTCTATTGTTTGTGTGTCTGGTGCTACCTTTTGTGTCCCAGTATGAATCCAGTCCTGTATTTGCCTTGCCCAGTCTTATGACCTGGTGGACCTAATCCACTGGGGAAAAATGGCTGTTATAGATGTAGCCTTAGACTGCAGGAGGCTTTAAGGACTGCTGGGAAAGTGCACATATGCCACCTTGGTGGCATCCCTAACATTATAACAGCCTAAAAAAATTCTGGAGCAGACTTTGGAAGAGTCCAGTCACATTGTGTTTTGCCCCAGTCCAGATTTGTCTTGCCTTAGTCCGCTTTGCTTTAGTTTGTGTCGCCTTTTTTGACTTAGTTTGTCTTGTTTATTTTTTCTTGCACTGTTTGATTATGAAAGCCCTGCACGAGTCCTTGTATTTGCAGCAGTTGCTACTGCAATTACAAAACCTTGTAACTGAAATTTGTCTGGTTCTCCCAGAGGTGATTGGGGTTCTATCTGCCACTAATGAGACCACGGCTAAAAAATTGTTGGTCAATGAGTCTTCAGGAAAGGAGTGTCAGAAGAGGCAAAGTGGGAATCTACAGCTCAAGCTCTCCTAAGAGGAGCGAAAGCGGCGCAGAGACCAAGACTGGTGCCTATATTGTGGGGGTTCAGGCCACTATATACTCAGACCTGTGATTTGCGCAGGACAAAATGTGTCAATAAATCCTGCCTTCTGGCCAAATTGAGTCAGGATTTAAGACCTACTCCTGTCTCTACTGTGGCAGAGGTACGTGTCCTGGAACCCACACAAAAAAGCACTCTGACCTATAATTGGGGTCCTAGGATTAGGCAGCCCCATTATAGAGTCAGGAATCAAAGGAGGATGTTTCTCTCATCTTTATCCATTCCTGTTAAATTAGAGTTGCAAACCCCAGTAGGGCTATAAAAAGCTGTTACCTCAAGAGGGGTTCTAGAAGCCATAGCCCCAGAGGACACTCGAGAGGTACAGCCCTAGGAGAAGTCCTAGAAGCCATTATCTCAGGAGAGAACATGAGAGGCATAGCCCTAGAAGGGGTCCCAGAAGCCATATCCCCAGGAAGAGACTCAAAAGGCATAGCCTCAGGGGATGTCCCACAAGCCAGAGCCTCAGCGAAAGTCCCAAAGGCTACAGCCTCAGCAGTGGTCCCAAAGGCTACAGCCTTAGCGGAGGTCCCGAGGCTCAGAGCCTCAGCAGAGGTCCTGAGGGTCTCAGCCACAGCAGAGGTCCCAAGGGTCACAGCCTCAGCATAGGTCCCGAGGGCCACAGCCTCAGAAGAGATAGTGAGGGCCACAGCCTCAGCAGAGGTCCTGAAGACCATAAGGACACTAGCGATACCACTAGGTTTCATGTGCAGCACATCAAACCATATCGTCCATACTGTAATCATTGGGCGATTACTAAACGGCATATCATGCCGACATCACCCCAGCATGTAGCCAGCTTTTAAGTAAATGTTCTTGTACCTTCCACTAGCTTCACTGGTCTAGTCCGCGGTCTTCCGTGATTGGCACTTTTCAGTCTGCTGCATGCGCTTTATATTCAATCTTCACCTACAAGCATTTTATAAGCAGGCTTCACCCACTCACAAGCTACATTTGCAAATGATTTTCAGGAAGGAATGTAATAAATACAATTGAAACTTGTACGAAACACTTAAATATGGATGGTATAAGATACTTTTTTACAATCTATATTTTTGTCTTGGAAAGGTGGTGCCGGATACTTAAGCGTAATTCAAACACAGTTGCCTTTAATCCGCAAGATATGCTATTACACACACACGGGAACAAGCAAACATGCAAAGTAATGGTTATAGCATGTTGACTTCAAGAAGATAATTGCAGTCCTTTGTACTCCTTTATTTCAATACATAAATATAACAAGAGAGCCTGCATACTGCCTCTGGAGTCATGACTCATACACTGTTTGATATTTTGCCTCATTAAGACTCTTATGTTAAACGTAACATTTGCTTCCTGTGTGGCTTAAAATTGGTATACTCCATTAGCAAATTAAGTAAGTGCTATTAACAGTCTGCTTGGTATATGCCAACCCTTTCTGAGGCTGGCAGGCACAGATTGCTAAATACTAATTTTCAGATTATTATAAAAACTACAAACTACTAATGGTTCCTGCAGATCTTTTATACTCGTTTGGTTAGAAAATTGACTGAATTGTGATTTCCTGCGTATGAAAATGGTTTAAAATATAGGTAGTATTTGTTGTAAACAATTTTATGCACCCACTGTGTTATTTAAGTTACCTCTAATTATGGCAAGCTTTTTAGACTACAAATGTGCGCTGTAAAATGTTTTATTTTATTTTCAAAATAAAAATAAGATGATAAGTGCGGTGATTGTAGACACAAATACTTAATGTATTTTAATAAATGGCAAAGATCATTCTGGCATGTTGGCTACGGGGTAACTACTTTTTATAGAGAACTACTGTAGATAAAAGCCCATCAGGTACTTGTTTCCTAGAACGGCGCCCACGATTTTCATCATATGGGCTCCTAAAAATCGAATCGCATCCCCTGGAATATTGCAGCATGCGATGCGATGCAATTCGATTTTTAATTGTACAAGCACCCATGCCATGAGATGTGATGGGTGCTTACAATGAGATGTAACCCCCAGTATCCACACCATTCCGAAGCCTGGTGAGGGGCGGCGGTACGCGTCCTCCGACCTTTTCATACCGCCACTATCCACGTTGTCGTGGAGTTGATCCTAGATAGTGTGGCAAGCGGAGCGAGCCACCGAGCCTGAAGCGTGGTGAGCGCAGCGCGCCCCGCAATAGGAACGCGGAATACGAGCCGGAAGCGTGGCTTTACATGTATTCAGCGTCCCCTCACGGGGCTCGCTGCGCTCAACACGCTTTGGGCTCGTATTCCGCGTCCGTATTGCTACGCTCGCAACACTATCTAAAATCAACTCCACGTCAACGTGTATATTGGGGTATGAAAAGGACGGAGGACGTGTACCGCCGCCCCTCGCGGGGCGCACTGCACGCAGCGCTTGCCACGCTTTGGTATGACGTGGATACTGGGGGTTACATCTCATTGTAAGCACCCATCACATCTCATGGCATGGGTTCTTGTACAATTAAAAATCGCATCACATCCCATTTTCTGGCATGCGATGCTATGCGATATTTAATTGTACAAGAATCGCATCGCACGCATCGCAGTCCACTAAATAAGGTACATGATGCCATGCGATGGGTGCCGTGCTAGGAAACAAGTACCGCCCATCAAAATGAGGGCTTCAGAAATGTACTAACACTTTGAGCTGTGACAGTTTTTAGCCCACAAACTCTCCACCCCACCCCCAGTCCCTATCTTTCTCCTACCTCCAATCTCTCTCTTTACAGCTCCCTCTCTCCATATCCAGCAAGTTTGGAACAGATCATTTTGCTTTTGCTTCCTGTTAGGGAGTAATTTGTCCGGTTGAGTGGCCTATTATGGTCACTGGCTGTACATCACCTCAAAGGTGAGGCGTATTAAGCATAGAAAGAAGGGATTGACACCAGAGGAAAGTGTCACAATTAGGGCGCTTATAAAAACAAAACAAAAAAATATATATATCTAAATAAAAATAATTTGTTCAATTTAGTCGACAAAAAAATAGATATACTCCAGCTGCAGTCTTTCAAGTGAACAAGTGTGTGTACACCACAACTCGCCTTATCTTGGACCTACACACGTGTGTCCAATTAGGTAGCTGAAGAAATGCTAAATGAAAAAAGATAGGAAGGACTGCGCTAATATTCTGGCACCATGTAAGAATACACTTTCACACAAAATGGTTTTTAGAATGATGGTTTTGTATATAACCAATTTTTATTACAATAGATTTAAAATTTATTCAGGTGGCCACCTATAAACAAAACAATAATATACACAGTCAAAGGTATCTTTTACAATATATCTTAAAATGACTTCACTTTGAAATAATTAAATAAGCACCTTGGATATTTACTTATTAGTCAAACAATTTGTAAGTCTTTGTGACTGTAATATGTATTTTCTGCAATAAATGCAATGGCTGTAATGCTGATTGACTTTAAAACAGTCTATTTGTTGTAGTAACGCCAAAGGCGTCGTCGCTCACCTGCGCCTCCGTGCGCTGAAGCTCCGGGTGATGTTAAGCTGTTGAGTGTCCCTCCGGTACGGGTGCAGGGCGGGGGGGAGCTGACCTGGATGGAAGGTGTTGTTAAGCTGGCCATACATCAGAAAGATCGATCTTAAGATCGATTGCACTCATGATTGTGTACAATTTCCCTTAAAATCCCCAGCAGTCCTTGGTGGTTTTTGGACACACAATCTACACACAATCCATCATACAATCAGTCATACAATCCATCTGCTGCATGATTTTGTACACAAGATGTGCACACAATCTGCATACAATCCATCATACAATCAGTCATACAATCCATCTTATGATTGATTGTATGATTGTGTACACAAGATGTGCACACAATCTGCATACAATCCATCTTACAATCAATTGAGATTGTATGATTGGGTACAATATCTTTCTGATGTATGGCCAGCTTTAGTTTGTGATCTTACCCTCCCGAGCTCTCACTGTTAGATGTTGCACAGCGGCGCCTCTCTCACCGGAGCTGGAGATTTCAGTGAGAGTGCACCGGAGGCACGGACCTATGATGTTATGGTCCAGTCCTTACTCCTGTTCTCCCGGCTTGCACCGCTGAGTGAGAGGGGCTTCAGGCGTCTCTCTCACCGACGCTGCCGTCACCCGTACGCTAGTGGAGTTCGCAAATCCCGCTGGAGCTACTGGCACTGGAGGAAAGGGATTAACAACCGCAGGTGTGTCGAATTTTCCTGGCTGTTGACTTTTTGCAGAGTGATGTAGATATCCAAGGTGTCTCTGGCTGGGGCTTTCTCTAACACGTTTCGCCCCTTACAGTGGGGGCTTTTTCAAAAAGACTCTTCGCCCCAGCCAGAGACACCTTGGATATCTACATCACTCTGCAAAAAGTCAACAGCCAGTAAAATTTGACACAATTAGCTATACATATATCTATATACATATATGTGAACAAGCAGTGCAAGAAAGCACCTACAAGCTACAGATTTGAATTAACTAATCAAAAGTGACTAGGTAACAATCATAATCATTATCAACAATGCATATTTAATTTGTTTTTTGTTTGTTTTCCTGAGAAACGTGTTGAAGCTAAGGAAAGGACAGAAACTGTTGACAACATAAAGTTCGGTATTGAAAGCTTAGATTTGGCTCTTTGGTCAAATTTTCCAATTATGTAATTAATGATGATTATATAATTTGAACTAACTAAAACCGGATTTGGGAAAATATTTTAGCAATTTATGTTTTCTGGAAAATACCTTCTTAACTAATTATAACTAATGACCTATTGGTATATTTTATATGAGCCCAATTTTCATTAGCTGTTCCATCCCACTGATGTTTGCCTGGCATAGGGGTGAAGTTATTTAACTTTATACACTGACTTGTTTTTGGGCACATGTACTGTATGTAAAACAAGGCCGATTTTTTATAGTCTGAAATAAACACTAAAACACTGCTTACAAATAAGTCCCTAAGCAGTTAAAAAATTTAATAAAATAAAAGATAGTAAATAAAAGTGATCGATCAACAGACAATTTCTATGGTTATTAACACATTTGTTAAATACTTACAATTGTTAATAATGAAATATTACAATTACTTTGAACTGAACCAAACAAAGGCCCTTATTCTGGTTGGTGCGGTAATATCCGCGTGCGTTCGTGCCGCTGATGTTTTGTGTCTGCGCATGTGCAGAGGCGTCTCTGCGCATGTGCGAGCGGGACGCACGGCCACATTCCGCATGAAATGTGTACACAACGAACTGGGGGTGGAGAGGGGTGTGAAGGGCTGTTTGGGCTCATTACCATATGTTTACACCCCGCGTTTCATGGGCGTTCCCATGCAAACGCTGGGCGTACGTATGGTAATGCGGCCGTGACGCACGTGTAGGGGGCGGACATATGACATTGCCGGATGTCAGCTGCCCGCCCAGATCCCTGCTTTTGCACGGAGAAATGCCCGTGTGGTCTGAGGTTGCGGGAGCTGGCGGACCACTCGAACCTGCATTCGATGGTCTGCGACCATCGAATGATGGGGGAGGTTCCCTGAGATGGAGGAGGTGTATTCATGAGAAATACACGTGCGGTCCGTTCGGACAGCTTCTTACTGCGTACGGACGGAGTTGGCGATCCGTATGGAAGGCGGGGTTTAGGATGCACGGTGCTGGCCGCATATTCGGATGCGGCCGCACCGATCAGAATAAGGGCCAAAATGACAACATAACACAAATAACAAAGTATAATCATTTCTTGTGGTATGCCAAGTGATATTAGGCAATTGGCCCAATAATGGAGTATGTTGCCCAAAAATGATGTAAGGCCCCTATACAGAGGTCAGCCTTGTCAGAGGCACAAGTTAGACCTGATTTCCCTACAATTTTTCCCGGCAGCTTCGTGGGAGGACTACATGCGATTTGGTACTTGATGTGCCATTTTCTACATGTGATAAAACAGTTTCTGTTTCATGCATCAGTCAATGAGCATCAGGTTAACATCGTCAAACGGCTCAGTGTCAACATCTCAAGAATAAATGTGGGCATAAAAAAATGTTGACAGTCTGAGAATGCTGGCAGTAAGGTCTAGTCACCTGTTGATCCGCCAAATCTCCTACCCACTCAGTAATAATGCCGATCCTTAAAGTGTCGCTGGATCATTATGGTTTATCGTTTATTTTACATGTGCAGAGCTCCACTAATGAGAGCTAAGCAGAATTTGTTTTTAATAATATTTTCTTTGCATAATAGTATTAATTTTCATTCTTAACAGTGAAAAAGTAATGTGTAAGAAAAAAATCAACATGTACCAACATTGACTCTTGAAATAAAGAGCACTACATTGGCTAAAAAAAGGGGGAGTTACTCAGCCCTAACAACTCTGTATAACTGGGCCATATTGGTCACAAATAAGAAATGTAACTTTTTGTATGTGTGATAATCTCTGTATTATACCCATCAATCACATCTTAAATACAGACTTTGCGGCTCACTTATCAACGAGTGGTAAAACACTTTGTGAATTATTAAACTCATGGAATACTGTATGTTAAATAGTGCTCCAGCCAATCAGCAAATAACTGACATGTGTTCAAGTCCTAACTGCCTTGTGTTTGAAAAATGGCAGTTGTGTGCTGATGGGCTGGAGCACCATTTATCCTTCAATAAATTCTATGAATGCAAGGGGGTTTCTTTGTATGCATTCAATATATACACCACTTTTGGGGGAAAAAGTTTTTTTCCCCCTGTGATAGGCGCTAATTAAACTGTAATAGTTTTAATTTACTTTCTAGTATCTTAATTTAATATTATGACAGGATATGATCTATTTAACAGCAGACTAGATGGTGTGATTGTGATCTCACACCTAATCAGGTGTTGGGTGCACCTAGGTTTACCCCACCTGTACTACCAAGAAACTTTTATATAGAGAGACTGCGCTTATAAAACTAGGTGCACGTGTGGCTGAATCAACGATCACTACTAGGTTGTAGATAAATATAATTATTAATATGAATATACCAAGTTTAGAAATTAAAATACATTTTCTTATACATAACAATGAATAAACACCTGAAAGAATAAAATAAATTAAATAATGTTGCTTCTCAAAGGGAAGCTTTCTTTGGGTTTTTTATAGACTGATGAATTTAAAAATAAATATTGCTTTTCCAGTGGGGGGGGGGGGGACAATATTAGCAGCCAATTTTGTGATCTCCAGTCACCGCTTGTAGTTTTAATATATATTTGTCCAATGCACTTTTGTATATCTCATACTCACAGACTCCACATGGATATATTGATGTTGGGCCGTAATTCAAATTAGCAGGGAGGAAGGAGAGCTTGTAAGTATTTCTCAGTCTGTGTCTCTCCGTTCTACACCCGCAAACCGCCCGCCGCCATGGCACTGACCCAGAGCCGGCAGTTGTACTCAGTCCAGACGCTGTGTCTCTCACACATGGCTGGGGTCCCGGTCAGGCGTCAAGCTGGCCCGTGTAACTGCAGAGTAGCGTCTCTCACCCGCTCTCTGTCAGGAAGTGGATGTGGGTCTGTGTTCTCTGGATTGTGCAGTTGTTAGGTGATAGCGGTAGTCGGTGGCTGTTAGAGGTCCCTCCTTGGATCAAAGACACCAGGCAATTTCACCAGGCAATTTCACCAGGCAAAAGCTCGTATTGGAGCTTTTTCAAAGAGTACACAAAGGTGTCTTTGATCCAAGGAGAGACCTCTAACAGCCACCGACTACCGCTATCACCTAACAACTGCACAATCCGGAGAACACAGACCCACATCCACTTCCTGACAGAGAGCGGGTGAGAGACGCTACTCTGCAGTTACACGGGCCTTCTACTGCAATCAAATAAAATGCTGCACAGAAATATTTGTTAGAAGTGGATTGCGCTACTACGCATCTCCAAAAAAATGGCTTCTCCGTGGAAACTTCATTCCCTAGTCAATATCTCCACTGTTCATGTTACAGTGCATGTATGGCATCAAGTTACCACTGAGTATAAGCAACATGATAATGGATGGATGTCATCCTCTTAGTCCCCCAGACCAGCAACTTCATTCCACTATAACAGCTGTGTCCAGAGTGATGCACCGTTATATAGAGAGAAGTCACCAGCTGTTGAGCTGGCTATGTCCCTGCAGAATTCCAGGCTGAGCCTGGTGTGTACAGTACTTTGGTCAACCACAACACTGTATGCACATTCCCAACAATGTCCACCATTAGTTGGCATTGCAACTTTAAATAGACTACAAGTTAAATAACTCTAAAATATGGGACAAGTCATTGTTTGCTTCTTGTCTTTAGTGTAAGAGTTCTTAAGTAATATCCTGGAGCTGTGCATATTAATGCAGACACATTCTGTACAGTGAAGATGTTTTGTGTGGGATATCTGTGAAGCTGATGAAAACTGACATGTGTAAAGATTAAATCCTTAAAAAATGGAGATTTCAGCAGAGGGTATACACTTAGAGCTTTATGCCAAGTACCACTACCCTCGCTCTTATTTCTATGCTGATTAAATCGCTATAAAATTGTATCTCTTTTCAGTTTTCTCAGCCAACATGCATTTGCTCAAGCATAAGCTTCTTTCTCATTTTGTACAATAACTGTTTAAAATTTAACTGCAAAACTCACAAATTGTAGCACACATCATGATGAAGGATATGGAGGGTGTCCGTGTTCTAATAATAGCTATCCCTAAACAGCATTTCCAATCATCTGTACAACACAAAATGACTTATTCCATCAGGCGCAGGCACACTGGAGATATGCGAAGTTCTGTCAATATATATTCAAATTCAGCTTTCGCTTCACCTCTCGGAAGATTGTCGTTGGGCAGTATCATTGTAAAAGTGCAGTTTGAAAAATGAATAGCGTTGGGAAAACAACGGTCATTGTTTTTTTTGCTATAGTCGCTAGTGTGTGACATGCATTAGAGCAGTGGTTCCCAACCCTGGTCCTCAAGTACACCCAACAGTGCATGTTTTGCAGGTCTCCACACAGAATCACAAGTGATATAATTAACTCCACCTGTGGATCTTTTAAAATGTGACTGAATAATCTGTGTACCTGCTGGGTGACCTGGAAAACGTGCACTGTTGGGGGTACTTGAGGACCAGGGTTGGGAACCACTGCATTAGAGGATCAATTGGTATTATTTGCTCAGCGTTCTGGACGTTCCTGGGGCTTTGAACACCCATAGCAGAAAGGCAGGGAGTTCCTCAACCCCAACTCAGTAAATATCACAATAAATAAAGAAATGTTACATTTATTTGTCAGGAACTCTTCTACTGTTTGTGGGTTTCTTTAAGCAGAAGCCAATGTACAGTAATAACACAGCACACACTTTAGCACAATGGCATATACTTTAGTACCATGTACCTCATAAATATTTAATCGTACCAATATTTGCTACAAGCCTTACAGTTATCTAAGCCAAATAACCCATACGAATATTAAATAATACTTCTTGGTCTATGCACATGGCCATATAGGTTGGTGTGTTCCGGTTGCTTCTATGAAGTTTTGCAGAAATAACGTCCAGTTTACCCAAGAACACTTTCTTTGATATATGTCCTATGGATGGTGACCGTTTACTTATAGAAATCCAAAAATGATGTCATAGCTAAGTAAAGTTTAAGGGGGTAATTTTCACTGAGCATTACAGTTGCTATACTCATCCAGAGTTCAGAACTTACCCTCATCACATTTTAGTGTATATACAAAATAAGGAATCAGCCTTAGTTATGCTGCTTAGTGTTATTGATATTATTTGAAGTGATGTGCTGATTGTCCTAGCCAAGGGAAAGATGGTCTCCCTGTAGTCTCTATCGTTGTCGGGGAAACACTGGTAGTCATTATCACTTATAAAACTACCTCACAGGCGAAGACACTTGTGTGCCTCAGTGTACTGTACTGTACCTCCAACTCAATGTGTCTTCCACTGCCAAAAACGTAATTACCCGCTCCTGTAATGTAGATGTGCTCACTGGATGTACACTCACGTAGGATTTGTTTGAGGGGTGAGTCTTGACAGACCTGTTTGATTTTTCAGACCCTTCTTCACAAGTTACAACAAAAGGGGGGTGTACACCGCGCTGGATAATTGGAAACAGTTAAAACACAATAAAGTTAGTGTTAGGTGCCACATGTATTCGCTTAATGAACGATACTTAATAATAACGACAATAAAAATGAATACAGATAAAATTAGAATGGAGTACTACTGAATAGAATAGCCTGGGAGGGAATTACAAATGCCAGTTCATACGGTACCGTATCAGTCTCTGTTGAGAGATAAAACATGTACAGAAAAAAGAGAAAAGACCAGCGCTAAACAATCCGGACGTAATTAAACCCTAAAAATATTATGTTAGTGTTTCCGCTAATGCTGCTGTTTAGTGGGACTGCTCAATTAATCCCAATAAGAACAAACAGAAAAAAGGGGAAAAACTGCGCAATAGGAAACACTAATAATCAATGAAATTTATTATATACAGTAGTCAATTGTACATTAGGTATGTGGCCACAACCTGTATAAAATTAAAACATAAAACACATCCAAAAAAAAAAAAAATATATATAAAAGTCTAAATAGCACCAATACACACAGTAGCAGAAATTTGTAAGTGCCTCTGCTGATTAGTAATGCAGGTTAGTGGATTAATTGGCTTAAAACTTGTATAATTAGATCCAGAAAGTCCATATAGTCAGACTGATGTAGTTTTGCTTAGATGTAGTTAGTAGGTTGCTGCATGCAAAAGTTGTCACTAGCAAACCATCAGAATAGGTTATATAGGTTGCCTGGCCAGACAAAAAAAATATATAAAAAATGGGTATATACCTTTGGAGACTTGCGGCAGGTTACAGTCTCTGATGCCTCCCAGTTGCTAGAACTGAATTTCCATAATAGGTGCAACTATATCCGGAGTTGTGACACCAGTGGCTGTGGATATAAACAGCAAGTCTCCTCAGTACAAAATGTCAGGATCCTCAGTGATCATGAGAAATGGAGAGTTCTCGGTTAGTTCCTAACGCGTTTTCCCGCCTGCTGTGAGCGTCGGCGGCTTACTCAGAGAGAGAGAGTCAGTAATTCGTGCACCCATTATGGAAATTCAGTTCTAGCAACTGGGAGGCATCAGAGACTGTAACCTGCCACAAGTCTCCAAAGGTATATACCCATTTTTTATATATATTTTTGTCTGGCCAGGCAACCTATATAACCTATTCTGATGGTTTGCTAGTGACAACTTTTGCATGCTGCAACCTACTAACTACATCTAAGCAAAACTACATCAGTCTGACTATATGGACTTTCTGGATCTAATTATACAAGTTTTAAGCCAATTAATCCACTAACCTGCATTACTAATCAGCAGAGGCACTTACTAATTTCTGCTACTGTGCGTATTGGTGCTATTTAGACTTTTATATTTATTTTTATTTATTTTTTGGGGATGTGTTTTATGTTTTAATTTTATACAGGTTGTGGCCACATACCTAATGTACAATTGACTACTGTATATAATAAATTTCATTGATTATTAGTGTTTCCTATTGCGCAGTTTTTCCCCTTTTTTCTGTTGAGAGATGTATTTCGTTCCTAGTTTGCCTTTGAATTACTTCCTTTGTCATATCCAGATGGTATAAGAGGGTCCACTTATTCCGCTTGGTATATCTCAGTTTGTGTAGTCTTTTCACTTGGAGGATAGTGCTCCCCGGTGATGGTATGGTGAATGGCCACTTGGTAGGTGGATGAGCTACTCCTCTAGTCCTAGAGGGGAGCAATGGTGGAGTGGAAGATAAAAGTTATTGGTAACAAAGGCTGGTTCGGTCTCCAAAGATATTGCAGAGGTGCTTGTAGCAAAAGTGCAGTCTGGCAAAGATCCCTCTCCTCTTCCAACGCGTTTCGCCCATATAGTGGTACCCAGAGTAAGTTGGCAACCACGAGGCTGCGAAGAAGTAAGGCATAGGTATTTGTGAATTAAAAGCCACTGAAGGAGCTCCTTGACTTGACCAAGGTATCTACTGTATCTATCTATCTATCTATATCTATCTATATATATATATATGTGTGTGTGTGTGTCTAGTGTCCAGAAACACTGCCATCTGATGGCAGCGAGTAAAACTACATCTACTAGCTTTTCTCACACATGCACAAACACAGAAGGTAGCAGACTAGCTTTCAAAGGCCTTGCTTCGAGTGGGCTTACTAGTATATATATATATATATATATATATATATATATATATATATATATGTGTATTTATATATATATATATATATGTGTATATATATATATATATATATATATATACCGTATTTGCCGGCGTATAAGACGACCGCCCCAACATTTATGGGCAGCTATGTCTATCCCAACTGAAGTGCACCCGGCGTATAAGACGACCCTCCCACTTGGAGGCATGTTTTTCAGGGGAAAAAAGTAGTCTTATATGCCAGCAAATACAGTATATATAATACAGTATATATATTTAGTTTAGAAGAATACATTTGTTGGCCAGCTCTTCTATATTGGTGTTGCATTTCGAATATATTTAGAGACAATAATTTATCTGTTTCCACAGTTTCTTTACTGAATTCCATGAAATAGAACAGACATTCAGGTACACATGAGACAATAGCTTTTAATTACATCACTTCACTGGAGGAATGAAGCATTGTTTCAAGGAGCCGTTAGTAGCGACAAATCTGTTTGCATCTGTATTTTTAGACTGTATTGTAGACTGAATCTGTAATGATATATTGTTGAAAAGAGATTTACCTTCTAATTCCTGCACGTGTCACCATTCTCCGACTGTCACCAAGCCCCCAAATAAGAACTAGTAATGGTTAGGTGGCACTAGTTTAACCTCAACCACTGGCCCTGGCTTTGCCTAATGGGGGCAGAGCTTGAGGGTAATTATTGGCAGAAGGAAATGAGTTCCCCATCTCTCCAGGACCACTTTAAGCCCAGTGTCCTACATGCAAATAACACTGTCTTAAAGGAAATAGAAGATACATGTTCAGCAGACTTTAACGAGTTCTATAAGAGTGGTTGGAGAAGAATACTTGGAGTCCATTTTGTATTTTTTTTTTAAGTCTCACTCTAATTTGATTGAATATTTATCAGCATTTCAGCACAGTTTCCTAAAACATTTTCCTGATATCTATACAAACTCTTCTAGTAAATGGTTCTCATGCTCTTAACACACATGATGGTCTACTACAGGGTCCTTTGTGTCTTTCCAACTGTTCGTCAGACATACTGTATTATAACATACTAGATTGTGCTATTATTGGTTCACTACCTATTGTGGAACTAGAATTCTCAGCAAATCCTCCTTATTGGAGGGGAATGCAATACTTTACTCTCAAAAGAATATTGACTTGCTACAGAGGTGATGATAGCCATTATTTCATGACATGTTTCTTACTACTTAGGGGAAAGCCCGGGCTTGGGCAGATAGGGCAAGATGAAAGACATTGCTGGGCCTCTCTGTAGTAAAAACTTAGATACAACTCCACATACTTTACTACCATCTGGATAGGTTAAAGCAATATCTGATGCCAGGACTGGCTATACTATTGGACATCTTTAGGCTGCTGCCCAGGGGCCCTATAATTTGTGGGGAGCCCCTGAGTCTGACTATTAATAAATTAAGGAGGACTCTGACAGAGGCATCCTTGTTAAACTTAATGCAAACGGCAGGCGTTGGTCTTCTAAGAACCTTTAGGTTCTGGAAAGTAAATTTTGGTGTTGAAGCTGATGTTTTGCCTAGGGTGTCGAAAAACCTTGTCCCGGCCATGGCTGATGCTAATTGTGATGCCTATGAGGGTTTGCCCATGCAGACGGATGGGAAGCCGCAAGCAGAGACCTCACTACTTTCTACTGGTCTGTGGAGTCACTGTCACACCCCTCTATGATGTATTTGGCTGGACCCTCCAGGGAGGGTGCAGCTCGAGGACCCAGCAATGGTATTTAGCAATGAACCCAGCATTTGTATAATCCATTTCTGAGGCACAGAGACGAAAAAACAGCTAATATGGTCTGATTCAGAGGTGAACGTCCCGTCGATCATTCACAGGCATCGATTTCCCGTCACTATCTAGAAGCAGCTGACCAAATTTAGGTGGCTAACTAGATGCCTTCGACCACTAGTGGTCGATCATAGTATTGTCGACCTAAACATGATAGATCCACTGTCCGGATATGTTGTGCACCAACATCAGCTGCCGGAACTACATGGCTCTAAACTGCCACTATATTTTTTATTAAAGCCAAAAGGCCATGGAATAATGGAGATAAACCTGTAGTATAGTAACAAGAAGTCCTAGTTAGATAGCCAACATTTTAATAAGATGACTGGCCTTCCAAATTAGATATTTTAGTACTCGGTGAAAAATGTATTTCTTACTGCTATCATCGCAAAATAATCATATACTGTACCACAAACAATTCATTATTTCAGTTGTGTTTTGACATTATTCAGTTGAAACCTTTCTGAAAAATACGTGGATGTGCTTTCTCTTCTCATTACTTTGATTTGTTATAATACTTTATGAGCTATTTAAGTGAAGCATCATTTGGCGTCTTATAACAATGCACCTCACCTAAACATAACATATTTCTATGGCAACTGTCTCATCGCAATCAAGGTGCATGGGAAGTAAAGCTCGGCTTTCTTATCCCCCCTCATGTTCTCATGTAGGAATGTTTGCGGAGCGTGTATTATATCTGTACAAAGAGATCTATTTTAAGGTGACTGTATATCTGTTATACAAAGTCAAAACACATCCAAATCAGAGCTGTGTTTTTTTACTTTTTATGTTACCTTTTTTGCCTGTATCATCCAGATTTCATATAGTATAGCTTTCATATCTCACCTAGTTTTAGTAGTCTTATAATCTGTATATTGGACACTAATGCAGAAATCTGTAATATCCTCACCCGGGATCACAATGCATCATAATACCAATAGTTATGAGGTAAACATTCTTACAATTTTGACACGGAATGTGCTGACATTTGTTTTTATTCATTAAAAAAGTCAATGAATTCAGTCTCTCCTTAGTCCAGAACTAGAATCATATTATTATACCTAGGTTACTTATTAATTAGGCACCCCCTGCCCAAAAAATTTAATATCACCCCTCCCCACACCTGGGGAGGGGGGGGGAGAGGGTGTAAATCTACGACCCCATTTCGCCTTCTCCCATTGTATATGTCCTGCTCGCTGTCAGTTGTCAGGGGATTCCACTAATCCAGCCTCCTCCACCACAGATCTGTTACACCTGCCACCATTAAATATGGCCACCACATCCTCAAAAACTGTCTCCTATGGCCATTTTGCTAGGAACGTTTTCACTGGGGGCAGGTGGGACTGCAGGCAAGTATCTTCCGGATCCAAGCAGCGGCATAGTCCTCTAAGCCACTGTACCCCGCAACTGTCCCCATTTTCGTGGGACAGTCCTCTTTTTTGGAACTGTCCCACCAGCAGCCGGCAGTATCCTGTGGTAAGGGCAGTTGGGAGTCCCCCTTGTCAGTGCAGTGAATAGATGCTGTGCGCGTGGGCACAGCATCTATTCAGGGAGAAAGAGGGTCTGACAGCATGAGCGCTGGCCATGCCCCCCACAGTGGGGAAAACAAGGCCTTTGACATCCCTCCTTCCATTGGAACAAAGTTGTGAAGTACTGTATGGTATTGCGAGTATCCATAAGGATTCTTGCATACAGTATAATCTCACCAGCCACTGTTCTATGTCTGAAAACACGATCTATAGAACTAGTGTTGCCATAGTATATTAACCCCAACCTGGATGCAATACATTGGTCAGATAAAGTGATCCCAGTAGCATGCCAATGCCTCATAATCGCCATGGAAACATATCTCCTGCATGCAATTTGCGTGGCAGCTTCCAAGCTGACCCCCAGAAATGCCCATTTTCATGAATACAGAGAAAGTCGGAACTGCGAAGCGACAGACACATACCGAGGGGGTACGGATCATTGGATAGACAACAACTAGGTCGAAAAGCATTAGGTCGACACTGCTAGGTCTACATGGGGTTAGGTCGACAGGCTTATTAGGTTGACATGGGGAAGGTTGACAGTCAAAAAGGTTGACATGGTTTTTTGTTAATTTTTTGTCCTGAATGTCGACACAGTCAACTTGGACAGTAACGCCCATTCACATGGCTCACTACACGCACCATGCTCCGGGCATGGTGCCTGCTATGCTCACCCCACACTATTTTATTCTCCCACCACACCCTAGTGCGCAGGTCTTCAACCTGTGGCCCTCCAGATGTTGTGGAACTACATTTCCCAGCATGCCCTGACAGTTTTGGCATGCTTTTATAGGACAAAATGTGGCAATGCATGTTGGAACATGTAGTTTCACAACATCTGGAGGGCCATAGGTTGAAGACCCATGCCTAGTGGATGGTAGGGCATGAAATACCGCCTGTCGGCAAGTGTCGGCTCAAAAAAAAGTGAAAAACCCCATGTCGACCTTTTGACTGTTGACTTTCCACATGTCGAATTAATGACCCTGTCGACCTAACGACCCTGCAGACCTAACTCCATATCGACCTTCAGTCATGTCAACCTTCATGCATGTTGACCTAATGCTTGTCGACCTAGATGTTGTAGACCTAGTGACCGTATCCCATACCGAGGCATGCCCCGAAAATGGCAGCAACATTAGCTCCCCCAAAGTCCTCCTTAAGTTTATCAGTCTGCACACCGAGTGGCATCACAAAGGTACATTGGCACATGCACACTGCGGCTGCAATGCATGCACAATCTGTCAATGATCGCTCAGTTGCAACACCAAAGTTGCAACTGCATTTGAATTAGGCATGGTGCTGTACATGCACAGTTTGGTAAAAATAATTTAGACATGTTGTGAACCTGTTTGTTATTCACTTTGGTTAGAACAGGCCTGCTTACCCTCCCGGAATGGTCGGGAAGCTCCAAAAAATCTGGTCCGCCTCCTGGCCCCCGGGAAGGTGGGAAAGTCTCCCGCTTGCTGGCCCGAGCCCCCTGCACCCCCTTCCCTGCTGATGCAATTACTGCAAATCGTGGGTCCGCGGAGAGGGGGTGGGGTTAAAATGACAATGCAGCTGAATCTAAGTCCCGCCCCCTCATCGCGGCCCTGGAATCCCAGGGTTTTGTTGCATGTGGGTGGGGCCAAGTGATGTCATCCTTGTCCCTGCCCCTCCTTGCGTGTTGCCTTTCCAGGCTTCTCCCAAAGAGGTTAAACAAAAGTAGGTAAGTAAGGGTTGGAACCTCCATAGCTAGATTAGACAGACCCCTAAAATGAATGCAAACAGTGACATGAGTATTTCACACAAATGTCTGCTAACTAGATGGTTGGAGTCATATAACATGAAGTAATTGAAAGCCACAGCTTACAATGTTCTGTGTATTGTTCCTTCTCTTTAAATGTGGTGCAGCACGCATGTTATCCTGTAACCTAATTTAATTCCTGTCTACTGAGCAGTTTATATGATGAGACATGACAGGGAGATGTAAACATTCTAATTTAAAAGATTGTGCTCTCCGGAAAAAATAAAAGCAGGTCGAACGTCTGTCATAAACTCATGTGATGATCTGTGTGGATACGGTGCACAGCAGTTTAGGATATTTTCATACTAGACATTTTAAAATCCAAGGGAAAAAGTAATAAGAATAAGAAATGGGTGTAGGTCCATGAACTGGGACTTCCCACCCCTGCCGAGTCACAGACTACCTCTTCCACCCCTTGCTCTGGGACATGGGGCCAGATGTACTAAGCTTAAAAATTGATCAAATGGAGAGTGATAAACCACCAGCCAATCAGCTCCTACTTATCACAGCCTGTGTTTGAAAAATGACAGGTAGGAGTTAATTGGTTGGTGGCTTATCACTCTCCATTTTATCAATTTTCTGGGCCTAGTACATCTTGTCCATAGACTGCATAAGCTCCGTTTTCGGAGGGAGGGGGAAACGGCGTATGCGGCCTCTAAATCAGTGAGACTCACATTAGGCGCGAGCCTCGCTGTTTGGGGGAATCTTTGCCATCCTCTGACAACGAGGATTCCCCAGGAACATTAAATAGAATGAGTGGCCGGTGCAGGGGTTTAACGGCAAGGAACACTTTTTTTCAGCGATCCCCGTCGTTTAACTCCCTCGCCGGCTGCATTGAATACACCCCATAGTCAGTGGTGTAATTAGCATACAGCAACCCCCGCAATGGCTTGGAGGAGCCAGGGGTCTGCGGGGCGCTCTCCCTGACTTGCCTTCAGTTCTCTGCTGCTGTGCAGGATAAGAGAGGGCACTGGGGTCACGGAGCTGCACTGATTTATTTCTTCTGTACAGTATGCAGTCCCGTCCTCCCGAGTCCTCTCAGGTCTGCTAGAGCTCACACAGTCACACACTGGATTAAGGGATAGTCTGTAAACTATTTTCCACTTTACAAGTGTATTCATACACTCTTGATTACACTTGTATAGCGGCAAGTAGTTTGCAGACTGTCCCTTACTTCCAGCGTGACTTCTGAGACTCCAATTATTTTTGGCAGGGGGGAGCAAAATTTAGTTTAGTAGTTGACATTCGCTCCTGATGAAGCCGGAGGTTTTGATTCCGGGGAAACGCGTTAAGCACTTGTAAAACTGCTGTCGACATCCCTGCATCCATTTAAAGTTGAAGTGTCCACCGTCCCACAGACGAATTCATCTGGATATACAAAATTCTTTATGGGATATTACTTGATCCCTAATTACACTCCAGCAATCCAAGAGGACAGTCTCACTGGGAATCTTGAGTCCTTGCAAATATAGGACAACTCAGGACATTATCGTCACAGATCCTGGATAAAAAACTACCAGGCACATATGGGATGGTAATATACACAGCTCCATTACCTATTCTGTTTCCAAAACAGCTCAAAGCCAAATTTAACGTCTATTATCCCTGTGATAGCATTTTATGATTGTGTGTCATGGACATTATGTTCTAAAGTGATTCACCTTTTATTTATTTTTTATATTAATACATTGTTATTATATTTTGAGAACCATGTTTTTCCATTCTCTTTACAGCCAGCGCTGGCACATGTTTTTTATTTATTATTTCTATATTATTGGGGCCTGACAACCCTGTGCCATCAGCTGTCTTTGCAGATTCTCTATATGGCTTCCAGTGTGAGCGATTTAGTGATAGATTGGTACCGTCAGGCGCTCAGTGTATACACGAGAAACAATTAATAAAAATAGTATTGATTACAGGGTTGCCTACCCTCCCGGAATGGCTGGGAAGGTCCCGGAAATCAGGTCCCCCCCCCGGCCCCTCCGGAAAGGGGGGCAACCCTCCCGCATAAACTCCAATCTCCCGCGATCCACCCCTCGGCGCGCGGGGGGTGTCAGTGGGTAAAATGATGCGATCGCGTCATTTTAACCCAGCCCCCGCAGTGCAATGGCTGAAATACCGGCAATGCACGGCAGGGGGCGTGGCTAAAATGACATGATAACTGTAGGCACACCCCCCAACAGGAAAGCCCGTCTGTGGCTCCACCCCCAATCCACCTCTTTTTAACTCCCGGCGATGGCCCGCACCCCTGCATAACAGAGCTGGCTGCCCTCTCCCGGAAGGCAGCCAGCAAAAGTCGGCAAGTATGATTGATTATGACAAATCAATTACTAATTCTCAGACATTAATATTAATAATTGCATACATGCAGATATCAAACATAAACACAAATAAATAAAAAAATATAAAAGGCGTATGATAAAAAACTAAGCAATAGGATTGATAATATACTATTAAACCTCCTGGGGTTAACTGTTAGCCAGTGAAGCTGGGCTCTTGTGAGTGATTCCCAGACACAGATGTTTTTAGTCCTCCAACTGGAGTTTAAGCATAGTGGTGCTTGAGGTGAAATTTACTCACGCAGAGAGTCCTTAAGATGTTCCTGGTGATATGTCACTGAGTGGCAGGAGTACAGATGTGGGTTCCGGTGTCCGCAATTCCTCCGCTTTTAAGCATATGCGATCAGCGGCGTAACTATATCACCGCAGCCCCCACCACCACGGGGGGGGGGGTGTGTGTGCGCTGTGCATGTGGGGGCGCCGGGGGCTGCGGTGCTATAGTTACACCCCCCCCCCCAATCCCCCGCAGACTTACCTATCTCGCTGGTCCCGGCGGCTCCGTTCTTCTGCTGAGGACCACCACAAAATGGCCGCCCCCATATAGCACACAGTTCTCTGAAACTGTCTGCTGCCTGGGGGGCGGCCATTTTGTGGTGGTCCTCAGCAGAAGAAGAACGGAGCCGCCGGGACCAGCGCGATAGGTAAGGCTGCAGGGGATTGGGGGGGGGGTTTGCATGGGCGGCGGGGGATTGGGGGTGCTTGGCGGGGCGGCGGGGGGGGGGGGGGGTGGCCCCCCCTAACGGCGGGGGGGGCGCCCAAAACTTAGTTACGCCACTGATGCCGATGGTAAGGGCATCTATTCACCAACACGCTGGCTATGTCTGCCACAGTTTCCACAGGCGGTGTATGTGAGCCACATTTCGGCCGGGGACAGCTCAAAAGATGTGAAGCGGCTGCCGCTGTATGTTCTGCCGCACAGGGACCTGCCAATTAATGGTGCAAATATATGGTAGGCAGTGCTTGCAGGCAATGTCCGCCGGGTTACCACTGTGCAGGAGAGTAGACAGATCCTTTAGTGGAAGACAGATCCTTTAGTAGAATTGCTAAAGCCGCCCTGAGCGCAGCGAAACACGTTTTCTAATATTGCCATAATATTTCTTTAATCTCGCACTTACACAGGTTCCGTGGCTGACTAAATTCAAGAATGAAGTTCATTCAGTCAGGTAATCTGTGTAAATCTTTGGTGTCCTAGATTAAAGGGATATTATGGCAAATCTATGCGCAATCACTCTGCTTGCTGAATTGGCGACTGAAATGTGTCTTCCTTATCCCTTACCGAAATGAAGTCTCTTTTTTGGGTTCTTTTTACTATTTTGGTATAGTAACCAGTGATAACCAGTGGGAGCCACACCCACTTCCACCAACTACCACTGCAAACTGTCTCACTGGCAGTTGGTGTTTATCCCCTATTTGAATTGTGCTGCAGCCTTACCTCTGGAGCCTCCCTTGGTGATGACTATTTTGTGGCACACTGATCACACCAGGGCACAAAATCATGTTCTTAACCCTGCCCTCCACAGCCAAGCGGGATTGCGTAGAGCATCAACCACAATGGGGCAGGTAGGCTCTGGTAAGGAGTTGCTCAATTTGTGCCCCCTTCAACCCTATCAAAAAGGCAGAAGCAGTGTACTGCATAGTTCCTATCCTCCTGCATTCTGCAAGAGACACCCTGAAATATCAGCAATCTCCCTCTCTCCCTCATTAGTCTAGCAATCTCCCTCATTAGTCTAGCAATCTCCCTCATTAGTCTAGCAATCTCCCTCATTTCCCCTAGCCCACATTACAATGTTACATTTTTGGGAAAAAAAGGAATGAGAGATAGATACATTTACATTGAATCATCAGCGCCATTTCCCAGCACTTTAGCAAGTATAGTATCTGTTACTAACTGCTTTGGGGCTCATCTACATTTGGTTTTAAGTCATTTTTAAAGATTCCTCTCAGATGTAGCAGTACTCGCCCACGCTTCTAGGTGCCACGTTCACAATCTCTTTTCATAATCTCCCCATATATGGAACTAGACACGCCCTTTGGGTGGAGCATGACATGCCCCCTCAATGGGGCGCTGTGTAAAATTCTACTACCAACTATAATCTCTCTGAAACCAGTTTTCAAAAGTAGGCAAGTATGGTGTACTGACGAGGGCTGATTTCTACTACGATAGCATTGCTTTTCTGTCACAGTGTAAAGTAGCTCAGGCTGTCTTCCAATGGGACTGGTTGTGGATTAGGAATATGCTAATTCTGTTCCATTACAGAATGTAATTACTTATTTATGCGACAATGGAACTCATACGTATATGAGCTTGAATCCCGCTACTACTGCAGTTATCAACAAATGTTAATTCTTTACACAAGAGATGAACATACATATATTGGACACTGAAATAAATAACTTAGAAAGATGGTTGTTTCAAGGAGAAGAGGACCTTGCTGGAGCCTGTGTTTAATGCCCTTTCAAATTGCTAATCTCACTTTATAAAGGTAAATGTCAATAGTCTTAAAGTGCGATGTAATAAGGTACACCCAGGTATTGTACAGAGCAGACTGATTTAAGCAATTTTGTGGCTAGAATGAGATACTGCGGCTGGTAGTGCCTTGGGCTTTTCTCTTTATAAAACTTCTTACTCACTTGGCTTAACAATGTTATTTGTAGGTATTTTTAGTGTGCGGCTATAAACCTCGAGACTGTCATGAAGCAATGGATGCTTATTTCCAAGCCCTTCAGGTAACAAGCACATTCTGAGCTAGATTCTGTATTGAAAGTATACATGCATTTTAGATTTACATTATAAGAAAACATATATTTCCTTCAATTATGTTTGGAAATATTAGAAGGTTAGGCATAATTTTCTCATATTTAATAAATATATTAACCTATTGTACTAAAAATGCATTGATGAATATATAATACAGACATAATGAATTATGAATGCAAATACTTACAGTGTATACAATGCATCAGTTAACTTGGACAGTAGTCTAGGGACACACAGATGACTTGGCAGCAAACTGTGTACTTCTATTGTGGGACACTTTGATTGGCAGATGTCCATAACTGGTAGACAGTTTACATAAGCCCTTTCTTGCTTACTCTTCCAGAATGGCTGGGAGGCTCCTGAATATTGGGTGGCCCTCCTGGCACCCCGGGAAAGTGAGCAAGTCTCTCGAATAGCTGCTAGACTGTCCCCATCCGCAACACTGCGCACCCCATGAGCTTGATTGGACGTGATTCTATTCTCCATTAATTGTATCATCGTAGCCATGCCTGGTCTGTACAATGCCGACACTGTGTAGGCTACAATGACACAAACAGAATTATTCACAGAACTGAGAGTTTTGCGCTCATCCCCACAGTTTTGTCAATAAGGGTATGCCGCAAGGTTCTGCCCATTACTGATGAGGTGTATAAAAATGGCGTGGCTATTATGACACAATTCAGAGTTAATAGCGCCATCAGCAACCCGGTCTGCCCACTTTATTCTGTTAATGGGCTGCTGGGTAGCGGGGTTTTCTGGGGAAAGTTTGGGTCATGAGCAGCAACCGATTTTTGGGATCCTCATGGACATTGCAGGAGAGTATGGAAGTATGATTACATATACTCCAACATGACCCTCTTCAGGAGGGACACACTGCTCTGCTCCTCCACTTCCCTCTTAATTTATAATTGCCATCACCTGTGTTGAAGTGCCTTTCTTAGTCATTTACTTGTTCAACACAGATGAGGGTAATCATACATTAAGAGGAAAGTCCAGGAGCAGAGCATTGTGTCCCTCCTGGAGAGGGTCATGTTGGGAGGTATGTGATTATACTTATATTACATAAAAATGTACAGTATGTAGCTCACAATAAAAAGTTCTAGACCTAAAATGCCCACAGTATACACTCTTAGTACATAATATTTACCAATACCAGAATGTGGATCAATGGTCACAAATAAAGTGTTGGTTAGGCATTCTTCAACAATACCTTATCACAGATTAGAGAAGTAATAATCACTATTGGGTAGAATGTACATATGCCAGCAATATAGACCATTGGTCACATAAATAATGTAGTAATCATGTTTTGTACATGAGAGCTCCAAAATATTCAAGGGTTAAACATTATACAGTGAAAATGGGATCAACCCTGGGGGGCCTGTAACCCACAGTCCAGTCTGCCCCTGAGTGTGCTGCTATAATGATTTTTGTATTATCTATATACTGCACATCACACTCCCCCAACAAGTTTACCAGAGAGCTCTGCAGACAGCACGAATGACAGCTGCCCGGAACAGTGCTTCCTCCCAGGGCCGGCCTCCATGAGACTTTGCGGCAGAACTGGCCAAATGGTTGGTTAAATAAGTACATCAATAAATTATTGGGTAACAAAATGAAAGGACAAAGAGCAAAAATCATTACCGAATTATTGTAACAAAGGAATTATGATCAAATGATTTACATTTTATCTCTTTTATATCTGCTTTCTTAAGCATTTGTTGTGACTATCTCAGTCAAAAGAAGAGCTGACCTTTCAAACGAAATCAGTTTTGAATTATTCATTTTTGGCATTACAAAGTGTCAATAGGGAATACCCGGCATTACTGCTCGTAGATGATAACAAGTGAAATAAAAATCTTAATCACATTGAGTTCCCTAGAGGCCAGAGTAGGTTATTGTTTATTTTCAAATTCAAACGTTGAGCTTCCTGAACTCCTACAATGGGTGTAAAATGACAAATTGTTTTTGGACAGTTGAAAGTAAAATTGTTTGTAGAGATTCCGAGTAGCCAACCATCAACAGGATAGGCACATCAGTTAGTACACCGATATGATGAAGGAAAGAATTGATCATCCAATATAAGATGCTAAAAAGTATTTGCGTATATTATTATGGCAATGTACTGTAATTTCCTAAGTGTGGCAATCTGTGCA